>NC_044906.1:58862362-59232530 GCF_001633185.2 Quercus lobata
GTCTAATAGATGTTCATGGGCAGAAAATCAGCCCATGACCCAATGTACCGGGTTAGTGGACTATTCGCAGACCTTAATAGTATTGAATTGGGCCCATGTGAACAAGTAGGCTAATATGCTAGGCCTTGACTTTGGGCTTTGTACTTACACTTGTGTAAGGTCACAAAAGATGCCTCCACAAACTAAGTATGCGTTTTAAGATTTCACTTTCAGGATTCTTTGCAGTTCAAAATTTCAAATACTAACCTCCTCCCAAGTACCGGGTTAGCTATGGGGGTTGTGGTAGGTTATACCGTTAAAGCAATAGAAAATGATATTTTGACTTAATTTGTAAATATGAGTATTTCAGCCTATGCTGCTAAGCATCTCTAAATTGCATGGAACTCACCTCGGTTGATACTAAAATAGTTAAATACTAGTTAAAGGCTTGTGTGTTGCATGATTTTATCATAAAATTATAGAATATATTCAATATATATTTTATCTAATAAACAATAATAAAATAAATAATTATTGTAATAATAAAATGAATAAATTGTATTGGTATAATAACTATCAAATATAAAATAATAACACCTTTTATCATATACTTATAAAATATATATTTTATCTAATAAAAAATAATGAAATAAATAATTATTATAATAATAAAAGGAATAAATTGTATTTTTGTAATAACTATCAAATATAAGCAGCAGCAGGCAAACTCTTGGACAAATTTGAAAGGGAAGCACGCGCAAGGCCCAAGCACCACCAGTCTGTACCCAGCCAATATAGGACATGGTAGGGCCATGGGCCAGAGGTAAGAGGTAAAGGGGGTATGGTTTGGTGGTGGGGAGAGGGGAAAAGGTCTATTTTGCGATTCCTGCCTAAGCCCTTTTGGGAGGTACGTCCTGCTGGGATGATAGACTACCTAAAAGAGGCAAGTTTGAGGGGGAACCGTTGGATGCATGCCTTGAGGGTAGAGAGAGAAAGCATTTATACCGTGGCAGGAAGAAATGTTACGGTATATAGAGGAACAAAACAAACTTGCCTCTGTCTGGCAAGGTTGGACGTCGCACAGACCTGGTGGTCGGCAAGTACTCCCAGACCAGACAAAGGTGGTTAAGGGATAAAACGGTAAAACATTGGTCATGGTAGGCACTATAAAAAGGGCCCTTGTCGTGCCTTGAAGGAGGATCGAAAAACAGAGTACTTTGCGGAGTGAAAAGAAAAACAGAGGAAGAAGAAAAGAAAAAAGATAAGAAAGAAAACAGAGAAGAAAAGAAAGGAAACTAAGGAAAAAGGAGAGTTAATTCAATGGGCATGCACCAATAGATCGGTTTCCTTCTCTCCCCCTTCAAATCTTGCTTTCTTCCAAAACGTAAACAAGGACTCTTTCTCTTTGGGCAATAACCATTCAGGTCCGACTCCCTCAAAGTCATTGATCCCCACGACATGATCTTTTTCCTGGGAGACTATTTGCATTAAGAAGAGGCGTTCTCTTCTCTTTGGCTTTGTTTCGGCAGACTAAACTAAAAAAAACTTGATTTATGCCCATTTGATTAGTTCGTATTATTTTTTTTTACTTTTTCTGTGATTGACATTATTATGACTGTAATCATGCTTTATTAGTAAGGAGTGCATAGCCATTTATTTAAATAGTCAGAATACTCTGTTTTGGTTATTATTATATCTGCCTGCCGTAACTCGTCTGCAACAGTTCTACTTGCCGTAAGTTTACTCCTGGCAAACAAGGCATAAGTTTGTACACAAACCGGCCCAAGTTGAGTTACAATTGGACTGACCCCAGCTCCCTTACTTAGAAACATTCGAGCCCATCACCACAGAAGGCAGCCCAGCCCATTACCGCAGGAGGCAGCCCAATACACCATACACAAAAAATGCCCCTACAGACACCTACATAAAAATTTATTGTTTTGTGACATACGTACCAATTATGCTCTAATGAGAATTTTGTATCCTTGAGAGATTGTTGAATACCTCTTTGTACACAATATTTTTAGTGTATCCTTGTTCTTATTTGTTATTGTTCTTCATTAGAAAATTTAATGATTGAGAAAAATCATGTCAAACCATATTTAATGATTGATAAAAGAAATTAAAAAAAAAAAAAAACACTAAATGAACTGACTGCCTTCTTTTATAGGTCAAAATTTACAACTCTTAATAGTTAGCCAAAACTATTTCAATCGGGAAAAAAAAAAAATCTAATTGTTATGAACAATTTATCATCAAATTTATAACAAGACATACTTAATAATAAGCAAGAAAGAAGATTTTTCTCTAACGCTCTGTCTGTTTTGATGTAAAATATTTTCAGGAAAATATTTTCTCATTTTACTGTGTTTGTTTTGCAGTAAAATATTTAGTCAAAAGTAAAATATTTTCAGTCAACCAAATCAACTAGACAAATATATGTAAAATATTTTACACTTAAAATTTGGGTAAAACATTTTACATTTGCTCTCTAGCTCTCACCCCGATGCTTTCACTCCTTCAATCCAAAGTCTCTACACTATCTTTCCCTTAGTACCTCTCACACTATTTCCCATGGCTCTCTCCCTTCCCACTTTCAGCTCTCCCTTCCCACAAACCAGAGCCACCAAACCATTCTTAAGTTCGCGACAATACTCATCTCCAGCAACTCTTATCGTCAGCTCCACCTTTGCCATTGTCAGCTCCACCTCTACCCACACAAACCAGAGACACTAAACCACTCAAGTTCGCGGCGCCACCCATCTCCGATTTCTCTCATCATCAGCTCCGCTTTTGCCATCGTCGGCTCTACACCTCTGCCCACCGATTCTTGGTTTGACCACTCAAATCCATAAGTTCTTTTATTAGTCCGACCATACACCATCTCTGACTCCACTGCCAATTCATTTATCCTCCATCACACCGATTCTACCTCCATCATTGTCAACTCATCCATTGGTTCTCAAATCTGGGTTTTTTTTAACCACTGTGGGCTTTTTGGCTAGTTTATGAGTTGTGGTGGGTGGCTGGGTTTTTGAGTTGCAATGGGTGACTGGGAAGGTTTGTGGGTCACGGTGATGGCTGAGTTTTTTGGTGGCTAAAATGGTTTGTGGGTTATTGTGGGTGGTTGGCCGGCTTTGGCTTATTTTTTTCCTTCTCCAATTTGTGGATTTGAGTTGTCGGTCAGTCAGTGGAGTGTTAGGGTGGTGGTAGGTGGGTTTGTGTAGATATGGTGGCAGTTTGGGTGGTTGGTGGTGTGGTGGTGGGTTGGTTTTTGCCGAATTAGGTGGTGGTTGTGAGATTGTTAAATTTTTTTCATTTTGTTGAAACATACATTTTTTTTTTTTTTTTTTTTTTTTGCATTTTCAAGAATGCAAAACAAACATGGTAAAATGAAAATAATATGGTAAAATGAAAATATTTTTAGTAAAATATTTTACATGTAAAATATTTTACTTTTGCAAATATTTTACGTCAAAACAAACGGAGCGTAAATCAAATTGAGAGGATGAAAGCAACATGTCACCATTGGACCCCATGTAAATCAAGTCTAAGCATATTTAATGTGATTCATTATCAAACCATAATCATATAAATTGGATAAAACTTAAGCATTAGATTAAACAAAAGACAAAAAATACACAAACCTATTCAATTTAATGGAAAAAAAAATAGAATAAACAAATACATATCTGCAAGGTTGTAGGTAGAAGAGAAGAAGAACAGAGAAAAAGAATCATAATGGTAGGTATTCATTATGAATTATTTAATATATATACACTCCACATTAAAGAAGTTGATATAAACAAAAAATCTAATGTTAGTCTAATTTGTGGAAGTGTGAAGCTAAAGTCTAAATCTTAAAAAGAAGTGGCCGGTAAATAGGATTAGTGTTTTATTTAAATACAAAAGTAGTTTGTTTGTTTGTTTTTTTTTTTTTGTTTTTTTTATTTACGTGTAGTAATATAATTAAAAAAAAAGGATTAGTTGAAGATTTTAGATTGTAATCAAATTGATATTATTTATCAACTTATAAATTATAATAAGAAAAAGGATTAGATGAAGAATTTGGATTGTAATCAAGTTAAAATTTTTATCAACTTGAAGAAGATAAGAACAAAAAAATTTATATCTTTTAAAAAAAAATCTAAAACAATTTATGCAATTTGGTGAAGTCACTTGGCGTAACCCCAGCTTCTAAGCTTAACTTTTATTATATAATATATGATTTATTAAAAAAAAAAACAGCAATCTTTTTCAAAACTTAAAAGAATAATAATAATAAAATTCAGCAAAGAGAAAACTAAATACATGCAAAAAAGATGCCCTAAGGGCATTGATATAAAAGTATTTTTACGAAATTTTTATGAGGAAAAAAAAAAAAGAATTAAATGTTTTGACTTTTTATATTTTTAATAAAAGTGGTCTGAACTTTTTTAAAATAATTTATTAAAATTGCCCTAAGCACACTCAAGACCCAACAAAATGAACAGTGCATGAAAAGTTAGAGGAGTTCAATGGTCAACTTCAACTTAAATTATAAGCAATCATTTTCATTCAAATCTCACCACTGTTTATTCAAACCCATGAATAGCAAGTATAAGCCATATGTTCTCATTTTATGCTACTCTAGCATTTATTAATCTTCCTGATATGGACTCAAGCCAAATTTTAGCAAGAAATTTTTAACGTATTAAAAAAAATATTTAAAGAAATGATATGTCTACAATATTTTTACAATATTTTTACAACAAATTCTAAGTGATAGGTTGTTACTAGTTGTTATTGTTAGGACAAAAAAGAAATCTTAGTGTTAGTTTCAAATTTGAACCAATAACAACTAACCACCTGTGATTTGTTGTAAAAATGTTGTAGACGTAGCATCTTTCATATATTTATCTACAAATAAAGTCAAATCCAATTTAAAATCAAGCATGATTGAACAATAAATTCAAGTCGATCAATTATATTGCCGTATATATATATATATATATATATATATATATTTCAGACTCTTGATGCATACAAACTACTGAGATAGTGACTTAAAATAAATTAGAAAAACATTGAAATATTCTTGTTTAAGTGGTGCGATGCAGCCATAGGTTAGTAATACTTTTTTCCTTTTTATTTCTTTTTTTTTTTTTTCTTTTTTTGAGAAGCCAAACTCATCGGCAATTTTATTGAATGGTTGGAAAATCAAAAGAAACAAAACGATAAATGTCTGGTGGAACATCCTCCATCTAGACTAATATAGGAAAAGAAAACCTTGTTCTCTAAGTTAAGGCATGGGCCACTAAATTGTCCTATCTCCTTACATAAGAGAAGGACTTGGTTTGTAATAAACCTAACATAGACCAAATGTCTTTTACAATGTGTCCAACACTCACCAACGAAAAATCTTCATTATCAAGGGCCTTAATGATAACCTCCGAGTCACCTTTAAACATAGATTGTTTAAAGCCCAACTCAAGGATAAATTGGACTGCTTTCCGCGCTGTCAAGGCCTCTAGTATATCAACTGTGGCGGTTTTTTTTTTTTTTTTTTTTTTTTCGATAATGCTGCCATGACCTGCCCTGCATGATTCCTAACCACCACCCCTATACCGGCCTGATTAGATTCCGAAAACATAACCCCATCAAAATTTGTTTTCCACATCATAGCTGCTGTAGGTGGATGCCGTTTGACGTCTCGTTGCCTTGGCACACTAACTCTATGACTGGAATGTTTTTGAAATTCAATCAGGAGTGAGACAGCTGATTCCATAATCTTCCCAAGTGGCAAACACTGTTCATTGCACCTCATTTTATTCCTCCGGGACTAGATTGACCATGCAACAGTAGCAAAAAGTTCCAATTGCTTCGACTGCCTTCCAACTAATGAGACCAGATCTGAAAATGATGCCAACATTGGGTAATCCTTCCTCAACCACCCAACCCGACTCCCAGACCGTGTGAACATTTTGGCAAAGCTCTAATTAGAGCTCCCAAAAGGATAAATATCTTGCTCAAAAAACTAAATACTACAACTATAATTAATACCACCCTTTGCAGCTTTGATGATCAATTTATAGTTTATTTTTGCAAAGGTAGTTGTGGGATTATATTTCATATTTGAAGCTAAATAGTAATTTTTTGTGGATTATTAAAAAAATAGTAATTTTTGGTGGAACATTTCACTCCTCTGTTTTCTTTTGGGATCACTTTAAAATTCAATTACCATGTTGATGCAATTTTTGGGGGTTTATAACCCTCTTGCTTTTCAGGGACAATTTTGGTTGGGTTTGATTTTTGGTGGATGCTATTGGAAAGAAGAAAATGCTAATAGATACAAAGAAAATTAGTTTTGTACTGAGAAATATATAGTGTGAGTGTGTGGTTTCCAAGAGACGGGAAGAAAGGAAAAAAAAAAAGTTGCGGCAGATTTTTTTAAAAGAACTAAAAATTCTTTTTTGTTCTATTTTTTAAAATTGAGGAATACAGATTTTTTTTTTTTGTTTTCTATATTTATTTTATGGTGTGATATGATTTTTGTTTGGTGCTAATATAACTTTTTTATAACAATTAGATTTTTTATTTATTATTTTATTAGCTACATGTGTGCCAATGAACATTCTATCAATTATGTCAACAACTTTCATTATTGAGATGATGACACTATCCAAGAAGAAATGTTGTCGAAAAGCTCAAGGAGCAAAAAATACTCCCAAAATATAGGCCAAAGAGATGTTTTGCCTATTAATTATAAATGTCCTCTCCATTTTAAATTAGGCAAAATTACGAGAAATTATTATTTATATCGAGAGGGCCGTTGACGTGGTCCTTCTTAATCAATGAGATGATATCATCTATATAAATGTATGTGTGAGATTCCTAATTGGCACAAGGAATTTAAAAAAAAAAAAGTTGTGGTAGATTTTTTTAAAAGAACTAAAAATTCTTTTTTTGTTCTATTTTTTTAAATTGAGGAATACATAATTTTTTTTTGTTTTATGTATTTATTTTATGGTGTGATATGATTTTTGTTTGACACTGATATGACTTTTTTTTTATAGCAATTAGATTTTTTATTTATTAATTTATTAGCTACATGTGTGCCAATGAGCATTCCATCAATCATGTCAACAACTTTCGTTATTGCAATGATGACACTGTCCAAGATGAAATGTTGTCAAAAAGCTCAAGGAACAAAAAATACTCCCAAAATATAGGCCAAAAAGATGTTTTGCCTATTAATTATAAATATTCTCTCCATTTAAAATTAGGCGAAACTACGAGAAATTATTATTTATATCAGGAGGACTATTGATGTGGTCCTTCTTGATTAATGAGATGATGCTATCTATATAAATGTATGTATGAGATTCCTAATCAGCAAAAGGAATTAAAAAAAAAAAAATTGCGGCAGATTTTTTTAAAAGAACTAAAAATTCTTTTTTGTTCTATTTTTTAAAATTGAGGAATACATATTTTTTTATGTATTTATTTTATGGTGTGATATGATTTTTGTTTGACGCTGATATGACTTTTTTTTTATAGCAATTAGATTTTTTATTTATTATTTTATTAGCTACATGTGTGCCAGTGAGTATTTCATTAATCATGTCAACAACTTTCATTATTGAGATGATGACACTGTCCAAGATTAAATGTTGTCAAAAAGCTCAAGGAACAAAAAATACTCCCAAAATATAGGGCCAAAAAGATGTTTTGCCTATTAATTATAAATATCCTCTCCATTTAAAATTAGGCGAAACTACAAGAAATTATTATTTATATCAAGAGGATTGTTGATGTGTTCCTTATTAATCAATGAGATGATACCATCTATATAAATGTATGTGTGAGATTCCTAATCAGCACAAGAAATAATTAAAAAAAAAAGTGCGGCAGATTTTTTTAAAAGAACTAAAAATTCTTTTTTTGTTCTATTTTTTAAAATTGAGGAATACATTTATTTTTTTGTTTTATGTATTTATTTTATGGTGTGATATGATTTTTGTTTGATGCTGATATGACTTTTTTATAGCAATTAGATTTTTTATTTATTATTTTATTAGCTACATGCGTGCCAGTGAGCATTCCATCAATCATGTCAACAACTTCCATTATTGAGATGATGACACTATCCAAGATGAAATGTTGTCAAAAAGCTCAAGGAACAACAAATACTTCCAAAATATAGGGCCAAAAAGATGTTTTGCCTATTAATTATAAATATCCTCTCCATTTAAATTTAGGCGAAACTACGAGATATTATTATTTATATCAGGAGGACTGCTGATGTGGTCCTTCTTGATCAATGAGATGATGCCATCTATATAAATGTACGTGTAAGATTTCTAATTAGCATAAGAAATAAAAAATAAAAATTACTAAATAATGTCACATTTGCATAAATAATAGCATTTTATTGGTTAGGACTTAGGAGGTCCATGAAGATCACATCAGCAGTCAACCTGGTAGACCTAATAATTTCTCATTATTGGTCCCTAAAGTTTACCTGTCGAGCGCTTTGGGTTCTTGAAGTTTGAAATGAGCACTATTGGTCCCTTGAATTTAAAAAATAAGCTTTATTGGTCTCTCATTTTGACTTCTGTTAGTTTTCTTTCTTATGTATGATGTATCTAACAAAACAGTGACATGGCATTGAAAAATTACACATAAAGCCAACTCAACTTTTAAAACTCCAACTCAACAAATCTACCAATATTACAATTTTTGCCTCTGCCCTCCATTACTCCTTCCTAGTTCCTATACACTGTCCAAGGCCCGAACGACCAGGTCTGTGATCTTGGATTTCCCCAACGCCATTGACCTATTTTAAAGCAAAGCATTTTATTTTTACCCTTTTACGAAACACTTAGCCATAAGTGTGAAGTCTAAGCGTTAGATACCATGCTCAAAACTAAAAGTAGAATGCAAATCTTTAAAATAATTTACCAAAGTATGCAATCTGATGGTGATTGTTTATACTATTATATACTAACAATTATGAAATTAATGGTGAAAGGATGAAGTAAATAAGGGGGGTTTTGGAGGGTGAATTTGGAGATGGGAAACTGCTGGGGAAAGACCCACGTTAGAGATGGCTCGTAAGCTACGGTTTAATTCTAGGTTTTTTTTTTTTTTTGGTAGATTTTTTTTTAACATCCAAAAGCCTTGGCCAATT
The DNA here is from genome assembly GCF_001633185.2 of Quercus lobata. Classification (NCBI taxonomy): domain Eukaryota; kingdom Viridiplantae; phylum Streptophyta; class Magnoliopsida; order Fagales; family Fagaceae; genus Quercus; species Quercus lobata. The sequence goes on from NC_044906.1 coordinate 58,871,514, forward strand.
AAGCTTAAACAGAGAGAGGAGATCAATGAATTCGAAAGAGATTTGTGCGAGCAATTAGCAAATCTACTCTACCTTGCACAACGTCAGTAGGAAGAAGGTAATGGAGGGCGAGGGCAGAGGTTGAAATTTTGGTAGATTTATTGAGTTGGAGTTTGAGTTGGCTGTGTAATTTTTTTAATAATAAAAACACTGCCACATAATTAAATAAAAATATCATGTCATTATTCTATTAAACACATAAGCAAGAAAACTAACATAAGTTAACTGAATGACTAATAAAGCTTATTTTTTAAACTTCAGGGGCGGTTTCAAAAAAAAAAAAAAAAACTCCAAGGACTAATAGCTTTCATTTCAAACTTTAGAGACCAAAAACGCTTAGTAGGTAAACTTTAAAATCCAACAATATAGTTTTGCTTTAAAATTATGTCAATTTTGTTAATTTCATGGTTTAGATTTTTTTTTTTTTTAATTTTTATCTAATAGCTTTTATATTGCCACATCATTCCTCTCAATTTCACTTGAAATGAAAAGAGTTCATCTTATGGTTGAGATTTTATTTCAAAGATTTGATAATTTACAGACTATCACATTTAAATTTTTTTTAAGATGTGAAACAAAATTCACCTTTTTATTTGTAACTGGTTGGAAACCCATGTAATGCACAAGAAATTTAACATAATATGATTTTTCCTTTTTTTTAATTATAATGTTTTGTTTGTTTCAGTAATGATATTTTTTAGAAAATGATTTATTTTCCAAAAAAAAAAAATTTCATAAAAAAATTTCATTTTCCTATGTTTGGTAGCAACCTTAAATGAATTAAAAAAAAAAAAAAAAAAACTCATAACTTCCATTGTTTAACTTGCTATGAGATAAAGTTGTTTTTCAAAAACAATTAGTGGAAAACAATCTCTTAAAATAAGTCATACTTTTTATGTTGACTAAAAATAGTTTTCCTTTGACTCATTTATTCTAATGTTACCAAATACTGGAAAATACGGAAAACTATCTTTACACAATGTTTTCCATCGAAATAAACAGAGCGTAAACGTTTTGTTTAAATATGAAATTTGATCATTATGGTAATTAATAAGACATTTATTGTGATTGTATTTGTATATGAAGCTATATATTCTACTTTTTTTTTTTTTAATACAAAATAGAAATTCTACTATAGCCTAATCTAAGTGTAGATATGTGTAAAGCTCCCTCTTGGAGATTTGAATCCTGACCCTTGCCTCCCACACCCCATAAGCACTTATACTTTTAGAGTAACCATTGGACCAAAGATGTGCAGTGGTTATATTCTACTATTTAAAATAGATCTCATGTGTCAATACTTCTTTTTGTTCACGTGTTGAGATTTTGATGGAAGATTTAAGTATAGAATAAAATTTAAATTCAATTAAATATATATAAATATATATTGAAATAATAAAATTTAAAATATTGAGATTTCAACCAAAATTCAAATTGCTTTGGTTCTATATAATTATAGATTCCAGATAATAGTTACACTTATACACTCCAAATCCCAATAAAATTAAGGGTCAACCCATTTTTACTTGACCGATGGGTGTGTGGGGCTAAGTTTGGCGGGTTGTTAATAAGCTAGCCTAATTAGCGTCTATGGGTAGAAAATCAGCTTATCACCCGATCTACCAGTTAGAGTGGACTACTCACAGACCTTGAGTTTGGGTTTTGTACAAATTAGGATTAGATGCTATTTCTTGAGTTATGGCAATTACACTATGCAATTCCATTTTAATGGTTGTGATCAAAAGTTAGGAAAGTTATTTTTAATATCAGCCATTCGATCAAAGTAGTTTCAAAAGTTTTATTTTTTTTAAGTTAAAATTTAGAAGAGGTAAAAGATTAAAAAATAAAAAATAAAACTTTTTGTAAGGAATTTAGGAGAAATTGCATGATAAAGTAGCTCTAATATGGCATCGGATTCAAATCTGTATTTATTGTGCGTTTGGATTGAAATGAAAAATTAAAATTATTTCACTATTCAACTTATTTTTGTTATCATTTATAGATCCCACTGCACTTTTTAGTACTATTCATAGACTTCATTATACTATTTCAACTAACTTTTATCTTTATCTAAGTACTTTCAATAATAATTTTTAAGTTTCAGTAAAATAAACGGTATCTAAATACACCATTATATATAAGCAAGTAAAGTCACGGATGATGCCTCCACCAAGCACCAAGTACGGGGTTTTATTTTATTATTTTTTTCAATAATAATTTTTAAATTTTAATAAAATAAACGATATCTAAACACATCATTACACGTATACAAGTAAAGTCACGGATGATGGTGGATCCTCCACCAGGCACCAAGTACGTGGTTTTATTTTATTATTTTTATTTTTTATTAAAGAAAAGTACGAGTCTTAAGGTTTCCTTCTCAGGGATTCTCCGCTGTCTCTAATAAATACAGCCCTCCCAAGTTTTGACTTCATTTTTGAAGTACGAAGATTTCAGTCAATGCATCTCCAAATTGCATGGAACGCACCTCGATGGATACTAAAATAGTAAAATATTTATATTAAAAGGAAGACAGCAATCTTTTTCAAAGCTAAAAAATTGATTACATTCAACAAAGAGAAAACTAAATTGGAAATATAATCCTTGTCCCATTGACATTAACAAAAGCAATAAAATAAAATAGTTCAACGCTTTAAGGTATTCTCCTACCCCCAACAAGAAACTAAGTCATGACCAATGACCCTAATATTAAACTAAATTGTTCAAGGGTCATGTTAACGAGTGTCCTTAGAGTATTAATTAACAATTTATTTTAAGAAAGTTTTGACATCATTTTTATGAGGAATGAAAAAAGTTATCAAAATATTAGTTATTATTTTTTCCATAAAAATTTTCTTTAAATGAATTATTAACTAATGCCTAAGGGTATTTGTTAATATTTCTCATTGTTCAAAGCTCTTTAATGGTAGCCTTCCAACAATAATTTACGTCATGGTGGCCTTCTTGTACCTTACAATGGAGACCTATCTTTTGCATTTCATTTGACTTTGAAAAAAATACACCCACTCCTTTCGATGTTAAATGCTCTCTGTATTTCAGCAATAATATTTTCTAAAAAACAATTAAAAATAAGTTTTTTTTGAAAAGTATTTATCAATCTATCACATTTTTCTATGTTTGATAACAGCTTTAAATGAGTTGAAAAGTAGTCTCCCAATTTTCCTTATTTAGCTTGCTGTAAGATTGAATTATTTTCCAAAAAAAATTCAGTTAAAAACAATTTCTAAAAATAAGTCATACTTTTTCTGTTGATTAAAGATAGTTTTCATTTGACTAATTTTTTATGTGCTACTAAACAATGAAAAATATAGAAAACTATCTTTACACAAAGTTTTTCATAATAAATAGTGTAAAATAAAAACACCCTTTCGACTTCTCAAAGGATGGTTAAGTGGATTCTAAGGTTTCATGAGAGATCTTAAGTTCGAAATATCTTGCCTAGACATTTATAAGAGAATCATTTTAGGAATTTTTTTATGGGAAAAGAAAAAAAATTGATTTTTGACAATTTTTTCTATTTTCCATAAAAGTAGTATAAAATATTTCTTAAAATGGTTTATTAACACAATCAACATACATTCCTTTGAAATTGTGTTTTGAAAATACAATTTCAGCTAATTACATGATTTCACAATTTCGATAATAGAAATGTTTTGTTTACAATATTTTCACAATAAATTTTAAGTGTCAGGTTGTTATTAGTAGGGCAAAAAGTTATTACAGTGGTCGATTCAAATGAGTTTGGCACCTCCAGTACTTTTTAGAAATGAATCTCTTTTTATTTTAATGAGAGACTGCCACATCACCCATTAACTAAATAAATGAGGGGGATCAAAACCCACTACCACTTGTGATTGTATATTTATAAAAAAAAAAATAAAAAAAAATAAAAAAAAAACATGTTTAATTAAAAAAAGTACTGGAGGTAAGCCAAACCCAATTCAAATTATAATGAAATAGCAACTAACTACTTATGATTTGTTGTGAACATAACATTTCTCTTTAATTATTGGTTATCACACATTCACTATTGTTCATAATTTGCACATATGCACTTCTTAAAATTGTATTTTTAAAACATGATTTCAATGAGTGTACGTGAATTGTGTGGATTGACGACTATATAACAAGATTTAACCATTTTTATAGCATTTTTATTTTAAGTTGGGTTAGAGCTTTTGCTAGAAATATATATAGGGACCATCACTAGTTTTCTAACTGAGCTTTCGACCCTCAAGGATGGTTTACATATGTGCTTGAATATGCAAACTAACGCTCTTAAAGTTGAATTGGGCGCCAAAGTAATTTTTGATTTGATGAACAATGTTGGTAGCTTGAACGCTACTAACTCTTCTATTGTGGCTGATTGCATGCAGAGCACTAATATCCCAAATTCCTCAAGTTAAGGTGGCTCATTGCTATCGGGAAAGCAACTGCTATGCAAATGTCCTTGCTAGACTAGGATGCTCCTTATTTGCTAATATTATGTATTTCAATTATCCCCCTCCCTCTGTCTTAGATGTCTTTATTTCTGATTTGCATCAACTGTCTTAGATTAGGCTTTGTCCTATCCTTGATGTATTTTCGTCCTCTTAGTTGAGCGCATCTTCCAGCTTACCAAAAAAAAAGCTCTAATTATTGGATCGGATTTAAATCCATACTTATACATATACCCTTACACTATGTTTGGTTGGGGTGAAAAGGAGAGGGAAAACAAGGGAGAGAGGAAAATGGGGGGAAAATGTTATTTTCCTCCATTTGGTTCAGGAAATAAAACTGAAGGGAGGGAAAATAGGGGAGAAAACAAGTCACCTAGGCCCACAAAATTTCATCTCCCCAAATCAGGAAGAAAACAAAGGAGAGAAGAAGCTCTAATCCTAAAATGACGCATATACCCCCTTCCATCTGAGTCAAGATCAGCCAAGTCGTCGTCACCCTATACTGTCCATCAAAATTTCATGCCATTGACTTCAACCCCATAAAATCTCATGCCGTTGACTTTGCCACCCACAAAATTTCACATTGTTTGACTTTGCCTCCCACAAAATCTCACAGGTCACCTTCGCCACCCACAAAATCTTGTTTCTTATTCCTCTAATGCCCTCTCCGTGCTCTAGTTACTGGACCTAGATATGGGTAGACGAAAGGGTGAAAGAAGGGGTTTTGTTTTTGTTTGTTTCTATTTTTCTGTACGTGCAAGTGTGTGCAGCAGTTTCTTTTTATATATATAATCTTATTTATTTAATAGGTAAGATGAAAATTTTATTAAATTTGTATGTAGAGGTTTTTTTATAAGAAATAGTTTGTGTAATATTCCTAAAAAAAATATGTAATTAAAAAAATTAGATTGAGTTACTTATAAATATATTTATATATTTGTGGGTAATATAATTAAAAATAAAAATATAATATTTTAAATAATAGGGGTATAAAAGTAAATTTATATCAACTATATTTTTCATCATTTCATTTTTCTTCTTATCCAAACAAACGAGTTTTTCATCCCTCCACTTTTTCATCTTTTCAACTAAACACACATGAGGGAAAACTAAATTTTTTCTATCATCCCACTTTTCCATCTTTTTATTTTCTATCCTCTCATTTTTCCATCTCTCCAACCAAACAAACCCTTAAGGTCACGAATGATGCCTCCACCTGCACCAAGTACAAGGTTTTATTTATTTATTTATTTAGTTATTTATTTAATAAAAGTACGAGTTTTAAGGTTTCGGTTTCAGGGATTTTCTGCTGTCTCTAATGAATACTGACCTCCCAAGTTTTGTCTTCATTTTTCAAATACGAGGATTTCAGTCAATGCATCTCCAAATTGCATGGAACGCACCTCGATGGATACCAAAATAGTAAAATACTTATATTAAAAGAAACACAGCAATCTTTTTCAAAGCTAAAAAATTGATTACATTCAACGAAGAGAAAACTAAATTGGAAATATTATCCTTTGTCTCATTTACATTAGCAAAAGCAATAAAATAAAATTGTTCAACGGTTTAAGGTAGCCCCCCAACAAGAAACTAAGCCATGACTAATGACCCTAATATTAAACTAAATTGTCAACGCTCTTTAATGGTAGCCCTCCATCAATAATTTACGTCATGGTGGCCTTCTTGTACCTTACAATGGGGACCAATCTTTTGCATTCCATTTGACTTTGAAAAAAAAATACATCCACTCCTTTCGATGTTAATGCTCTCTCTATTTCAGCAATATTATTTTCTAAAAAAAAAAAAAAAATTTATTTTTAAAAAAGTATTTATCTATAAAACTGTCACATTTTTCTATGTTTAATAATAACCTTAAATGAGTTAAGAAAAAATCTCTTATCTTTTCTTATTTAACTTACGGTAAGATAGAATTATTTTCCAAAAAAATTTAGCTGTGAACAATCTTTAAAAATAAGTCATACTTATTCTATCGACTAGAAATAGTTTTCCTTTGACTAATTTTTTATGATGCTACTAAATAATGAAAAGCACAAAAAAATATCTTTACACAAAGTTTTCTATCGAAACAAAAATAGTGTAAAAAAAAAAAAAAAAAAAAAAAAAACACCCTTTCGACTTCCCAAAGGATGGTTAAGTGTACTCTAAGGTTTCATGAGAGATCCTAAGTTCAAAATATCTTGCCTAGACATTTATAAGAGAATCATTTTAAGAAATTTTTTATGAGGAAAAAAAAAAGCAATTGATTTTTTGACAATTTTTTCTATTTTCCATAAAAGTAGTATAAAATATTTCTTAAAATGGTTTATTAACACAATCAACATACATTCCTTTAAAATTGTGTTTTGAAAATACAATTTCAATTAATTACACGATTTCACAATTTCAGTAAGAGAAATGTTGTCTATAATATTTTCAAAACAAATCTTAAGTGTCTAGTTGTTACGAGTTGTAATTAATAGGGCAAAAGTTATTACAGTGGTTGATTCAAATTATAACTAAATAGCAACTAACCACTTATGATTTGTTGTGAAAATGTTATAAATGTAACATTTCTCTTTAATTAATGATTATCATACGTTCACTATTGTTCACAATTTGCACACATGCACTTATTGAAATTGTATTTTTAAAACATGATTTCAATGAGTGTACACGAATCGTGTGCATTGACGAGTATATAACAAGATTTAACCATTTTTATTTTAAGTTATGGTGAATTTTGGAAAAATGTTTTAAAATTCTGTTATCACCTAGAAGAACTCAATAAAACACCACAGCGCGCAACACCATACCAAAATAGTTTTAATATTCTATTATCACCTACAATAACATTGTGTCTTGCATCACAACTACCATTTTAAGATTTTTAGAGCTTTCTTTGAAGTCTGTAGTTCATCTTTGTATCCATCTTCAATGAATTATCTACTCCTCCTCCTGGCCTTATGTTTGTTTGTAAATCCTTGTCCTTCCGACCCAAGAGCCACAGACCCTGCTCTAATATGCTCTAACAAAACTTCCTTACCACAGCGCGATACCTTCAAAAGAAACTTTTTTGCGGCCATGGAAACAATGACCCCTTTGATTGCCACTAAAAGATACGCAGCTGTTGTGAACGGGACTGGTAATACCACAGTTTATGCTTTTGGTGAGTGCATGAAAGATCTAAATAATACAGACTGTGATCTTTGCTTTGCTCAGTGCCAGACTCAGATCTTCGGGTGTTTTCCAGTTCATAAAGCCACTAGTGGTGGCAGGCTTTTCCATGATGGCTGTTATCTAAGGTACGATGATTACCCTTTCTTCAATGAGACTTTGAGTGTGGAAGACAAGACCGTGTGTGGAGCCCAAGAGTTTGTTGGGAAGGGTTCTGTTTTTAGCGCTAATGTCGATCAGTTAGTGATGAATCTAAGAGTAGAATCACCTAAGTCTGATGGGTTTTCAGTGGGGTTTGTGACCAATGAAAATGTCACGGTTTATGGATTGGCTCAGTGTTGGGAATTTGTGAATGGTACTGCTTGTGAGGACTGCTTGGCCAATGCGGTTACTAAAATTAGTTCATGTACTCCAAAAGAAGAAGGAAAGGTCTTGAACGCTGGTTGTTATTTGAAATATTCAACAAAAAACTTCTATTCCAATTCGACTCAGTCTGTTATAAACAGTAATCAAGGTGAGTTTGGCTCCAATGAATTTTTTTTTTTTTTTTTGTTGTCTTTCCTCCATCGAATCAAATGGGATATTAGTGTTTTTCCATCGTGGAAGCCTTGAATTACTGTCCTTTTTAGTTGTTTATAAATTTCAATTAAGATTCTATTCCATTTCCACTGCAGCACAAAATGACTAAAAACTGGGATTTGAATTAGCCTACATTGTCTAATTTTATGCCATCAAAGGATAAATTCTAATGCTCTGTTTTTTGGGTAAAAATTTTTCATAGTACTAAAAATCTCACCAACATCAATGATTATTTAATTATATAATTTGGTGTACTAATTCTTGACTTCTATTTTGACTAACGATGGCCACGGTCTCACGGAATAACATGTTAATCTATGTTAGGAAGCAAGCTAGCTATAGCTTTGACTGCAACATCGACTGCTTTGGCTCTTTTGCTGGTTATTGCAACGGTTGTGTTCATTGTGAGGAAGAATGTACTAAAGAGAAGGAGAGGTACCTATTTTGATATCTTAGAATTTAAAACACTTTGTCTAGACTCTGGACTTAATAGATAGCTTGACTTGATATTTGTTTCAGAGAGAAAGCAACTGGGCGCTATGTTGGCCACAGTGAACAAGTCCAAACTCAATTATAAGTATGAAGTTCTAGAAAAGGCCACAAATTACTTTCACAATTCCAATAAGCTGGGACAAGGAGGATCTGGTTCTGTTTTCAAGGTAATTTCAAGTCTACTTTTTTAACATTTTTAATATTTGCAAATGAAATTAACTAGGTACATTTCTTTGTGTCAAACTAGGGAGTTTTGCCTGATGGGCAGGTTGTTGCCATTAAGAGGCTTTTCTTCAATACCACACAATGGGTGGATCATTTCTTCAATGAAGTCAATTTGATCAGCGACATCCATCACACAAATCTTGTAAAGTTGTTGGGATGCAGTATTGCAGGCCCTGAAAGCCTTCTTGTTTATGAATATGTGCCAAATCGAAGCCTCCATGATTACTTTTCTGGTTGTGATTTAATCTTGAATTACTATTTATGTTAGAAGATAACCCTTTCTCATTTAACTTATGAACTTACATATGTCACTTCATTTGGTTCAGCTAAAAGGAAGTTTCAGCTGCTAAGGTGGGAGGTGAGGTATAAGATCATATTGGGTACGGCTGAGGGCTTGGCCTATCTCCACGAGGAACTAGAAACGAGAATCATTCATAGAGACATTAAATTAAGCAATATACTGCTTGAAGAGGACTTCACAGCAAAGATTGCAGATTTTGGACTCGCTAGATTATTTCCAGAAGATAAGACACACCTCAGCACTGGCATTGCTGGCACATTGTAAGTGCAAGACCATCTTTGGTTATCTTCCTTGGTCCATAATATCCTTTATCATTCCTGTGATTAATGTCCTCTTCATGCGGGAAAAATTCTTGTGTCTTGGTATTTCAAGTTCAAGGTTTATCCTAGTTATTTCTTTTAAGTAACATTAACAGATATTTCATCATTACACAATGTCTCAGTGCATTTTAAAGAATATTTAGATGAACCCCTCCAAACTGTGTTAGTTAACTACTCTCTTGGTGCCATTGTTACGAAGTGTTTAATATAATGTATTGAATCAGGGGAAGGTTGATCCAAAGTTGATATTCTCATTATAAACATGTAATTGTTCATTGTGTTATATAATTTTATGTTAGGTACATACTAAGAAACATCAGTTTTTCTAGGATAAATTTTAGTATTATTTTCAAGTCCTTATTGTTAATTGGAAATTATCACCACAGGGAAAAAGACAATACTAGTAAAGTATCAATTCCTTTTCTTTTTGTTCTATTCACACATTGACATTCCACCCTTACAGCTTTGCAGTATACAGTGTAATATCTCTGCTTACATATACATCTCTTATTTGGCATTAACCATATTTGTATTTGTAGAGGTTACATGGCCCCAGAGTATGTTCTTCGTGGCAAATTGACTGAGAAGGCAGACGTTTACAGTTTTGGGGTTCTTGTAATTGAAGTTGTATCTGGAAAGAGGAACAATACCTTCTCTCAATATTCATATACCATCCTACAAATGGTAAATCTTTTTTCCTTTGGCATTTCTGCTAATTTAGGCTTCAATGACAAATAATTCTCCTCTAATTTCATGTGAGAAAACCTAACAAAACCTTCTTACTTTTCATCTTTTTTAAAGGTTTGGAACCTTTATGGAATAGGTAGGATATGTGAAGCTGTTGATCCAGCCTTAGAGGGTCAGTTCCAAGGAGAGGAGGCATCTCGATTACTTCAAATTGGGCTACTATGTGTACAAGCCTCTGCAGAACTGCGGCCATCAATGTCAACGGTAGTGAAAATGTTATCTGATCATCATGAAATTCCACAGCCAACACATCCACCATTTCTCAATTCCAGTAGGGCAGAACTCCGTCAATATGTACCATCTAGAACTTGCAATTCTCAGCCTTTGTCCGGCAATCACTCTAAAATGCATTTTATACATTCTATAACTATATCTATTTAAAATGTTTAATATTGTCATTTTTAGTATCGTCGATGCTCATTTTTGCTAGAGATACATATTGTAATTATGATGCCCCAAATTGACATTGAATTAGTTGACTGTATGTTTTGTGGGTGTGTACATATATTCAGTTGATAGGAAATTAAGGGAAAATTATATTTTGCCACCTTGAACTATACACCGATTACATTTTGCATTATAAACTTTTCAAATGCACGTTTTGTACCATAAACTGTGATCATTATTAAACTTTGCACCCAAACATCTACTTTCTTGTTAATCTGGATGGAAAAATATGGCATTATGTGAAAATACCTAATTTTCTATCTTCTTAATCTTTTAAAAACAAAAGATAAATTACATTTTTCCATCTTAAACTATAATCTTGATTACACTTTGCACCCAAAATTTTGAATTTCCGTCCAAGTTAACAGCAAACTTAGTGTCAAGATGCAAAGTGTAACAATAGTCATAGTTTAGAGTACAATACATGCTTCAAAAAGTTTATAGTGCAAAGTGTAATATAGGGTATAGTTTAAAGTTATAAAGTACAATTTTTGTAGAAATTTATAAATAATAAGCCCTAAAACTGCTCGTTGTGCGTGATAATTTTTTTAGGGTCGTCTCATTAAATCTATTTTTTGCAATTTGGATTAATTTAATAAAAATTAATGTGTTTCATTATCGTATTTTCATATATTATAGGAACAATAAAAAATGTAATATATATATATATATATATATTACTTATGTAGTACCAAAATGAAAACAATACAATTTTTCTCACGAATTCAAAAGGCAAGTTATCAAAAATGTTCATCTTTTAATAAAATTTATTTATTACATTTTGAGTATCATTAAAAAGTATGCAAAATTTGGAAAATATTCTTTTAATTTTAAACAAACTTTCTTAAACCTATTTTGTTCTACTCTAAAATCCAAAACACCAAAAAATGCAACTAAAAAATTAATAAAACTTAAAAATATAATTGGACCAATTAGGAAATAAATTTGTTATTGATAATTGTAAGGGACAGATTTTGAGGCCCAAGCCCAACGAGCGAGCGATTCTGGCCCAAAGGACCCTCAACAATGAATTTATAGAGAGTGGGACGTAGAACTAGGTCTTGACAGAGTAAACGTAATTGTTAGTAAGCCATGCAACCATTTGAACGTGGGAATACTTCATTAAGTTTCCTGGGATAACAGTTCTTAGGACTGTACCCAAAGTTTTGTTTATAGAGTTCCTTTCTTTCTCTCTCTTCCTTTCCTTACTTTTTTGCTCTCCAGCTTCCGATCCCCTGATCATGGGGTTTTCTTCTCTTATATAGCATCCTTTGAATGATAATGACCCTACACTTGTTGATCATCTGGGCCTCTACTTGAGTGCCTGTCCCATAGGACATCCTCCTCCCTTTTTTGTGAGTTGCACTGGCCAAGATAATACTGTTCTCCTGTCCTCTCCACATTAATGCGGTTGGAAAAGTAGCTCCCTTGCATTTAATGCGGCAGTTGTGGTTGCCCCCTGAACGTCTAGCATTTTCCTTTGATTTTGGATGACCTTTCACCATGTTAAGAGTGTGAATTGGACTCCCGTTTGGCGCGTCCGAGGAGACAATCCTCCTCGGACGCCTCTTAAACAAGCCCGGCCCGGCCCAATAAGGTTAGGCTGGCAGCCCTCTGGCCATGTCCTCACTTCCTGTTATGGCTGGGCTCCGCATGGGCACCAAGACCCACTGTTGACTGATGAACTTTACCCCTACGATAGCCCCTCAAAATTCCGACTATTTCTTCTTGATCCGAGGAGGAAAGGCAGGATTTTGATACCTACTGGATAGTTTGCTGTGGATCCCCACTTCACCTGTGTAGGGGTGTGCCCTCACGTGCCTCATTAATGCTGCAGGCATTTAATGACCCGAGGGGGATTAATTGCAGCTTTTGGAGCTTTACGCTCTGCCAATCCAACGGCTGGAGATCAGATCAACGGTGGACATTATACCATTTGCTCTGGGCGGGAGCATGTCTGTTCAACTGCCTCTGAGTATATAAGGTTTTAAAGGCGTCCGTTCCTTACTTTTGACGAACGCTCCAGTATTCAGAATGTCTCAGCGCCTTCTCCTTCAGCACGCTCTTACCTTCGCCGTCATTCTCTTGAAGACTCCGCCGAGTTCCTTTCCCATAAGTGCGCGCGATTTACCTTCTCCTTCTCTGTTACTCTTCTTTAGGCAAACTCCCTTCGTGTTGTCTAGGATTAGGGGGAATGGGTAGGCTTGAAAAAATGGTAGACTCTCCGTCCGGTATGGCGGGTTTCAGGGCGAAGTATCGTATTCCTCCTGAGGTAGGCCTAGAGTATTGCCACCAAGAGGAAATTTTATTCAAGAGGAGAACAGGGGAGGTCGCAATTCCAATGATAGCCTTCGTGGAAGGAGGAATGACGATTCCAATGGGGAGAATAACTAGGGACTACCTACGTAGTCATAGATTGGCCCTCCATCAGTGTACCGCTAACCTGTTCCGTATCCTGGGGTGCGCCGACGCCTTAAACAACCAGATGAACCTCGGCCTTTCATGGCACGACGTGGTTCATCTCTATGAATGCCATAAGCTCGGCAACTCATACTACCTAAAGTCCAGGACTGACGAAGTGAGATTGATATCTTGCCTTCCCAAGTCCAGTAAAGGCTTGAAGGAAGACCATCTGATCGTCTCCGGACCATGGCATGACGGCATTCACTGTCCAATTAGGGCGAGAACGCCAGGTGGGGTGTCACAGGACTAGATTCCGTGGGGAGGACCTTAGTTTTGAGCCCTCCTCCCTTTTTTCTTTCTTTCTTTCTTTTTCTTTCTATTTTAAACTTGTTGGTTTGGTTGCATGCCTCCTCGGACTAACACAAACCCTTTAACGGCCTTTGCAGACAAGGAGCGAACATCCCCTCCACTGAGCTTGGTCAACGTCCCGGCTCTAAATTACCTCCTGAGATCTGAGATTTTCGTGAGCGAGGACAGACAATTACGGTCGGCTCCTTTGATTTTGGACTACGTTCCCCTTAATTGATCCTTGGTAGACCCCGGCCAAGCTAAAAGGGCTGGCAGTCCAAGATTGGCACGCATTGACGTATCCATACCGGGGTTCCTTGCTTCAACAGACTTACCCCCTATTCAGCTGCCTCCCCAACGCGTCTTTCCCGCAGTGGTTATCCCGGAGGAAGAGGCTGGTTCTTCGCATTCATCCTTAGAGGAACAAATAGACCAGTTCCAATTTACCGAGGAAGGAGAGGCGTCGGCCAGGGTAGTAGAGCTCTCGGACTCCGACGCCGATTTAGACCGTGCCTCAGCGGCTCCTGATACTGGTTTAATCATCGCACAAGTTGATACCAGCGAAGAAATTGAAGAAGAAGGAATGGACTTGAAGCCGAGGACTAGCCTCAGGGGCCTTCTATCCAACAAGAGCAAGGGGCAGTCCTCTAAGGATGTCTCGAAGGAATAAGCTGCCACTAAGGCTCCTGCTCCTCCTCTCCCTCCCCCCTCGTCAGACGCAGCTCTGCAACCTATGCCTAACTTAAGGCGAAAAAGGCAGGTAGAAGAAACGGAGGAGGGAGAGATTGGCCGTGAGAAGGCCAGGCCTTAGAAGAAGGGCAAGGAGACGAAAGAGCCCCGAGAGAAGAGGACTAGGTCCACTGATACCCGAGACGAGGCAGCCACTCGTAGGGAACAACAAACATGGTCGCCACGGATCGAATTGGACGGCGCCCCGATCCCCTGGGATGCGACCCTATGGGAATCCCAACGAGAGCAGGCATCATACTTGGCTGAGGCCCTGCAGCAACCTCTTCTCTTGCCTCGTGATATGGAGGGGCTCAGAAAGACTCGTTAGCCAGAACTTTTCATGTCATTGAAGAGGGACATGGCCATGGTAGGTGGAATCTTCTATCTCGTCCCTATATTGTGCACCCTATTATCGTCAAGTTTTAATAGGGTTTTTATTTACTTCCGAGCGCAGGTCACTCAACAAATTTTTGTTGCGGAGGAATGGGCTAAGAAGGCTCGCGAGGACTTACATAGGGAGGCTCAGTCCCGCTATGCCGCCGAGAAGGCTGCTGGCGATCTCAAACAGGATTTTGATCGTCAGGATAAAGAAATAAAGGAGGTGAAGAAGGCTCATGCGAGCGCGGAGGCCAGCCTTAAGAATGCCGAAAAGCAAGCTGATGATCTGCGCATAAAGCTCCGCCAATCTGAGGAGAAACTTACGGCGGAGCAGCAGGCGGTCTCCACGCTCAAGGCTGAGCTTGCAAGGACCAAGGAGGAAGCCCACTTGGCCAGGGAAGCTGCTAAGAAGGCTGTGGCGGCCTCATATGAGCGTGGAGTTCATGATAATGAGGCTAGGCTGGCCGAGGAGGTAGCCATTGTCTGCAGGGAATACATCACCACGTCCTGGGGTGTAGCCCTGGATCGGGCAGCTGTCCCAGTGGATTCTGATCTCAGGAAGGCTAAGAACATCTTCTTCCCAGAGGATGTACGCGAAATTCCTAACGAGGATGCCTCCAAAGAGCCTCTTCCAACAGACTCCTTTATTCTCGAGGCTGGGGGCAATGAGCAGGCCGCGCAGGACAAGCCACCCGAGGACAGCCTATCCATCAACGAGATCGTCGCACAGGCCAAGGAGGTTGCCCCGGGGACCCAAGCAGCTAATGGTCAGCCCACTCCTGCTCAAGGCTCTTAGGAGACTAGTGTAAGATTTATTTGTCTCATCTTTTATATTTTGTTTTGTTTTGCCTTGCCAGTGTTTGTAAACAGAACTACTTTTGGATTTTAATGATAAAGGTTATTTTCTTTCAAATATTACTGTCTTCTTCTTTTTTTGTTTTCATCATGAATGGATGTCTATTCCATCACTAACTGTTGACAACCGAGTGTAAGTGAATGAATACGTGAATAGAACGATAGTTAATAGTTAGGCGCACTGGCTACGAACCTTATTTTCTCCAAGTCCCTGGTCCGAAGAGCCAGACAGGATTTGGGCCCTATTTAACACTTAGGGAGAACTGCACAGCGGTTAATTTCCCCCAAGTCTGTGGCCGAGGAGCCATGCAAGACTTGGGTTCTGTTTAACACTTGGCAAGAATAGCTTAATTGTTAATTTCCCCCAAGTCTGTGGTCCAGGGAGCCATGCAGGACTTGGGTTCTGTTTAACACTTAGCGAGAACTGCACCGCAATTAATTTCCCCCAAGTCTGTGGCCGAGGAGCCATGCAGGACTTGGGTTCTGTTTAACACTTGGCAAGAATAGCTTAATTGTTAATTTCCCCCAAGTCTGTGGTCCAGGGAGCCATGCAGGACTTGGGTTCTGTTTAACACTTAGCGAGAACTGCACCGCGGTTAATTTCCCCCAAGTCTGTGGCCGAGGAGCCATGCAGGACTTGGGTTCTGTTTAACACTTGGCAAGAATAGCTTAATTGTTAATTTCCCCAAGTCTGTGGTCTAGGGAGCCATGCAGGATTTGGGTTCTGTTTAACACTTGGTAAGAATAGCTCAATTGTTAATTTCCCCCAAGTTTGTGGCCGAGAAGCCATGCAGGACTTGAGTTCTGTTTAGAACTTCGTGAGAATCATTTTGCGGTTAATTTTCCCCAAGTTTGTGGCTGGGAAGCCATGCAGGACTTGGGTTCTGTTTAACTCTTGGTGAGAATAGTATCGCGGTTAATTTCCCCTAAGTCTGTAGCCGAGGAGCCATGCAGGACTTGGGTTCTGTTTAACACTTCGTGAGAACCATTTTGCGGTTAATTTCCCCCAAGTCTGTGGCCGAGAAGCCATGTAGAACTTGGGTTCTGTTTAACTCTTGGTGAGAATAGTATCGCGGTTAATTTCCCCCAAGTCTGTGGCCGAGGAGCCATGCAGGACTTGGGTTCTGTTTAACACTTCGTGAGAACCAATTTGCGGTTAATTTCCCCTAAGTCTGCGGCCGAGAAGCCATGCAGGACTTGGGTTCTGTTTAACACTTACGTAAGTAACTGGACAGTAACACGGCATTTAAAAATTATATCTTTCATTAATAACAGTACCTTTTCAGGTTGTTTACATTCCAAGGGCGTGGCACTACATGTTTGTCTAAGTCTTCCAAAAAGTAGGCTCCTATGCCGGCTACAGAAGTGATGCGGTACGGTCCCTCCCAATTTGGTTCGAGCTTTCCCCATGCGGGGTTCCTCGCAGTGCCTAAGACCTTCCTCAGTACTAGATCCCCAGGCGCTAATGGTCTGGACTTCACCTTGGCGTCGTAACCTTGCTTGAGCTTCTGCTGATAGTTAGCTAAGTGGACCATCGCGCCCTCCCTTCTTTCGTCGATGAGGTCCAAGCTCTTTTCCAGAAGCTTGTTATTGGTAGCGGGGCAGAAGGTGGTTGTCCTCTGGGTTGGGAAGTTCACCTCCAGTGGAATGACAGCCTCGGCCCCATAGGTCATTGAAAAAGGGGTTTCCCCTGTGGACCTACGAGGCGTGGTGCGGTATGTCCACAAGACATGGGCTAACTCCTCTACCCATCTTCCCTTTGCGTCATCTAGTCTCTTTTTCAGTCCGTTCATTATGGTCTTGTTGACGGCTTCTGCTTGTCCATTACTCTGGGAGTAAGTTGGCGTGGAGTACCGGTTAACAATTCCCAGCTCATTGCAGTACCTTCTGAAGGCTTTGCTGTCAAATTGGAGCCCGTTGTCCGACACCAGGGTGTGCGGGGTGCCAAACCTGGTGACTATATTTTTCCAGAGAAACTTCTTGACATCGACGTCCCTAATGTTTGCCAGCGCCTCAGCCTCCACCCATTTGGTGAAGTAGTCGGTGCCGACGAGAAGAAATTTTATGTTCCCTGTTGCTTTGGGGAACGGACCAAGTATATCTAGGCCCCATTGCGCAAATGGCCAGGGACTGGACAATGGGTTTAGCTTTCCACCAAGCTGGTGTATGCTCGGAGCGAATCTCTGGCATTGGTCGCACTTCTTTACATACTCCGGGGCTTCCTTATGCATGCTCGGTCACCAATAACCCAGCGTTAAGGCTCTGTGAGACAAAGACCTACCCCCTGTGTGACTTCCGCAAATTCCTTCGTGTAACTCTTCCAGGATGAGTTCTGCAGCCTCTGGGTGCACACATAGCAAATACGGCCCTAAGAACGAGCGTTTGTAAAGCTTGGAGTCCTCCGATAACCAGAATCGAGTAGCTTTTCTCCTGATTTTACCAGCCTCAACCTTATCGTCTGGCAAGGTGTCATGCTTTAAGTACAGAACGATAGGGTCCATCTAGCTCAGTCCTGCCCTGATGTTATGTATTCCAATCCCATTGGCCTTTTCTTTTGGTGGATGGAGGACCTCTTCTACCAGAATGACTCGAGGTAGGGGTTGAGCCGAGGAGGTAGCCAACGTCGCGAGAGAATCAGCATGAGTGTTCCCACTTCTAGGTACGTGCGTCAAGCGGAAATGATGAAATTGGTTCTGCAGGTGCTTAACCCAAACTAGATACTCTTGCATTCTTTCGTCCTTTGCCTCCATGTCTCCATTTACCTGCCCCACAATAAGTTTTGAATCCGAGAACACGTCTATGGATTTCCTCCCCATTTTCCGGATCATTCCCATTCCCTCCAATAGCGCCTCATATTCGGCTTTGTTATTTGTGGCTGAAAAACCGAGTCTCAATGACTTCTCTATGGTTATCCCTTCAGGTGAGAGCAGGACAAGTCCTAACCCTGAGCCTCTTTGGTTCGATGCGCCATCAATGTATGCTTTCCACCAAGTGAGTCCACGCGGGGAAACTGTGCTGCTCACACGCTCGCCAGCCCCCAGTAAGACTGACACTTCCTTTCCTTCTGCCACTAGGTCGGCGAGGACCTGGCCCTTTACAGCGGTGCGAGGCATGTATCTAATGTCAAAGGCGCCCAAAATAGTTCCCCATTTTGCAATTCTACTTGTGTAATCGGCGCTGCGCAGGATGGACTTTAAGGGGAGTTGAGTTAACACCACAACAGTGTGTGCTTGAAAGTAGTGGGGCAGCTTTCTTATGGCCTGTACGATGGCCAGGATAGCCTTTTCGAGGGGAAGGTAACGGGTTTCTGCCTCCTGCAGTGATTTGCTAACGTAATAGACTGGTCGCTGTGTGCCGTTGTCTTCTCGGATTAGCACCAAGCTTACTGCATGTGGGGCCACTGCTATGTAGGCAAACAAAACCTCGTCGGCCTCGGGACTGGACATAATCGGCAGATGGGCGAGGTATTCCTTTAGCTGTTGGAAAGCCATAGCGCATTCCTCATCCCACTCAAATCCTTTCCACTTGTGTAATAGGAGAAAAAATGGCTTGCATCTATCTGCTGAGCGCGAGATGAAACGGTTTAAAGCTGCTATCATACCAGTAAGCTTCTGGACTTCTTTAGGGTTCCGAGGAGGCTGCAAGTTATGGATGGCTCTTATTTGAACGGGGTTAGCCTCAATGCCTCTGTGAGTCACCATATAGCCCAAGAATTTTCCAGATCCCACTCCAAATGAACATTTGGTTGCGTTCAGTCGTAGCTTATACTTTCTTAATATCTGAAAAACGTTGCCAAGATCATCAATATGGTTGGGAGCCAACTTACTTTTAACCACCATGTCGTCTATGTACACTTCAATGTTTTTACCCATCTGCTGCTCAAACATCTTGGTCATCATCCTTTGATAGGTTGACCCGGCATTTTTTAGGCCGAAGGGCATCACTTTATAATGATAATTCCCAACTGGGGTGACAAAAGCAGTCTTCTCCTGGTCTTCGGCGGCCAAGGGTATCTGGTGGTAGCCCTGAAAAGCGTCTAGAAAACTCATTCTAGGATGTCCGACAGTCGAATCTACCAACCGGTCTATCCGGGGCATAGGGAAGGGATCCTTTGAGCACGCCTTGTTTAGGTCGGTGAAGTCTACGCAGACCCGCCATTTCCCGCTCTTCTTCCTCACCACTACCGTGTTGGCTAACCACTCGGAATAGAAAACCTCTTTGATAGCCCCTGCTTTCTTTAATCTTGTGACATCTTCTATCACGGCGTCGGTATGTTTTTTCGACGGTCGTCGAGGAGCTTGCCTCTTAGGTGTTATGGCCGGGTACAAATTAAGGCGGTGGCAGATGAAATCTGGGTCGACCCCGGGGGCCTCATAGGGGTCCCAAGCAAACACGTCTATATTCTGTCAGAAGAAAGCAGTCAGTGCTGACTTCTCTTGGGGTGGCAATTCCGAACCAATTTGAAAAAACCTCTCATGGTCAGATCCGATAAGTACTTTCTCCAACTCCTCACAGTTCACCTCCATGGCTGGTCCTTCACTGCCCGCAGTTGGGACCGCAGTCATTAATTGTTATAAGCCGTTCTCGGCCGAAGTGGAAGTTATGCAATTCTGCTGTCGCAAGATTGCTGACACCATGCATTGCCTAGCTACTCCCTGGTTCCCTATTATCTCTTTGATCTGACCTCCTGACGGATATTTCACCTTTTGGTGCAAGGTTGACAACACAGCCCCTAGTGCATGAAGCCATGGCCGGGCCACGATGGCTGTGTAAGGGGAGTATGCATCTACGACAATGAAGTTCACTTCTACCACATCTGAGTCTGTTTGCACAGGCAACCTAATCATGCCTCTCGGGATGACAACCTTTCCTTCAAAGCTAACCAGGGGAGAATCGTATGGCGACAGGTCTTCCTGCTTCAAGTTCAGTCCCTTATACAAATCAGGGTACATTATCTCCACTGCGCTGCCTTGATCAACTGACACCATTTTCACGTCATAACCTCCTATTCTGAGCGTAACGACTAAGGCATCATCGTGGGGTTGGATAGTTCCTTGTTTGTCTTCCTCCGTAAACCCGATTAATGGCGTGGCGCTCATTCTAGCCCTCTTGGATTCCCTGTCATCTGGCTTAGTCGGGAAACTGCTCACTGACATTACCCTGAAGGGGACAGAGCCTGTCCTTCCAGGTGCGGCGAGAATGACATTAATTGTGCCAATGGGTGGCCTCAACGTACTTTGTCTGGTTTCATTGTTTGATGGTTCTTGCCATCCTTCAGAGCGATGCAGCAGATGTCTCAGCTTCCCTTCTAGGACGAGCTGGTCTAAATAGTTCTCAGGTTCCTGCAATCATCAGTAGTGTGACCTTACTCCTGATGGTATGCGTAATACAGGTTCTGATTACGCTTCAAAGGGTCGTCAGCCATCTTGTTCGGCCACTGGAAGAAAGGCTCATACTTCACCTTCTCTAGGATCTTGTGAAGAGGTTCTTGGAACACAGTATGGACTGCCTGAGCCCCAGTAGATCCGGACTGCTCTATATAGTCCCTTCTCGGTCTGTTACTGCTGTTAAATCGTTTCGACCTGAAGTCCCTCCTCTCCTGAGGGACGACCTTCGCTTTACCTTTTCCCATCTGCTGATCCTCCTCGACCCTTTTGTACTTGTCGATTCTGTCCAAGAGTTAGCGCACGCTGGTGACTGGCTTTCCAGTGAGAGACTTTCTTAAGCCATGTTCTGTTGGCAACCCCCTTTTGAACGTACTGATGGTGACGTCATCATATTTCCCTTCGATCTTGTTATACACTTCCCAGTATCTATCCGAGTAGGCCTTCAGCGTCTCTCCTTCCCGCATGGACAAAGATAGGAGGGAATCGAGGGGCCGAGGGACTCTAGTGCTGGTGATGAAACGGGAACCAAAAGCCTGCGTCAGCTGTTTAAAGGAATCTATGGAATTCGGCTGGAGGGAATCGAACCATCTCATCGCCATGGGTCCCAAGTTAGATGGGAATATCCTACACATTAACGCCTCATCCCTGGTGTGGACGGCCATCCTTTGATTGAATTGGCTCACATGCTCCACTGAGTCGGTCTGACCATTGTATATGGCAAACGTTGGTTGATAGAACCGCCGAGGAAGCACTGTCCTCTCTATTCTACGTGTACACGGCGACTGGGAGATGCGATCCAGGGCCTTACTCATGGCATCGTTGGCCAGGCCTTGGTAAGATGGGCTTTTGCTGCTGCGTTTACGAGGCCTCTCTTCCTCATAGGAAAAGGTCTCGCTCGAAGGAGTTCTTGATCTTCGCCGATATTCATTATCCTCGTCACTGTTAGAGCTCGAGCCGGGTGAAGGACGTTTCTGCTGTGCTCGGCGTAACTTTTTCTTCAAATCGCCAATCTCTTTTCGTAAAGCCTTTCGATCATTTTGCTCATGGGATGCATGATCCTTCCCCTTTGAACGGCTTTTACTCGTGTAAGAGGTGTTCACGCTTCCCTCTCGTTGGTTGTCTTGATTGTTCCCTCGTTCGACATTTAAAAAATTGTCCTGCCGTTGAGAATCTGCATGTCCGGTTTGGCGCGAGCCTAATCCTTCCATTTCTTACTGTTCACTTGTCGAGACACAAATTCTCCCCACAGACGGCGCCAATTGTAAGGGACAGATTTTGGGGCCCAAGCCCAGCGAGCGAGCGATTCTGGCCCAAAGGACCCTCAACAATGAATTTATAGAGAATGGGACGTAGAACTAGGTCTTGACAGAGTAAACGTAATTGTTAGTAAGCCATGCAACCATTTGAATGTGGGAATACTTCATTAAGTTTCCTAGGATAACAGTTCTTAGGGCTGTACCCAAAGTTTTGTTTACAGAGTTCCTTTCTTTCTCTCTCTTCCTTTCCTTACTTTTTTGCTCTCCAGCTTCCGATCCCCTGATCATGGGGGTTTTCTTCTCTTATATAGCATCCTTCGAATGATAATGACCCTACACTTGTTGATCATCTGGACCTCTACTTGAGTGCCTGTCCCATAGGACATCCTCCTCCCTTTTCTGTGAGTTGCACTGGCCAAGATAATATTGTTCTCCTGTCCTCTCCACATTAATGCGGCTAGAAAAGTAGCTCCCTTGCATTTAATGCGGCAGTTGTGGTTGCCCCCTGAACGTCTAGCATTTTCCTTTGATTTTGGATGACCTTTCACCATGTTAAGAGTGTGAATTGGACTCCCGTTTGGCGTGTCCGAGGAGACAATCCTCCTCGGACGCCTCTTAAACAAGCCCGGCCCGGCTCAACAGGGTTGGGCTAGAAGCCCTCTGGCCATGTCCTCACTTCCTGTTATGGCTGGGCTCCACATGGGCACCTAGGCCCACTGTTGACTGATGAACTTTACCCCCACAATAATCTATTGAGGATATTTTATTTACAAAAATTGCAATTTCGTCACCAAAAAGACTATCAAATAAAAATTATTAGCAAAATCTTAGGATTAAGTTTCTATATATGCATTGTTATAAAATAATAAGAATAATAATGAAAAAACAATTGCAAAAGTTAAAATATGTTACTTGTAAGGGTAAAATTCCTAAGTCAAACAACGGGCCTTGGGCCCTATATAGAGTCCAACTACGACCAAAGGGAAAATGGGCCGCCAAAACAACTGCTAGCCCAACCCTAATAAGTCCAAACTTATTTAAAGGAGACGTCCGAGGAGAAGTGTCTCCTTGGACGCGCCAAATACGAGCCCAACATGCACCCTATCCATAATAAGGAGTCATTCCAAACAAATATGGGTAATACGGATAAGCCTCACAAAGCAGGAAGAATGAGGAAAAGATAAGACGTCCAGGAGGCAACCACAACTGCTGCATTAAATGCAAGGAAGCTACTTTTCCAGCCGCATTAATGTGAAGAAGTCAGGCGAACAGTGTTACATTGGCTAATGCAACTCACAGAAAGATAAGGTGGATGTCCGATGGGACAGACACTTAAGTGAGGGTCCAGATGGTTAACAAGTGTAAGGTTCTTATCAATTTAAGGAGGCTATATAAGAGAAGGAAATCCCCATGAAGAAGGGATCGGAAAAGTTTAGAAGAGAAAGAAAGAGAGAGAGAGGAAAGAATTCTGTAGTCTTTAATCATAACAAGAGGTGCACTCATACGTCTCCTCGGACCGAGTATCCTGTGGACAAAGGAGATATTCTTATGTTCAGACTGTTGCATGGCATATAATTGACTAACGTTCACTTCGTCCAGTCCTAGTTTTGTAACCCGCTCTCTACAAATTCATTGTCTAGGGTCTTTTGGGCCAGAACTACTTACTTGCTGGGCTTGGACCCCAAAAACCGCCCCTACATTACTCATCCAATTATTTTTGTTTGACTAACTTTTGTTTTTTTCCACCTAAAAGGATTAAAAAAATAAACAAAATTTAGTAAAATCTCATAGTTTAACATCTAAATGGATCACTAAAAAAATTAAATTTTAACTTGCAAAAAAACTAATTATTAACCCAAATAAAATCAAACCAATGGGATATAGAAAAAGAATTTGTGATTGGGAATTGGAATACCAAAATTCCTAAATATTTATAAAAGTCGATATAAATATACCAAAAACATAAACAAATAGAATGTGACAATTAAATGAACAATTACAAAAAGAATCATTAGTAGAAAAAAAAATGGTTGAAAAAATATTAAAAAATCGATCAAAAGAGAAGCAAAATTGGAGAGAGAGAGAGAGAGAGAGTAATGAGGTTTTGTTGTCATGGACAACTTGGAAGGAATAAGGGAGAGGTGGAAATGAAGTAAAATGAAATTTATATGAAAATAAAAATGGAAGTGGAATGTTTGAGGTAGATGAAAAGTTGAACAAAGTGAATATGTAGAATTTAAAAAAGTATAAAGGAAAATGTTTAAAAATATATTAAGGGAATCAAATGAAATTTTTAAAAAGACAATGATTGGAGGAGATGAAAGATCAAACTAAAAAGACAATGATTGAAGAAGATGAAAAGTTGAACAAATAAAAAATTACAAAAAACAATAAAATAAGAAAGGATGCTAAAGAAAAGGTTTAAAAATATATTAAGGGAATCAAATGAAATTTTTAAAAAGACAATGATTGGAGGAGATGAAAAATTGAACTAAAAAGACAATGATTGAAGAAAATGAAAAGTTGAACAAATGAAAAATTATAAAAAACAATAAAATAAAATAAGAAAGGATTCTAAAGATGTGGTGCAAAAAGAGTTTTGTAAAATTTATACAAAACTTCCATTATTATATATAGTATAGATATTATTTTTGGGTTTTTGATTCTGCATAATTTTCTATTATTAGTATAATTTTCTATTCCCAACAAATTCTTCATTAATCTTTTTATATTTTTGGTTTTAAATTGCAAAATTTTGGACCATCATTATAAAATAGGTTTTTTTTTCCTTGCGATTATGGAACTTATTTGACTAAAGTAGTAAAATCAAAGTGGAACTGATAGCTCTTTATAGAAAAAAATTATTTTAAAGCCTGGTATAAAATGGTCATAGACTCATATGCAATTTTACAATCTATATGGTTCAACCTTTTTTTTTTTTTTAATTAACTCGGTTTAATTTTTTTCTTGATTTTGTTTTCCAAGTTTGTCATAAAAGATTCCAAGCATCCTAAGAAAGGTGTGTAATCTATATGTAGAGCTCTGCATTTTTTTTTTTATTATTTACACGTAGTGTCTCTCTTACAATTCAAACTATTCATTTTCTTTTTGTTTCTCAAATAAATTTTGTATTATATGAATTTATGTATAAAATCGTGCAAACGTATAGGAAGAAAAAATTATGATAGGTTCTATAATTAGAACAAATTAAAGGTTATTATTCTTCAAATAGTTCTATCTCTTAAAAGTTGCCAATTTTTATAATACTATGTCTAAAGATTTTAATAAAGAATAATGACGAAGAAGAACAAGGATATTCTAAAAATATAGTGTACAAATAAATATTTAAAGATTTTCCAAAGGAAAAAAAATACTTCTAACATTTTTTAATCATTGATATTATTTTTAACAATACTTCAAGTCACTAACAAATTAGTACTTATTTTGTTATAATAATTATTAAAATATATAATTATTTATACATATATTTTATAAGTTTTTTCATAAAACTGTGCAATGCACATGGCTATAACTAGTATATATATAAAATTTGAAAAAGAGTTTGGCTTAGTTCCAGTACTATTTAACTTGAATCTCCTTTTATTTTAATGAGAGACTGTCATGTCACTACTAGCTAAATAAAAGGTGGAGATTAAAACTCACTACTACTTGCCATTGTATATTTAAAACAAAATGACATATCCAATTAAAAAAGTACTAGAGGTAAGCTAAACCCTTCGAAGGATAACCTACACGCATAAAATATGTTTGTATCATTATTTTACAAATGTTGTTTTACTTATATATTTCTATGATATGCCATTATGGTATAAGATTAATTAGAGGAAAGAAGCAGTGCATTAATAATTGTGGGGGCCCGAGGACCGAAGAAGGGATCGTTGGGTTGTAGTGTTGATATTGGGGCATCACACGCCCGAGGAGGGAGTTCACCAAGGAGGGGAGGGGAAGAGACAAAAGATTCTTAGGAGCTCAAGGAAGGGAGGACTGGATGAGGAGAGAGAATCATAAAAATGAGGGGAAGTTTCCAGTAGGAAGTAGGTTGTTGCCTCCGCATTAAATGATGGGCAACATCTTTATCAGCTACATTGATAAGAAAGTGACCTGAACAGTATAATTCACAGCTGAGCAAACTCCTTCTACCACCTTCCTTAGATGTTTAAAGGGACAATTGTCATTAGGAGAAATTTGTTAGGTAAAGATGGGGGGTTAAGATGTGAAGTAGGGGGGAGTATATAAGAAAAAGAGAGTTCTCAGAGAAAGGGATCCAGACAGAAATATCAGAAAAAAGAGAATTAGAACAAGAACATTGAGAGAAGAAAGTGAATAGTGCAATTTTCTATGTGATATTGACCTCCTTGGGCAAGCTTGTATTTAGACATTTGCTCACATATTCTATAATATTAAGCCCTTTTCTTCCCTATTTTCATTTTCGGGCAAGGCCCTCTCTTATTGTTTGATTCCACCTCTTACAAATTTATTGATTTGGATCAAAGTTGAACAGTACAAACTCACTATTCTAAGTGGGCTTGGACTATAAGATTTTGAGGCTCTTACAATAATATATAAACATTTCTATTTGTATGAAATACATTAAATACACTTTGAATTAATGAGTAATTTATAGTATAAGAGTAATTAGAGGAAACAAAAAATGATGCATTAGTCATCTAAATAAATGTGTTACATATTTTTAGTAAAAATCTAGTGGTCATTATTTAAATTAATATCTAAAGTTCAATTTTAAAAATAAAAAAAAATAAAAAAAATTAAAAAAAAAACCTAAAATATAAGAGGGAGGAGAGATTTTTGAAAAATCAATGGCCCCCTTAGCCCCACCCACCCTCTTTCGCCCTTAACTGTCATTATGCTAAAGCAGTCATCCCATTTTTTGTGTTATACCAATCACAACTTGTCATGTATTCATTTGACTTTCTTTTTAAATTGACCAAAGTTTAAAATGAAAGAAATCAAAAATCAAACACATCGCAAACCTTTTTCTTTTTTAGAGTTTCATCCTATGATGTCCGTTTCCGTGATTTTTGCTCTTTTATTATCAGACCATCAGACCAAGATACCAATCGGTTTTTGGTGTAGGTAGTGATTGAACCTCATATCTCTTATTCAACCTCAGTTTTTGTAATTTGTGTTCTTTTATCATCAGACTAAGACACCAATCAGATTTTGGTGTAAATAGTGATTGAACCTCATATCTTTTATTCAACCATGACATTGATAGACCATAAAGTAAAATTCAAAAAATGAGATAGAGGGTTTGTATTTACTATTAAACTCAATTGACAACTGCAATGCTATTTAAGACCATCAGAATTCAGAACCGTTGAAGTTAATATCGTTTGGTTGAAGCTACTTTTAAGATTGTTTATTATTGGTACAAGGTTGAAGGTTTAGAATAATACAAAGATGCAAGGTGAGTCGCAGCAATCTCCAAAAAAAAAATAAATAAATAAAGATTGAAGCATCAACTTGCTGTAATTATGAGTAAATAATGACATTAAGTGTGGCATGATTATAGCCACAATTGTCGTAATTAGCTATTAAAAATTGGCAAGACAATCGTAAGCTATCATGTGAAAATTGGAATTCAAAGTCATCTTAATCTATTTAAAGAAAAAAATATATGGAAGGGGAGATGCTGCCCCCGCCACCTGGACAAGGGGATTTAAATGTGACGATCCTGCCTCCATGTGATGTAACCATAACAAATTAACAATCCTTCTATTTTCTAAGGAACTAATAATATTTTTTTTATATAATATTTGAAATGAGACCTAGTCTTTTTTATGAGTAAATAAATGACCTAGTCTGTGTTATATTGTTATTTATTTATTGAAGGTGAAACATAATTTTTTCTAATGCACATTGACTGATTTTAATTCACAAACTTTTTAATTGTTATCCTTGACACCCTACGTTTATACTAAAACAAATTAGGGTTTTGGAGAAGATTGTAATTTATTTATACAAAACATGTAGAGTAAATTGCATTTATTGTCCTCAAATATGGTGTTTGTTCGATTTTAGTACCTCAAAAATTTTTAAATGTAACAATTTAATCCCTCAGTCTATGTTTTTGTTTTATGTGATTAATGAAATCTTTTTTTTTTTTTGGTTGATACACCCTATAATCAAGGACCAAATCAAACCAAACCCGTATTTAATGTGAGAGGGAGAGAGAGAGAGAGAGAGAGAGGGAAGGGGGGGTGTTGAATCAAACCACCCAATACAGAAGTCATTTAAACATGTCACTCTTTAATGTTTTAGTGTTTAATATCTCTGTAGTATTTTTTTTTATTTTGGACATGTATTTTATTATTCTTATAGAATAAAATACATGATATTTATTTTTATGGACAAAGTATATATAAAATTAGTTTTATCCTTTTTGATATATTTAGCAAGATCCGAATGATTATTGGGTACTCTATTAAGAAATAAATGGCTCATAAAGTACTCACATGAAGAGCATACTATTTACTAGCCTCTGAGCACGCGCTCACGCGCGTGCTCAGAGGCTCTTCTATTTTTTGGGTAAGGATTAATTTAGAGCATTTATTATAATTTGGAATTATTACATTTTTCAATCACAAAAAAAAAAAAAAAAAAAAACTAGGGGTATGATGAGTGTCATGTGTGGAGAAATAATTTTCCAATCACAATAATTTTTCATCACAAAAAAAATGTAGGAGTGTGATTGGAAAATTATTTCTCCACACATGACACTCATTACACCCCTAGGTTTTTTTTTATGTGATTGAAAAATGTAATAATTCCAAATTATAATAAATGTTCTAAATTAATCCTTACCCAAAAAATAGAAGAGCCTCTGAGCATGCGCGTGAGCGCGTGCTCAGAGGCTAGTATGTTGTTAAAGATAATAGTTTAAGTTTGTTAGAGTTTGTGTTTGAAATTTTTGAATTCAAATAGAAATAGAAAATTCTTCTCCAAAAAAAAAAAAAAAAATAGAATAAAGCAAACATTTGAATAAAATAGTAGTTATCCGAAAATGTTAGTAGTGATAGCATATAAGGATAAAAGAGATTGTGATAGAGAATATGGTGAGATTTTACTGGAAATTTGAATTTCGAAAATTTGCAGTTATTTAGGAAACGTTTAGTGGTTGTAGCCTTGCATTGTGTAGATAAAAAAATAATAGTCATAAATTATGTGGATAAAAAAATTATGGAATAAAAAAATAAAGATATGAAAAATGGGAAAATACATCAAGCCGCCCCTGAGAGCCTTTGCCCATTTCAGATTCAGAGGCCTACCATTTTGACATCAAAACATGTATCAATATATGAATAGGATTTGAAAAAACTGTGAAGACTTAACAAAGTGAGAGTGAAAGATGGTGGAAGATGATTGGGTGGATGACGGAAAAAGAAACTGAAGGAGAAGGATAATATTGCGGTGGATGTGAGAACGTGGGTTTTTTTTTTTTTTTTAGAACAAACGTGGTTTTAATAGGTGTAGCAATCCAACTTTTACAATTACCTTCAGTTATATATATTTTTTTGAAACGTAAGATATATTGGAGAGTTGGAACTAAAAATTTAGGATCAAATAGTTTGTAACGGAAGATGTGGGTTTTTTTTTTTTTTTTTACTAAAAAAGTGTGTTTGTTTTAATTTTAATTTTTTTAAATGGATAAAGTAATTTGAAAACTATTAGGAGAGTGATCCTATTTTGTAGGCAACATTTTAATGGGAGTTAAAGATGTATCTACTTATCAAAAAAAAAAAAAAAGGTGTATATATCTATTTAGTAAATCTTTTTTTGTTTTTTTTTTTTATAACTTATTTAAGTTTTATTTTTTTTAAAAACCTAAGAGTGTGTTAAGTGCCTTTTTTTAAGGGAAAGATTTTTTTTTTTTTTTTAATAATAATAAAATAGTATTAGAAACGTAGGTTTCTTTTTAGGAAAAAAACAACAAAAACGTAGGTAATTTAACTAATTTTTCTATTAAAAAAAATAAATGTATAGTTAATTTGAAGAAGTGGGTTAGTGGGAGAGTGTTTCTATTTTGTAGGCAATATTTTAGTATAAGTTAAACATGTTTTAGTCATTTACCTCACGTTCTCTCTCTCTCTCTCTCTCTTTTTTCTTTTTTTCTTTTTTCTTTTATTAAGATTTATTTTTTATTTTTTTAAACTTCACTTTCCTTACTCACGTTTAAAATTATTTAGTCACCACCAACATTTCAAAATTAATTTTTTTTAAAAAGAAAAGAAAAAAAAAAAAAGAGAGCTAACATGATAACATAAAAAAAAAAAAAAAAAAAAAAAAAAAAAAAAAGTAGAACTCAAGGTTGCTACATACCTAAATAAAAAAATTTAACGCCAAAAACATATACATTTAGTCACCACCAACAGTTCAAAATTACATTTTTTTTAAAAAAGGATAGTTAACCTGATACATTAAAAAAAAAAAAAAAAGTAGAACTCAAGATTGCTACATACCTAAATAAAAAAATTGAATGCCAAAAACATATACAATGATGGTAAAAAAAATATATATATATATATATGAAGAAGGAAAAAAGAAAAAGAAAAAAAAGAACTGAAGTGAGGAAGGAGAAGGAAATAGACGTGTAGATGATTGTGGTTAACCTTTTGATAAAGTTGGATGTATTTAGTGCAAATGCAGTTAGAAATATATAATTGTGGTTAACCTTTTGATAAAATTAAAAACCTTTTCTAAGAAAGAATAAAATAAAAAACCTAATAAGAGAGTGATGGACGTTGTTGACCTTATTTTTAAAAAACAAAAACTCACTATCTATTCATGAGGTGATCATGGTTATTGTAGGGTGTAAATGATTTATGGGCCAAGCCGAGGAGGATTATGGCACAAGTTCAACGAAATAGACTTTGGGTACCGCCGAGGGTAGTTCAGTCCTCGGCAGACCCAAAGTTCCCCCTCGTAAAGAAGGGTAAAAATGGTATAAAACTGAAACTCGGAAAAAAGATCTAAAATATCCAGGGAAAGCTGCCCTTACTGCCATTCAATGCTCTGAACCTGACAAAGCCGCATTCTTTGGCTTTTACAACCACCCCCAACGACTTTGAATATGGGCTGATGGGACAAGTATCAATCTAGGAAAGGTTGATCCAATACGTGGACGAAGGACAATGAACGCAGGCAAATATAAAAGGAAAAATAAGTAACCTAAAAAGGGGGGTTGGGAAAAATGGCCAGAAACCTGAGCCTCCCAGCCCACCTCCAGGAGAAAGACTCCAGGGGTGTAGGAAAACTTAAACTGGTACGAACACCGTGAAAAACCCACCGCCTATCAACCAAGGCCTAGCCTTCCAAACCCACGCTCTACAAATGATATTGTTAGGGGCCTTTTCACGTGCGAACCCGACACTGTTACGGTCCGCCACGAAACGCGTCCTTACAATTGGCGCCGTCTGTGGGGAGGGCTTGTGTGTTGGTATAGGAAGTGGGTCGATAGAGTTTCTCCGATATGTCTAGCCGTTGGTTACAGAGTTCTAAGTATAAAGTTCTGTTAGGAACTACGTTTCTTGATTAGGGGCTTGGTTGAGGAGCCAACTCCCTTAAAGCCAAGGTCCCCTGTAAAGAGTAAACTAGGTACCTTGCAACGTTAACCGTATGGATAAACTCTAGGGGCTAGGCTGAGGAGCTAACTCCCCTAAAGCCAAGATCCCGCACAAGGAGAAAACTAGGTTTTGGACAGAACCAAGGCATTGCATGGTCCTCGGACCCAAGCCTCAGGGGAAACCAACTACCTGGATGTAATGAAAACTAGGTTTTGGACAGAACCAAGGCATTGCATGGTCCTCGGACCCAAGCCTCAGGGGAAACCAACTACCTGGATGTAATGAAAACTAGGTTTTGGACAGAACCAAGGCATTGCATGGTCCTCGGACGCAAGCCTCAGGGGAAACCAACTCTGGGTAATGAAACTAGGTTTTGAAGACCAACTACCTGGATTGTGGAATAGGTTTTGGACAGAACCAAGGCATTGCATGGTCCTCGGACTCAAGCTCAGGGGAAACCAACTACCTGGATGTAATGAAAACTAGGTTTTGGACAGAACCAAGGCATTGCATGGTCCTCGGACGCAAGCCTCAGGGGAAACCAACTACCTGGATGTAATGAAAACTAGGTTTTGGACAGAACCAAGGCATTGCATGGTCCTCAGACTCAAGCCTCAGGGGAAACCAACTACCTAGATGTAATGAAAACTAGGTTTTGGACAGAACCAAGGCATTGCATGGTCCTCGGACCCAAGCCTCAGGGGAAACCAACTACCTGGATGTAATGAAACTAAGGTTTTTGACCAGAACAAGGGCATTGCATGTCCTCGACAGTCCAGGGGAACCACTACCGGATGTGGAAAACTAGGTTTGGACAGAACCAAGGCATTGCATGGTCCTCGGACCCAAGCTTCAGGGGAAACCAACTACCTGGATGTAATGGGACAGAACCAAGGCATTGCATGGTCCTCGGACCCAAGCTTCAGGGGAAACCAACTACCTGGATGTAATGAACTAGGTTTTGGACAGAACCAAGGCATTGCATGGTCCTCGGACCCAAGCCTCAGGGGAAACCAACTACCTGGATGTAATGAAAACCCGGATGTAATGAAAACTAGGTTTTGGACAGAACCAAGGCATTGCATGGTCCTCGAACCCAAGCCTCAGGGGAAACCAACTACCTGGATGTAATGAAAACTAGGTTTTGGACAGAACCAAGGCATTGCATGGTCCTCGGACCCAAGCCTCAGGGGAAACCAACTACCCGGATGTAATGAAAACTAGGTTTTGGACAGAACCAAGGCATTGCATGGTCCTCGGACCCAAGCCTCAGGGGAAACCAACTACCTGGATGTAATGAAAACTAGGTTTTGGACAGAACCAAGGCATTGGCATGGTCCTCGAACCAAGCCTCAGGGGAAACCAACTACCCTGGATGTGGAAAACTAGGTTTTGGACAGAACCAAGGCATTGCATGGTCCTCGGACCCAAGCCTCAGGGGAAACCAACTACCTGGATGTGGAAAACTAGTTTTTGGACAGAAACCAGGGCATTGCATAGTCCTCGGACTTAAGCCTATGGGGAAACCAACTACTTGGATGAGGAACTAACCATTTAAAGAAAAAAAAAAAAAAAACTACGGCCCGTAAACCTCGAAATCCCTCCGAAGGGAATTCCGCGTTAGCAGATGGGTTAATACCTTGATTGCGCGGATTCCTCGGTCTACCCTCGGATCCCCAGTATCAAAGGGGTTGATGCGATACGGCGCAACATATTACCCCAAAAGCACAACCAAGGTCCCTCGCTACTTAGCTACCCTTTCAGACGAATTATTTAGAGATTATCGTTCTCGAACATCGGTCTAGCATGCATCGCGTAATACTCAGTGCTTATCCCGGTTAGTTCCAGGAATTTAATTTATTGAAAGTTGTCATTGTTATACTTGATAATATTTGTGAGTTTAAATTAGAAGGAACCTGTGTTAAAGCATTTTTTCTGCCTGGAATATCCTTAAGGGCAAGCTTGCATTTAATATTCATGCATAAAGTAGTGGTTACGGAGAAGGAAGATATGTATGGAGAAACAGACACATATTTTATTAAGACAAAAGAACAGTACAGTGTACAATGAAAAGCTGAAACAAGCTTACATTAAAGCTGACTACATAAGTAAAGGAAAATACAAGCGAGTGGAGATAAGGCCGTGGGGACAGCTCAGAGGAGAGGTTGGCTACTGCGCCAAGTTATTGTTTAAGGAAACTATTCCTCGACACTTCTGCATGCCCATAACTCAGGCAGCAAAAGAACCTGACCTCAGGCTAACACCGTCTACAGAAAAAGCGCAGGGAGCCGGAAGTTGGGAAGCCCCCGCAAGAATTTGCCGGTTGCAAGGTAGACAGTGCTGATGGTGGAAATTCCTTCTTCGGACATACCAAAAATCTGGCATGACCAGAACCTGCTTCGGATTTTGACTGAAAGGAGGGGAGACACCCTCCCCCCTCCGTAGAAGTGTAAATTTCTCTTTAAATTTATGCTTTCTTGGCCCGTGCATCACTCCTTCGAGTCTCGGGAGGACACGGCGCCTCCGCGGTGGAGAAAGTTCTTTTTCCCTAACCCTCGCCTCAAACATGATTTCCTAAAGGAGGAAGCTGAAGGATTTGTGCGTAGGAAAAGTAACTTTCTCTCCTGTTTTATATCAAAAGATAAAATAGTAGCATTTAATTCACGCAGCGTCCCAAGGAACGCTACAGACAAAATGTCTCTGGCTCGATTTCCAACGTCGTCTGCAACCCTGAAGTTAGAGGAGTCTCGAGAAGGCGCACCTCGAATACTGGGACGCCCAAAAAGTATCGCGTGGCCTGAGAATACGGAAATACCCCCTAATTTTGGGCCCAGTCAACTCACGGCCCAGGCCCGATTTAGCACAAGGGCCCAGGGACAGAACCAAGGCCTTGTATGGTCCTCGGACTCAAGCCTATGGGGAAACCAAGCACGAAAAATTATAAAAATTACAAGTTTTTGGACAGAACCAAGGCCTTGTATGGTCCTCGGACTCAAGCCTATGGGGAAACCAAGCACGAAAAATTATAAAAATTACAAGTTTTTGGACAGAACCAAGGCCTTGTATGGTCCTCGGACTCAAGCCTATGGGGAAACCAAGCACGAAGAATTATAAAAATTACAAGTTTTTGGACAGAACCAAGGCATTGTATGGTCCTCGGACCCAAGCCAATGGAAAAACCAAACACTTGGATAAGAAAAGGTTTGAATCTCATAAGAAGAGTTACTTGATAAAAATGCCAGGTCACTTCATCCACGGCTTAAACACCATAAAGGGTTAAGGCCAATAAAGGTGTAAGGAAAGGGGTGGAATGCCCCAGCGCTTAGTCATATAAGAAGGCCGCTCATTTGGTGGGTGCCATATCTTCAAATGGCTATTCCTTACCTGACATCAAGCCTTCGTTTTTCACCTCGGCTAGCATGGGGTAAGTATTACTCTTCATTGATCGGCCTCATTAGGCCAAGAATTTCTATTAAAGTTATGGCGATATCTATTTATTATCGAGTATTTTGGTTTTAGTCGTCATTGATTTAGATATTATATCATTGTGCCGAGCAGTGCTTGCAAATTTATGAAAACATAAAGACATAATATGCGAAACAAGGTAGACAACAATCTTTATTGATATGAAAAATTGCTACAACATACAAAAAGGGGCTCAAACGAGCCTATACAAAATGTAAACTGCCTAAGCAACCATTACATCTGTAGTACAGAAAAGTAAACTGTCAAGCGTCTTTTAAACTCGTCTTCAAAGTTTCTCCAATCTCTGCCTCATTGCTGCTCATACTAAGAGAGGGACTCACTTTAAAAAAGAAAATGAATGAAGAAGAAGGAAATAGTAAGGAAGAAATCAATGATGAAGACGAAGGGGATGAATAAAGAAAATGGAGGACATGAGTAAAGAAGGAGGAGAAGAAGAGAGAGGGATGAAGAGACAAAGAGAGGAGCAAAAGATAGAAAAGAAACAACATCAGGGCGGAACTGGTGCTGGGAAGACAATAAGAAGAGGGAGGGGGAGGGCACCAAGGAGCAAAAGAGGGAGAAGCAGAAACGCTTAGCCCCTGCCTCAGCCCTGACTCCTAACACGCCGGTGCCATATTAGGTACGCTCGTGAGGAGCCGGGTGGTAACGGTCTTGGGTGTTCTCGACTCCGTCACGTCGAAAGTTTGACGTGACGAGTCCCTGCTTCGAATTTTGACTGAAAGAAAGATGAGGTTGATTTTGAGTCTTCGCCATCCTTGTCCCGATCGAGCCATGATAAGCTTTATCGGAACGTGGCGTTTTTGGGAGGGGTGGGGCTTTTGCATCCCTTGTTGTTATGGTAAAGTATTTTACGATTAAGCGTATAAACCAGCGAGTAAACCGAATCCTAAGGGAGGCTAAGTATTCCAGAGTCGCAGGGGGATGAAAAAGGGATTTTTGGTAAAAACAATAACCTCCTCCTGTCCTACTTATACAGAGGGCGGAGCGGGAGGCATTTAATAGGTTCAGATCTCCAAAGGAATCAGCAAACCCAAACACGCCGGTTCCACTTCTCCACCCCATCAGAATAAACCGTCGAATTAAAGTAGTCTCGTAAATAGTGATTATTCAAAGCTCGTTTTGGATACCCCAAGCGATAAGAACGCCTCAAGCGCGAAATTAAAAACTATCTCGTAGACCGGTGAATCTCTTAGGCATATGAGGAACCGCCAGCGTGTTTAATAGGCCGAATGGATTGGGCCACAGGAAGAAGTTTGGCGTCACCAAAACCCCCCTGTCCAGCCCAGAGGTTGGACAGCCGGGTTTTGAGGGGCTAATGTAGGGTGTAAATGATTTATGGGCCAAGCCAAGGAGGATTATGGCACAAGTTCAACGAAATAGACTTTGGGTACCGCCGAGGGTAGTTCAGTCCTCGGCAGACCCAAAGTTCCCCCTCGTAAAGAAGGGTAAAAATGGTATAAAACTGAAACTCGGAAAAAAGATCTAAAATATCCAGGGAAAACTGCCCTTACTGCCATTCAATGCTCTGAACCTGACAAAGCCGCATTCTTTGGCTTTTACAACCACCCCCAACGATTTTGAATATGGGCTGATGGGACAAGTATCAATCTAGGAAAGGTTGATCCAATACGTGGACGAAGGACAATGAACGCAGGCAAATATAAAAGGAAAAATAAGTAACCTAAAAAGGGGGGTTGGGAAAAATGGCCAGAAACCTGAGCCTCCCAGCCCACCTCCAGGAGAAAGACTCCAGGGGTGTAGGAAAACTTAAACTGGTACGAACACCGTGAAAAACCCACCGCCTATCAACCAAGGCCTAGCCTTCCAAACCCACGCTCTACAAATGATATTGTTAGGGGCCTTTTCACGTGCGAACCCGACACTGTTACGGTCCGCCACGAAACGCGTCCTTACAGTTATAATTTTTAAAATGTAAACAAAGACTATTAAAAGAGGTAAAGGAAGCCATACTGTTTAACTGTTGGAGAATGATTTTGAATACTTCTTTTGTAGCATAAGACAGCCCTATCTTTGGATTACAATACCTACAACATGAAATGACAATTCATTAAGAAGTATAATGATGGAGTATATGAAGGAACCATTTATTTCAAAATTACATTTTAAAATAAAGAAGAAGGGGAAAAAAAAAAAGAATTAACGTGATACATATAAGAAAAAAAAAGTAGAACTTAAAGAAAGTCAATCATAAACAAAAGAAAAGAAAACAAAGAGGAACTTGCAAAAGATAGAACCTGAAAATTTGTTGAAGCCTCTGACAGTAAATATCTTTAATATGAAGAAAAAGAGAAGAGGATGTAGAGCTAAACTAAATGTCTTTAATTTGAAGAAAAATGAGAGAGAGAAAGTGAGATAGAAACTGCAAAGCGTACGTGAGTTTGTGGTTTTAAAGTGTAGGAGTTTTAATTTACATATCTATCCTCGGTAGTTGAAAACTTGTAAGTGGGTATGATGAGGGTATCTTAGGCATGAAAAATGTGGAATTCAAACAGGGGAAGCCCCTTAAATAGTAGTATAGATAATACATTATGATTAAGGGTATTACTGCTATGAGGCATGTTTTGAATTCTTTATTTGATTTAGGCCATTGCACAATTAGATGAAGTATTACCTTTTAATTATTTTGAGTATTGTGTAGGCCAAGTTAAAAAAATGTAAAATATGTTTTCATTAGGAGACATAGGATTTATTTAATTTAATGATTAATAAAGAAAAAAAAATGTGAGGGTATTCAAATCATCATTTTTCTTTTTCCATTAGAACAAAATATTACCATATCTCTTTCTATTCCACTAAATCATTACGTGGTATTATGGGTTCCAATTAACTCAACTAGTAAAGTCACTGATTGTTGAATAAGAGATCTGGGGTTCAATCCCACATATACTAAAATCCGATTGGTGTCTTAGTCTGATAAATAACTATCATTAAGAGTGGACGTCATAAGTTAAAATTAAGGTGGTCGATACCGTACTGGTATCGACCAGTATGTATACCGATATCAAAACACCAATTTTTTGTACCGGTTTAAATATCAACTGTACAGGCCATACCGGTCGATTTCGGGCATTACTGGCCAATACAGAAAAAAGCTTCATTTTTTTTTTTTTTTTAGTTTTGTAATTTTTGAATTTTGGTAAGGGTAGAATAGTAACTTATTTGCATTAATTTATTAGTATTTTTTTTTTTTAGTATGTAATGAACAATTAAGCTTTTTATTTTTTATTGTGTCTTTTTTTTCTTTCTTTTAATTGGTGTTAAAGTCTAAAACTATGAATAATTTGTTCTGAATTGAGGTAATATTTTATGGTAAACTTTTATATTTATTATAATATATATATATATATATATATAAATAATGGTAAACCCAAAATGGTATACCGGTATTGACTGATACCGAAATATATCGTTCCACTGGTCAAATCGGTACAGTATCCAGTACAAGATTGACTCCCTTGGTTGAAACTCTCTAAAAAAAAAATTCATTATGTGGCACTCTTTACTATATTATATACATAAAATATGAAATAGAAATACTTTGAGTAATTCTTAAGTACTCCTAGAGCATGGAAAATGGTACTACATTCTCTCACATTCATAGTGGAGTCTACTTATTAAATTCATGATAGGGTCCATCATGAATGTGAGTAAAGAGAGCACAATTTCTTTGTACTACAGGGTATCTAAGAATTTTCCAAAATACTTTTATACCTATCAAAAATATAATAATAGATGTGGTTTTATTCCATATCAATTAAAGACAAATAACCTTCTCCCAAAAAAAAAAAAGTAAAGACAAGTTAATAACAAACATTCTTAACACGAGTCCAAATCTTCTGTCTTCCTTTTCCTACTCCACTCTATGCTCCACCAATAAAAACTTGTCACATATTCACCTAACTAATTAAATACTACCATTATTGACTTATTAATACTACCATTATTATAATGGTAGTATTAATAAGTCAATAATGGTAGTATTTAATTAGTTAGGTGAATATGTGACAAGTTTTTATTGGTGGAGCATAGAGTGGAGCAGGAAAAGTGGAACAAAAGATTTGAACTCTCTTAACACCATTATTATTTAATAACAATCAGACTTGAAAAGCCAATTACATAATAAGGATGTCTATAAAAGTTAAGAATTATAATAATGGTGCATGGAGAATGATGTTCTATCCTCTCATATTTGTAGTAAAGTTTACTGATTAAATTCATGATAGGGTCTACTATGAATGTAAGTGGGGGAAGCACAATTTCTTCGTACTCCAAAGTACCTTCGTTATTTTCCAAAATGCTTTTTATACCTATCAAAAATATAACAACAGATGTGGTTTTATTACATATCAATTAAAGACAAATAATAAACATTCTTAACGCCATTATTATCTAACAATGAGACTTGAAAAACCAATTACATAATAAGGGTGTCTATAAAAATTAAGAATTGTAATAATATTAAGAGGTAAGCATCACTTATCATCAGTATAAAAATAAGGATCCAAGTTTAAAACCGGTAACGTTGGAATTTGAATATATGCCCAAACAAATTAGAATTTCAGTAACACTTTGGCATCGCAATAAGCAGTAGAGTTGTAACGGTAGAATTTTAGTAGTAAAATTTTGAAAACCTATTTAATATTTGGCCAATTACAACGAATAGCATTCTAAATTAATGGATTTAACAAGATGAACAATGAATTAAAGAGTTTTCTTTTTCCCTACTGTTGGAATGTTCAGCAATTAATCAGCCTAATGATTTGTTGTCATGTGGCCTTATGGGGTCTCCTGACATCGATGCTTGAGAGCCTAGTCAGCCCGTGCAAGTCTACCAATGCACTGCGAAGCCCCTCATGCTCACCCATGGCATGTATAGGCGCGATCATTAGATAAAGACTTTGATGTGCTTCTTCCTAACACCTTAAGATTTTGGGAGTAGTGGTTAGTATCACGGTCGTCACACCTACAAATTCTAAAAACTCCAAATATCTTTTCTCTTTTTTTCCCCACTAAAAGACTACAAAAAGAGTTTTGTATCATTCAGTGAGACTTACCAAACACTATTTTTTTAATGTTTATTAAAGAGTGATCTTATGCACTTGTTAAGGATTCTTTAAAAGAGTCTTACCTTGCATGGGGAAGTAGCAAATTCTTTTTGTTATTATATTTGGCTTCTCTCTAATTTAAAATGGACACTCACCTTTCCTAACAAGTAAACTATTTATTTTCACCTCCCCTGAATAGTTGAAAAAAGATGTTGAAAATCCCGGGGAAAAAAAAAAACTTAAAAGATACCAAAATTCCAATTAGAGGGTATGAGGATGACAATTTAAGTAAAGGGTAAAAATAGGACACTAAAGATTTCTAAAAACTTTTTTTAGTCCTCTAAGAAAGGCTAATGTAAATAATTTGCATTTTAATGGAGGTGAGTGTCTTTATTTCAAACTAGATGGGAGGTGAGAGGTGATTGTAATAATGAAAAATCTCAAGGGAGATAATTACAATTTTCCCCAAAAAAGTATATTAACAATCTCATGAGATTGAGATATTTTTCTCAAAGTATGTGTGAATCTCACATGTGTGGATCTTATCTACTATGAGATTATAGTTTCAGGAAGTAGAAATACTAGGGGGTGTGCATAGATGGGGTTGAGGTTATTTCAATCCAACTCACCGCGATCGAACTGAAAAATAAAAAATAAAAAATAAAAAAAACTCAACCCAACTCAACCCATCACATGAGTCCAACCAAACTCATGTGGGTTGGGATGGATAGTTTTTTTACTTTTTTATATTTTTATTTAAAATAAAAAAATAAAATAAATAGAAAAAAATAAAAATAAAAAATAAAAACCTAAGCACTAGAACAATAACAA
Source organism: Quercus lobata (assembly GCF_001633185.2). Lineage (NCBI taxonomy): Eukaryota > Viridiplantae > Streptophyta > Magnoliopsida > Fagales > Fagaceae > Quercus > Quercus lobata. The sequence goes on from NC_044906.1 coordinate 58,912,645, forward strand.
GTTATATTACAAGTTCCGCTGCCATCTTCCTAAAATTATAAGCATATATAGTACCACACACAAATTATTAAACCTACACAAATAATCAAACTAAGGGATTGTTTGAAGTCTACTTATTTTGCTGAAAATGAAAACTTTTTACTGAAAGTACTGTAAATAAAGTTAAAAGTTAGCTGAAATAGTACAGTAGGATCTATAAATAGTACCAAAAAGTGCAGTGGAGCTCATAAATAGTAGCAAAAATAAGTGAATAGTAAAATAAGCTGACTTTTTAATTTAGAGTCAAACACACACTAAATGACATTTAATTAGTAAGATATCAAATTATTTCTCAATTGTAAAATATCAAATAGTTCTATTTTATATCAATGAGAGGGACAAAAGAGTAATTAACAAAAAAATATAATATATATTTTAAATATAAATGAGTTGAGTTGGGTTAAAAAATTTTGTGAATCTCCTAACCTGAACTTGACTCAACTCATAGCCAAAAAAATGGCAAGTCAACTTAACTCAACCCATCAACTCATTACACAACAACTTTGTGAAATACCATTGGCAAAAGAGGAAGAAAATTAGAACATTCACATCATTTTGAGTATAATAGAAAAATGTGTAAAATTTACACAGTTTTACCTAAAAATAACTTACATCAGTAAGTAACCGTGTAAATTTACAGGCTCTATTCATTTTGTATTTAGTTGTTTATTTTTTTCTTTATGTATCTCGAAAATGAAGAAAGATAGTAGATGGTGATTGTTAAATGTGAAAAAAGAGAACAATTAAAAAAAATCAAGAAAAATTTATATGTTAATGAAATATAGTGTAAAATAGATAATTTGATGTGGGGTGTTTTAAAAAGTGAGTATGTAAAATAAAATAAAATAAAAAGTAAATTCTTATGCCAATATAGATAGGAATTCTTGCATGAATTGATGTGATTGCTCTTAAGTAAGGGCAAAATGGTAAATCTAAAGGTGAAGAAGAGGACTTATCTTCCGCACTTGTCAAATACATAACCCTGCTGACTCTAGTCTAGTCAGAGAACGTGTTTTGTTTCACGTCACACTCCCAACTGCATTGTCCTGTGCTATGAACGACTTGCGTTCCAATCTAATTAAGTGTGTGTTAATTTGGCTTCAAACTAAAAAACCAGTTTATTTTACTATTCAGCTTATTTTTACTACTATTTATGGGCCTCATTACATTTTTTGGTACTATTCATGTGTTCCACTATATTATTTCAGCTAATTTTTACTTTTATCTACAGTACTTTCAACAACAAGTTTTTAATTCCAACAAAATAAGCTGATCCCAACAAGACTTTAAGCTATGCTTTTTTTTTTGTTCAAATCTTTCCTTTCAATCCTTCATTTGACTTTTTGCATTACACTTAAAATATTTCTTTGACACGACACTTTTCCTTTACACAGCCTTTTTTTCTTTCTCTTTCTTGGTATCATTTTTTTTTTTTTTATGAAAAAAAATACATTATTAATTTCAACTAACTTTTATCTTTATCTACAGTACTTTCAATAAAAAAATTTTTAATTTCAACAAATAAGCTAATCCCAACAAGACTCTAAGCTATGCTTTTTTTTCGTTGAAATCTTTCCTTTAAATCCTTCATTTGACTTTTTGCATTACACTTAAAATATTTCTTTGACACGACGACACCTTTCCTTTACACACAACCTTTTATTTTTCTTGGTGTCATTTATAAGTTACAAATACATTAGCTTTTTTTTTTTTTTTTTTTTTTTTTTTTTTTGGGTATATTTTTTTGTTCCAACTATATCAAATTCAACCACAGAAGCCCAAGCTCAGCATTTCAGCAACCCATTGTCCAAAAAAGTAAGTCACTCTAATCTAACCTCTCCTACCATGGATTTTTCTTTTCAAACTTGTTGTAAATTTTGTTTCTTATCGGTGGAATTGAATATGTGAATTTTGAGTTAATTTGATCTTTTGTCTTGATGGATTTAATTATTTGTGATAAAGTTGATTGTTTTCTTCTGCTTTTAATTAAGTTTAGTATAATATTGTTCCTGCAATAAAATCATCATCTCCTTTTCATTTGCAACTACTGGATTTCAATGAAAAAAGGAAAAAAGAAAACCAGAGTTTACAAGTTAAAAGTTAAAACCAGCTAAGCTTGAAGCACGTATACAGTTGTACTTAAAATATATTTATCTGTCCCAAAAAAAATTGATACCTATATGATTTGTTGTTAAGGACAAGTAATAGAAGATGGAGTTGAACTCCGAATTTTTTTCACTAGGTAATAAATAAAGTTATTACCGGGATTCTGGAAAGGATTTTTGGAAAAACAGACAAAGTGTAATCTTGAATAGAGTAGTCAGTGTCCAGTAGCGGGCAGTGCCGAATTGGCGGGGGGTGGAGTTGTGATCTGGTCGAGGCATTTATCATTTTGGGCCAGACTTAAACGTTTTGTGGGCCCATATTATATTCTTTTTTTTTTTTGGGCTGTAGGGTCTCTGATTACTACATTTCTGATTTTTTTTTTATTAGTAAACTGGGTCGTAAATGTGATTACTGTCCTTTCACTACTTAGTGATGCAAGTACCATCACACAGACAATTCTACAACAAGACGTGCCCTTTTGAATTGAGTTGATCGAAATGAAAAGCTCAACCGTTCACACTTCAAGGACTGTGTCAAAAAAATCAATGCTATTACTGTCTAATTAGTACATTTTTGGTTTTAGGTTTCACGCCTCTAAACTATGCTAATGGGGATCGAGGATATTTTTTAACAAGTTGTGTAACTACTAAGGGTCCGTTTGGATACAGCTGAAAACTGAAACTGAAAACTGAAAAACACTGTAGCGAAATAATTTTTAAATGTGTGAATAGTATTGTGGGACCCATTTTTAATGAAAAAGTTGCTGAAAAGTGAAATTTGTGGGTCCATGAACAGTACACGATGTGCTGTGATTGGTCCAAAAAAATTTGAAAAGTCAAAGTTTGCGGCTACTGTTCATTGAACAGTGCATGAACAGTAGCCGCAACACCCAAAACGTCCCAAAATGCGTGAAAAAAAAAAAAAAAAAAAAAAAAAACGCAAATGCAGGATTGGCCAGAAAACGCCCAATCCAAACGCACTCTAAGCACTTTTTTTTTTTTTCCACGGTATGTCGAAGTGACAAGTTATGATCGGTCTAACATCATTTTTGTAGGGGTTTAGTATCGAACATACTTTTTTCACGTACTAATCATGACTTAATTAACTCAAAAAGTTGTGAAAAATGAGAGCAAAAGTGTATGGATTTAGACTTTCTCAGTTTCTCTTCTCCAACAAAGAATCAAGTTTATCTTGAAATTTGCTCCATGTTTTACTTTAAAAAGATGCCGATATGTCAAGAATGAATGCCGTTGGATCCCACAATTACGGTGAGATGGCTGCAAGCATGAGTTGACATCAGTAAGTCCTAGTGTTAAAGAAAAGACGGGGAAAAAAAAATTTGAAGGAACAAGCATTTAAATACTTTATAATGAGGATTATAAACGCTTCCTTGTTTGCATTGTCATCTGTAATTGTCATTCTTTATTTTCAACAAATTTTCTTACCTATTCTCTTCTTCTTTATGGGTACCCAACAACTTTGTATTTCTTCTTGCCATAGATAGTACTGAAACTCAATGTTCAACAGCCTTACAATTAATATCAGATACAGTAATACAAATACTAATTCATACCAAAAATGAAGAAAGAATTCCCGTTTGTCCCTTCCCTATATCTTATCTTCCTTCTTATCAAGACTTTATTAATCCTAGAAACAGCAATGGGAGATCCAAGATCTCAAACAGTAAACTTGACATGTGGCAACCAAATGGAGCACAATCCCTCTGTTTTTGTTCCAAATTTTGTTGCTACAATGGAAAACATCAGTGACCAAATGCGAGCTTCAGGTTTTGGATTAGCAGTTTCAGGTTCAGGCCCTGATACTAACTATGGCCTTGCCCAGTGCTATGGGGATCTCTCTTTAACTGATTGTGTATTATGCTATGCTCAGGCTCGCCTGGTTCTTTCCCAGTGCATTGGTTTCACTTCAGGTCGTATTTACCTTGATGGTTGCTTCATGAGGTCAGACAATTATAGCTTCTTTCAGGAGTATACTGGACCTGGTGACAGGGCCATATGTGGGAATACAATTAGGAAGAACTCAACGTATGAAGAATCAGTTACACAGGCTGTGAGCAGTGCAGTTCTGGCAGCACCAAACCAAAATGGCTCTGCAACATCTCCGAAGACTGTACCTGGGGCAGTGAATGAGGCAGTTTATGTGCTGGCTGATTGTTGGAGGACTTTAAATGCAAACTCCTGCAAAGCATGTTTAGAGAATGCATCTGCTTCAATATTGGAATGCTTGCCTTGGTCGGAGGGGCGAGCATTGAACACTGGCTGCTTCATGAGGTACTCAGACAAAGATTTCCTCAACAAGAAACCGGGAAATGGAAATTCAAAAGGTAAATGAACTAGGAGTTGGTCAAACGTGAATCATTATGTTTGGTGACCCAACTTGTAGGTTTAGGGACCTTTTTATCATAGTAAATTTGACCTGATTATGAGTTTCGATTCATGATTTTTTCAGGGACAACCATAGTGATAGCAGTTTCAGTTGCCAGTTCGGTGGTTCTGCTGGTAGTTGGAGTAGCAATTGGATTTTATATCTGGAAGCACAGATATATACAAAAGAAACGAAGAGGTAAAAAGATTTTTCTGGAAAGATGTGGCAGTCATTGTGCAATAATCTCAATATTATATCAAACCAAAGTTGTAGGAATCTAGATGCTTGTACTTCACAAAGCCTCCAAATGTGTTAAATATGCTTCTAAAAAGAAGGAAAAATTTTAGGCAGATCAATCTGCTATATAATGCATGATTGATTGCCTCCTTTGATTACAAATTGCTACCCTAGTTCCTCATTACTATTCAATTCTGGTTCCCTAGGTTCAAATGATACAGAAAAGCTGGTGAAAACACTTAATGACAGTAGCCTGAACTTCAAGTATTCCACACTTGAGAAGGCTACAGGATCTTTTGACAATGCCAACAAACTTGGGCAAGGAGGATTTGGAACAGTTTATAAGGTAGTTTTTCTTCTTTCTCATGCCCTCATGAATTTCCCTAACCAAATCCACTTTATCAAATTTTGTCAGAGATTTATCAGTTTTCTCTGTCACAGGGAGTTTTGCCTGATGGAAGGGAGATTGCTGTCAAGAGGCTTTTCTTTAACAATAGACATAGAGCAGGGGATTTCTACAATGAAGTTAACATTATAAGCAGCGTGAAACACAAAAATCTGGTCAGGTTATTAGGATGCAGTTGTTCTGGACCTGAAAGCCTACTTGTCTATGAATTCCTGCCTAACAAAAGCCTTGATCGATTCATCTTTGGTAATTATTGAAGTTTTACATTCATTTGTGAAAAATGAGTAGCTAAGATTCTAGAAAAATTGGTTGGGAATGCGTGGTCTGATGGTTTGGAGTCAACGTTAGCATGCACACTTGTCCATGGATTAATGGCGAATACTTATGAAAAAGAAGAAGAAGATGGGTTTTAGCAATTAGGCATCATAAATAGTAAAAGATCCATAGCTATTGGCTACTACTTACAGTCATGTCTCATTAAGTTAATAGTCAGATAAAAGATGATAACACATACTAACAATTTAAGTACTCTATATTGTTTTGAAAAAAAAATGACAGATGCAAACAGAGGTAAAGCACTGAACTGGGAGAAAAGATATGAGATTATTGTGGGGACAGCGGAAGGTTTAGTGTACCTTCATGAGAACTCCAAGAACAGAATCATTCATAGAGATATAAAAGCTAGTAACATCTTGTTGGACTCGAGACTTCGTGCTAAAATTGCTGATTTTGGGTTAGCTAGATCTTTTGAAGAAGATCAGAGTCACATCAGCACTGCCATTGCAGGAACACTGTAAGTATCACATTTCTTTATTGATTGTTTGAATCATTGAAGGGTTTTAAATATCAAATTTCTGCAAATTCACATCTGAAATTTTGTAACTAACATTAAAGCCCAATATAAGAACATGTGCTTGAACATGACCACTCTATGGAGGATCCATAGCTAACACTAAAAAATTTGTGACTAAGATTTGGTTGTTGTTGTATAAGAACAAATATTAGTGATAAGAGATAATAATTTTAGAAGTTTATTTTCCCATGTGTTCAGAACAATACTAATTTATTTATGTCTATATAGAGGATATATAGCTCCAGAATACCTAGCCCATGGTCAGTTAACAGAGAAGGCCGATGTCTACAGCTTTGGAGTGCTTTTGTTAGAGATTTTTACAGGAAGACTGAACAACAGGAGCAAAACCTCAGAATACACTGACAGCCTAATCACAATTGTAAGCTTTATAACTTCATCTTCCAAAAATAGTTCTCTTATACTCCAATTTTTCTGACAAGAAAGATTAATTAACTGAGCTCTTCTATCCTTTTCTCACCTGTAATATGTTTCTTTTTTGGATACAACAGACATGGAAGCATTTTCGATCAGGGACAGTTGGACAATTATATGATCCAAATATAATGTTGCATAATCATTACAACATATATGTTAAGAATGAGATTTTAAGAGTGCTGCATATCGGACTTCTGTGCACCCAAGAGATTCAGTCATTACGACCAACAATGTCAAAGGCACTACAAATGTTAACAAATAAGGATTGTGAACTCCCTGCACCTACAAATCCTCCTTTTATAGATGAAAGAACGATGGAACTGACTGACATGTGTGAATACCCATGTTACCCTCTTAGAGCAGGATATTCTACTTCGATTGCTACTATTTCTGAAATTTCTTTCTGTCCTAGGTGACCACGTTGGTATTGTCTCTGGCAGTTTCTTTGTGTCCCAGTCACCATAATAGGAAGGAAAAAGGATGGTTTCTCACAAAACCAGTGCTTGCATGTTGTCTTTTTAGATGAAAGAAACCACAGATCTCAAGTTGCAAACTCGCCTCGGCTTCTTCTTGGCATTTGGCAGCCAACTGATGCCTGATGGTGGTGCACACGAAGTAACTCCTAATAAATCAATCACCTCTACCTTATGAAGGTAGAGTTGATTGATTTATTGTAAATTTTTGTTCTTTCTGTACATCATTGCTTGTGTAACGTAGGATGTGCCTTCTAAATCGTACAAGTGTAATTTTTTTCTTAATTTTAAATTATTTGAGATATTAGCTTTATTTTTTTTTTTGACCGAGAGATATTAGCTTCATAAATGTGGTATCTTCATTTAAATGAAAAGCCTGATGAATCAGCCAAACTTCCAAAGAATATGAATGAGCAGAACAGGATTGGTTTTGTTTAAGAAAACACAAAATACGAAAAGTTGAGAACTTCATGTCCACAATTTGAGAACAAATCTTATTGTTGTTACGCTCTAGTTGAGCCACGTCAGCAGCCATATCACTTATTTTCAATAATTTTTCTCTTATATTTTTACTCTTTTTATTTTTTTATTAATTTTGTAGTTTACTTTTCCATTTTTTCCAACTTTTCCCTTTCCTTTTTATCTTTTTATCTCCCCACTACTATCAACATTAATATCACTCTTCTTTTATCCTTTCATCTTCCTTTTATTTTGACTATTCTTATTCTCATTCTTTTACTATAAATTTGTTATTCTCTCTCTCACTCTATACATATTTTATTACATAAAAAGGTTATTACTCTCTCTCTTTCTCATGTTTTTCTTTTTTTTTTTTGGGTTTTTTATTTTTATTTTTTTATGGTATCTTTACTTTATGTTGATGAATTTCCATGTTCTTTAGAACTCTACTATTATTCTCTCTCTCCATCTCTTTCCTTTTTTGTGTGGATTTTTTTTTTTAATGTTTTATATCTTTACTTTAGGTTGATGAATTTGTGTGTTCTTTTGAACTCTACTTTAGGTTGATACATATCACTACAAAAAATAAATAGGATTAAATTGTATTTCACACTCCAAACTTTTTGGTTTTGTGTTTTTAAGTTGTGATATTTCTTTTTTTTTTTCTTTGATTGTTAAATGCTATCATATTGCATTATAAAGATAGTATATAAGAATATAATATTATTCAATTACATAACATGACTTGGATAATTTGGTGTGACTATATCTTTTATTTTGACTATTTTTCTTCTCATCTTATTTTCTATAAATTTATCTAATTCAGGTCTCTCCCGAAAAAAGGTAATTATTCTCTTTCTCGATTATTTATTCTTTCTTGCAACTTAACTTTAGGTTGATGAATCATTGTATTTTTTTATAACACTCTTTCTTGATTATTTATTCTTTCTTCCTTTTTACCTTTTCATCTTCTTTTTTTTTTTTTTTATTTATCTTATCCCACCCTTTTACTATAAATTTACTATTCTCTCTCTCACTCCTATACATATTTTATCACATAAAAATGTTATGCTCTCTCTCTTCTCTTTTTTTTTTTTTTTTTTTTTTTTTTTTGGTATCTTTACTTTATGTTGATGAATTTCCATGTTCTTAACTCGACTATTATTCTCTCTCTCTCTCTCCCTTTTTTTGTGTGGATTTTTTTTTTTTAATGTTTTATATCTTTACTTTAGGTTGATGAATTTGTGTGTTCTTTAGAACCCTACTTTAGGTTGATGCATACCACTACAAAAAATAAATAGGATTAAGTTGTATTTCATGCTCCAAACTTTTTGGTTTTGTGTTTTTAAGCTGTTATATTTCTTTTTCTTTTCTTTGATTGTTAAATGCTATCATATTGCATTATAAAGATAGTACTTAAGAATATAATATTATTCAATTACATAACATAACATGACTTTGATAATTTGGTGTGACTATATCTTTTATTTTGACTATTTTTCTTCTCATCTTATTTTCTATAAATTTATCTAATTCAGGTCTCTTCCAAAAAAGGTGATTATTCTCTTTCTCGATTATTTACTCTTTCTTGCAACTTAACTTTAGGTTGATGAATTATCGTTTTTTTTTTATAACACTATTTTGGGTTAATATACAATTTTGTGTGTGTTTTTGAGTTCTCCATCACAAGCCTTTTCTCTCCATCTTATAGCTTTTGTTTGATTTTTGTTTGACATAATACTTAGCTATTTTGAAAGTGAATATTAGAATTTATATCAAAATACAATCTTGCCATGTATTTGAATGTGTTTCTCAACTATTTAAGTAATATCAAGTGTAATTTTGTGGTGAACTTTGATTATTACAATATCTCATTTAAGAAATGAGAAATTTGAATAATATATTTTAAACTTAAAGATTTTAGTTGTAAGAAAAAAAAAGGAAAACACAACATACCAAAATATAATTTAGAAAAAAAATATGGACTACCTCGAAAAGAAATAATTTCAATCAAACACAACAAATACTAAAATGATATATATAAAGATGGATAGATGAAAAATAATTTTAGAAATTTTTTGATTTTTTTTTTTTAATGAATAGTAATACTTATTAGAACACATACAAAAATAATAATATTAGAGATGAAAAATTATTTTAGAAATTTTTTGATTTTTTTTAGTAAAAAGTAATACTTATTAGAACACACACGAAAATAGTAATATTAGAGAAAACTAATTATACATCATACCACAATTTTAAAGTAATCATATATTCTCATGCATTGCATGAGTTTGCAACTAGTGTAAATAAAAGTAGAGACCTCATGTTAGTGAGTATGAGGTTGTACCATGTGGCGCATTCGTTGAAGTTCTCGGTTCTAAATCAACAAAGTTTACATTTATATCAAAGTATTAGTTAATTAAATTAGCCAATAGAGTAAATGCATATATTAATTATCTATAGTTGTGCATTAATAATTTATGTCAAATGAATTTATATCTATATGATATTCTTACTCATGTTTAGTTACTTTGACAAATGACAATAATTGACACAAAAGCCATAAAAAATTTAATATTTGTGAATTCACTAAAATAAATCTTAGCCCGTTAAATTTCCTAATTCCTTTTAGTCACATGTAATATATATATATATATATGTGTGTGTGTGTGTGTGTGTGTGTGTGTGTGTGTAATAGAATAAATTATTTATTTTGTTATAGCATGATAAAATTTTAATATAATTTTTCTAAGATTTATATAACATTTTTTTTTTAATGTGAGAAACAATTGAAACACTATATCATGCAACAATTAAACCAATGTCCAACAGAAAGGGGAAAAAATTAGTAACACACAACCAAGAATGTAAAAAAATAAATAAATAATTGAAGGATATATGCATAATTTTAGTAGGCATGAAACATGCTTATCTATATTAACTACTATATCATGCAATTTTCAATTTATGAACACACACACACACACATATATATAGTGTGATTTATATTTTGTCTATAAAATAACTAAAGATTACAATTTCTTACAAAGAAATTTAATCAAAAATACTTTTTATACATCGATAGTTGGGGGATCTAAATCATGAATGTCTCTATTGGAAACTAATGTGTCAACCAATTAAGCTACAAGATTCTTGATAAACTTATTGAACTATTGGAGAAAACTAATAACAGATTGCACCGCACATCGTGCGAAAATTTAACTAGTTATATACAAAGGTGGAATCTTTCTTGTAAATCAACATTGTTTTTCCTAACTTGGGTATTCAAACTATTTAAGAAACTCATTATTGACATTCAATTTTTAGGATAATATGTTCCACAATACCATGACTTAATCAAGAATGATGCAGATGAGAAGGGTGGTTTATTTTGGTGTCTCCAAAACTAGGAAGCATGGAAAATAATGCATTTTTCTCAAGTAACGATGTTCAATACATATATGTACTAGATACCTTTGGGACACACCAACATGCCTGTCCCAACTTTTGTTTTTCCCTAAAAAGAAAGTTGAAATATACACCCATGATATAGTCCGAATACGATCATAACCAAACTTGTGATAGTAAAAGATAACTCAAATTTATGAGAATTTTTATTTATATTTTATGTATTGGTTTCAATGTTGAATACTTATCTAGTTATTTTTTATTAATTTTTGTAATCCTGGTTTGATTTCTAAACATCATTTAATGGTCATAGATTCAAATAAAAGAAAAACTTAGCAATATATAAAAAATATATTTAATAATTAATTCATTCATGTATCTCTGTAGTATCGTATCCTAATTTTTCAAGAATTATCATATCGCCAAATCCTTGTCCTTCCTAGTTTTTATAAAGACATTGAGAAAACATATTTTGGGGCTTTAAATATTTTTTTTTTTTCAATATAGAATGGTGTGATGGGCCTTTTTTGTATTCTGGACTGGGTTGTTTCCTGTCGTACTATGGCCCAATAGTTGTTTCCTGCCGTACTTGTGCACAAGCTAGGACCCCTTTTCGCAAAAACCCTGGTCACGTGCCCATGGCAGGGGGCGTTGTCACAAAAACATTATGGCAGGAGACACATAATATAATAGGGTAATAAAAAGATCAACCAAGGATAATATTTAAACAACTTTGCAATAGGAAAGAGAAATGATAATATGAGTATGGCAGAAATAAGTTAGCAACAATGAAAAGAGCAGTGTTTATGCTAAAACAGTCATGATAAAAGAGGGAAAGGGGATTGGTTTGTTAGACTTAGCTCCTTGGCAGATTTAAGTCCAAGAAGGGAACCAATCTCCAATGTGGGCAACCTCTCAGGGTAATCCTGCCGTAAAAATTGCCCACTTTGGAAGAACTGACCTAAACGGTTTATTCTTAAATCTCTTGGCTGACTAGAAGGTAGGTTGTTGAGAGAGAGAGAAGGGAGCAGCCTGTTGGTGCATGCCTTATCACACTTTTGTTTCCTCACTTTTCTTCCTACTCTCTCGTTTTCTTTCTTTCTTTCTTTTGCTTATCCTTTCTGTTTTTTCCTTTAGCTTTCTATTCCTGATGATTTTTTCTACCATCCTAAAGTCTGTTACTTCTGTCCAACCCTTCTTGCGGTCTAGTGCTTTTGAGTTTTGGAGCAGGCGTTTCACGACAATCACTATTCCAAGTTCTTAGAGAAAGGGTCTCTGCACAGCTGCGATGCATGGGTATTGACAGGTTGTGATGACTTTATTTGAGAAGGAGTTGTTTGGTAGCCATGGGTTTTCTCTCATTTCTGCTAATGGTCTTCATGCCATTATATCTGCCAACCCTCAGTTACTTCTTCCTACCAAGTCTGTGGTGGTGTACGCTAGAAAGCAAAGTCACTCTGCTATATTTGAGTGGCAAGTAAAAGAGAAAGGGTGGTATTTGTATGTTGGTGAGTATCCTACAGGTTGGGAAAAGAAAGTGAAGGTGGTGAACCTTCCTACACCTACGAAGAAGAGCTCAGTGTCTCAGTTTGCCAAGCCTAAGCCTGCCAAGAAAGGTGATGACTCCTTTGAGACTTGCTCTAACATTGTCCCCTATAAGGGCAAACTCCTTCCCATAGGTAATATAGTTCTTGAGGGTTCTCCTCCTCCTTCTGCTCGCACCCGTTTCAGCTAGCGGCCTACTGCAGGCAAGCCCAGGCCTTTCGCTCCACAGCCATCCACAGATGCTCCACCTTCTAGTAGGACTTGCAACAACAAGAGAAAGACATCTCTACCACCTCCATCTGCCACTGCTGAGAGGAGAGTATGTTATCTCTAACCTTGCTTCTTCTTTATTTTTTCTTATTCATGAGGCCTTCCTGTGATTAACCCCACATGCATATTTATTTACTTCCCTTCTCTTTGTTCCTCTTTTTTCTTTTTTCTTTTTTCTTTTTCTTTTTTGCTTTTTTTACTTCTTGGTAGTCTAAGCATAAGGAGGATACTTCTACCACCCGCCCTATTTTACTTGACGAGCCCGAGTTGGAGGTATATCCCTTCCTTTTGCATGCATTCCCATTGTCACATGTCACCATGTGCTCTTTTTTTTTTTTTTTTCTTTTTTTCTTTTTTTTTTCTTTTATATATCACTATTCATCCTTCCTTCTTCTCTTCTCTTCTCTTTCTTTTGTTTTTAGGTTGACTCCGAGTCCCTTTCTATTTATCACCCTACAAGTGAGGAGGTCTCTGCTACCATGGGCACACCTATGAAGGGTTTCTTTGATGGGACAGATATTATGGCAGAGGCCATGGCCTCTACTCCTGCTGCTTCACAAGGATCTCCTGCCGAGACTTCGATTCCTTCACCTAAGCCCGGTCCTGTTGAGGAAAGTGCCCAAACTGAGAGGGTTGGTGAGTTCATTTCTATTCTTGCCGAGGCTCCTACTCGTTAGAAAGGAGTCACTCCTACGGATGCATCTCAGACTAGGAGTGCCTCTCTTGCCACTCCTCCTATTATTTGTGGTAGTGATCCCTTCGCTACCTTCTCTCAGGCCATAAAAGATGGCTCTTTCTTGGTAGTTACTCCCTCCTCTATTCCCAGCTCTACCACCAGTGGGCCTGATGCGGATTTATCTTCTGATGAGGGATCCAAAAAGGTCTTTGAGGATTCTGAGGATGATTCCATCACGAAGAAGAGGGTCTCTAATTTTGACGAGGATGATGGTGGCGAGCACGAAACTGAGGCCATGGGTATATGTCTCTTACCCTTGTTAGACCTTCTCTTCTCGCCCCCCCCCCCCCCCCCCCCCCCCCCCCCCTTTTTTTATTTTTTTTTTATTAACTCTCCAATACAATTATTTGATTATTCTATATGTTCATTCCTTTAGCCACAGATATTCCTGAGGAGCCCAAGACTGCAGTAGACACTACGATGCCTACAGCCCCCATTTCTGTCACACCTGCAGCCCCCATTCCTACGGGTCTTAGTACTTTCTTTCTTTCTTTTTCTTTCTCCCATATATTCCTTAATCTCCATTACGAATTCATTCCTTCATTTTGTCCATCCCTCATGCTATATTTCATGCTTCTTTCCAGGTCTGACTCCTGTTAAGGTGTCTCCGTCTTCTTGGTTTGAGGTTGGCAGACGTTCTGCCACAATTCCTGATTCAGTGAGTAAGGCTGCTACTTTTTTTATTCGGTTTGACCAGCCTGAGACCAATGACCTAGATCTTACGGATTTCTAGAGTGCTGGACCTCCTTATGTTAATTTTCATGGCTTTCGAGTCCCTAGGGATTGTATCTCTCATTTGGAGGCAGTGTACAATAGCCGTAGGGACTTCATGCAGGGGTTTCCTTTTGGCTGATCCAGGAGGGAGCACTTCCTCAAGCTGTTGAGAAGCGTGATGAACGATATTGAGCATAACTTCATTGACACCGTGTCTGCTAAGAGGATTTTGCAGTGGAGGGCCGCAGTTCAAAAGTTTATCAGAGTTGGCTTTGCTGTGGAGTTCCTGTTGGATCACCTGCTCGAGCCTTCTTTATGAAGAAGGTTCAACCTACTGTGGATGTCATAGATGCTCGTATTGAGATTTTGAAGAAGGAGGTGGCAGACCTAGAGGCACGTCGCGAGCATCTCCATTCTGGTGTTGTTAGCCCTATTCACTTTAGAGATCAAACCCTTATCTCAGGCCTTTGATGAGACATATTACATCATGTAGTTTCCTATTTATTTTCCCCCATGTCTATTTTCATTCCCTTTTCATTCTATCCAATACACTCCCTTATTTTCTCTAGCACTTATTTGATAAATCTGACATGACTTACATATTTTGGGTTTGTAATCTATTATGATATATCTGCTACTATACCTGCTATGGTTATTACTATGATTATGATACAATATGTTTTTGCTAATACGCCATAGTTTTCATTACTTTTTACAAGTGAAAACATACTAAAATACTTTCTTGTGACATCATCCTTTGTAAAGGTGATCACTTGGAAGGAGAGAGAGGAAAAAAACAACTACACAATGTTTCTTAGGCATAATATTGCTTTAACCATTTGCCATTAATGGGATCCATCAGATCCTTTCCATTCATCTGGGCCAAATAGTAATACCCATTTGCATGTGCTTCCCTTATTACAAAGGGTCCTTCCCACTTTGGTGAAAATTTAGATGGTCCTACCATACCTCATCTGACGTGGCTTGCCATTTTCAGTACGAGCTGTCCTTCTACAAACACCCTCTATTTGGTCGTCCTGGCATAAGCTTCCGTCATCTTTTGTCTATATCTACGACTACGCTTTTGGGCCTTCTCCCTTTTTTCATCTAACCCTTCCAAGTCTTCACATCTTTCTGACACGAAAACTTCCTTCTTCTCCTCCTTCTTTTGTGCTTGCATGACTCTTAAAGAGGGTGTCATTACTTTTGCTGGGCTCATTACCTCTATTCCATTGACTAAGGAGAAAGGTGAAAATCTTGTGGCAGACTTGGGTGAGCTTTGGTAGGCCCAAAGGGCGTTTGGAAAATGCATTGTCCATCCCTCAATATATTCTTGATTCATCTTACTAATGATCTTGATGAGGGTCTTGTTTGTTGCTTTTGCCTGCCTATTCTCTTGGGGGTAATAGGGCGACAACCGGTGGTGTTTGATTTGATAGAACTCCAGTATCTTTCTTACTTCACTATTGACAAATGGTGTGCCATTGTCACTGATGATCCTATGAGGTACTCCAAGCTTGATAATTATGTTTTCCTTGATGAAATTTGCCACGGCTTCTTTTATGGCCTTGCGGAGTGGTATGGCCTCTGCCCATCTGGTAAAGTACTCCGTAGCCACAAGGATCCATATGTACCCATGCGAGGGTGGATTAATCAGTCCCACTAAGTCAAGCCCTCAAGTGTGAAAAGGCTATGGGTGACCATGCTATGCAAATTTTGCAGAAAAGTGTGGATCAAATTGGCTTGTACTTGGCAGTTGTGGCACTTCTTCACGAATTCTAGTGTGTCTTTCTTCATGGTGGACCAATAATAGCCCATCTACAGCAGGCACAAATATAGTTTTTTCTTCCCTTAATGCTCCCCACATTCCCCTACATGTACCTCTTTTATCATCTCTCTTGCTTCTTCAAGACCCAAACATCGTAATGGGTCCCCATCATACCCTTTCTTAAAAAGGATTCCCTTATGCAAAAAGTAGCGTGCTGCCAGCCCTTTAAGTTTATATTTTTTTCACTATGTTTCTATGGCAACATACCCTCTGTCAGGTATTGCACAAACGGACTTCTCCAATCTTCACTGGTGAAAAAACGTAACTCTCTTCCCTGTCTATTGCAATATGGCAGGCCTCACATTAGGTTTGACTAGGTCTGCATCCTTACCCATGCTTGGCCAATAAAAACCCACCCTCTGGAGTCTACGGTAAAGGCGGATCTCTTCGCAGAACCCGTAGGTTCTGTCGTGCACTTCCTTCAATTTTCTTTGGGCCTTCTCTTGCCCCACACATCTTGACAAAATTCCTCCTGGCATTTTGCGATATAATTCCCCTTTCACCAGGGTATAATCCTTTAATGTCTTCAAATCTCTCCTTCTTTTATTAAGAATTCCTTTATGGGGATTCTCCAATCCTCCTCACACCTCTCTTTTTTGAACCTTTCCTGCAGTATTTCAACTATAGATTCCCTTCACTTACTGACTTCAACTCTGGTGTTACTTCCTTCGAATGCTATTTGTGATCCCAACGCAGCTAGCGTGTCTGCATACCGATTCTTGCTCCTTTGAGCGTGCTCTATCTCAAATGTTGAAAATCTTTCCTCCATTTTCTGGACCATCGTCCTATACGGGGCCAAAACTGGGTTCCTTCAAAGATAAACTTCCTTTGGCCTGACAGACCACTAAATTGGAGTCACTTATCACCTTCAAATGCTTGTTTGAGGGTTGTGGTCAACTTGGTGAGATAGGCCTCATATTCTGCAGTATTGTTTGAATAGGGAAACTCCAATTTAAATGAGAGTGCCACGGCTTCTCCTTCACGATAGAGGACTATTCCCGTGCCTCCCAAGTGGGCTGTAGAAGAATTGTCAAACTTCATCACCCATTGCTCTTTGATCATTTCTGATGTGGCTACTTCCCTTAAAACCTCGTCATCTAGCAGGAATTCCTCCTCTTTTGGGGATTGCGCCAGTAAATTTGCTATAGCCTGACTCTTTACTGCCTTACGTGTTCCCTCCTTCAAATCTTATTGTAACAATTGTAACAACCACTGGGATATCTTCCCAAAGAGGATTGGTTGTCAAAGCAGAGCCTTGATTGCGTGGAACTTCGTCATCAACCATTTCTCATAGGCTAAAAAGTAATGACGTAACCTTTGTGATGCGTACACTATTGCCAAGCATGCTCTTTCTACCTTAGGATAGCGGGTCTTCACATCCTTCAAAGCGTGGCTTACATAATAGACTAATTGCTCAACACCACCTCCATCTTCTTGGACGATCAAAGTACCTATGGCATAGGGGCTGAAGGCCAGGTAGAGCAACAATGGCCTTCTGCAGATTGGGGCTTGCACCGTATAAAGGTTCATCATGATTTGCTATAGCCTTCAAAAGGCTATCTGCTGTGCTTCTCCCCACTCGAAGCTTTGTCCCTTCTTGAGTAATTTGGTGAAGGCTGAAATGATTGATGCTAAGCCAGGGATGAACCTTCGAATGTAAGAGACTTTCCCTAAAAAAACTCTTCAATTCCTTCACCGTGGCAGGCGGCTTCATAGTTGCTATAGTTGTAGTTTTGGATGGGTCCACATCTATTCCCCTACTGTGGACCAAGAATCCCAAGAATTTTCCAAAAGACACTCCAAAGGCACGCTTAAGGGGATTCATTCTCAGCTTGAAAACTCTGCATCTTTCAAACACCTTTCTTATTATTTTGACATGGTCTTCTCGTTTCTTTGACTTTACAACTATGTCATCCACATAGTCTTCCAATTCGCGATGCATCATGTCATGGAATATGGCAGTCATTGTGCGTTAGTAAGTTGCGCCTGCATTTTTCAATCCGAAAGGTATCACAGTGTAGTATAAATTGCCTATAGGTGTTCTGAAAGCAGTTTTATCCTCATCTCTTGTCGCCATTCGAATCTGGTTATATCCACTGAATCCATCCATAAAGGAGAACATGTCGTTTCCTGCTGCAGAGTCTTTGGTAGTGAGAATTCGTCCTTTGTGCGGACTCAGTTAAGATTCCTAAAGTCTACGCAGCACCTTATCTGCCCATTTTTCTTCTTCACTAGCACGATATTGGACAACCACCGCGGGTGCTGAATGGGTTTAATAAAACCAATGGCTAATAGATTTTGCACCTCTTTTACTATCTGTTCTTCTATTTTGGTGTGAAATACTCTGGCAGTCTAAGCCACCGGCTTAGCCTCGGGATCTACGTTGAGCATGTGCACTACCAATCTTGGGTCTGGCCTAGGCATTTTGTTGTAGTCCCATGCAAAGACATCCTTGAATTCTTTCAACAATAGTATTAGTTCTGAATTTTCTTCTCTTGATAGTTTCGAACTTATCGAAATTGGTCTTGGCCTCTGTGGGTCGGTGCCCAAATCGACTTCTTCCAATTTCTCTTCTGCTGCTATCTGTGTACCCTTTTCTGTTGCAATTCCCTCACCTTTTTCTGTATCGCTTTCTTCTTCCAAATTTTCTTGGGCCACACAACACACTAAACTCTTATGTTGTGGCCCTTGCCTAGGACCCCCTTGCGGATCGCAAGTGGGCCTTGCACACCTTCATAACTTGTAGACTATTCTACCGTCAGAGGTCTAAACCCTGATGCATCGTGGTGCATCACCTGACTCCAAAGCAGGCACTTCTTTCCTCTTCTTCCTATGCATTACAGTCCCCTTAGATCGGGCTCAGGGTCATTTTGAATATCCTCCCATCTGGGGAGGAAGGTGCTTTGTGGTTTAGATACTGAGCTTTCACCAGATTGTGCCCACTCATCGTAAAACATGTTTTCTACTATATGAGTTTTTGCTTGCTCGAATGGTGATGGGTTTGCCGCTATCCATATCATTCTGCCGTTTAGCCTTCCCTTTACGTATTGATGGTAGGTAGATGGGACCAACCGGTGTTTATGCAACCACAGCCTTCCCAATAATATGTGGTATGAGACTTCTGTTTTCACTACATGGAAGCGGGCCAAAGAGGCTATTGGTCCCACTTTCAACCATAGATGGATATGGCCTGTGGTATATTCACCTCTTCCCCTAAATCCTGTCACCTCCATTAGGCACCCCTGTATTTTCCTTTATGAAATTCCTGCTGCTTGCAATGTGCCCAGCGGAATAAGGTTTATGGAGGCGCCCGTATCGACCAAGGCTCTTTTGATAAGAATTTGGTTTATGAAGGCCGCCAAGTAGAGGGGTCTCCTATGATCTGAATATCCCACTTCCATTTCTTCATCACTAAAAGTGATCTCGTTTGTATCCTGTAAGAAAGCTTTGTCAGCTCTGGCTTTTACCGATAAGCATTCTACTCCTGCCCTTGAGGCAATGCTTACTAGGGCCTCTATGGCAATTCTTTGTTTATTTACTATGAGTTCCAACTGGTCAAACAGGCTCTTGAACCTGGAACTCTTTTGCAAGGTGGTAATTGCTGTGGCAGGCAAGGTTGGCCTTTCCTCCTTGTCTTCCTTTGGTTCCGCACAAATGACAACCGCTGCCACTCCCTTTCCCTTATGGTTCAGGAGCAGGTTTCTTTGGACTTCTAATTGTGATAACTCGAGAGTTCCTTCTTTGATTCTACGATGTACCAGTCTGCGAAGCGGCCAGCATTTTGCGGTAGGGTGTTGCACATAATTGTGCAAATAGCAGAAACGCAGGTTTCTCCGCTTCTCCTCGATAGGTTCCCTGGAAACTTGGTTGGGCTTGTTGGGCTTGAAGACCCCATCTACAATCTATTTGTCTAAGAGCACATCTAGCTCCTTTGGTGTACATGGCAATGGTGGAGGAGTCTCGTACTCCCTTCCATCTGATTTCCTTTTCCTTTCGCCAATGGATACTGTCATGGCTTGTGGAGTGGCCTTCCGTTCTTCTTGCCTGTCAGAGCTTGGCCTTACCGATTGAGTGGTCTTCCTCACTTTCTGCAACAATTGTACAAACTGGGAGATCTCTAAGTTCTCTAAAATAGCTCTATATTCCGTAATCATGTTACCCATACACATCTCCACTAATGTCTTTTCCTCACAATGATCATAGAGAGCTATGTATCTAAATCTCTTGATGTATTCCATTAAGTCTTCGCCACTTCTTTGCTTGGTTGCTTGCAAAGTTGCAAGCGTTACTATCTCCTCTCCATGAAAGTATTTGGTGCAAAATACGTCTACCATGTCATCCCATGTTGGAATTGATCCTGATTTCAGACCGGTGTTCCAAGTGTACATGCAGTCACATAGGGATTTGGAAAATTCCCGAAGACACAAGTCCTCATCTGCCATGTAGGGACCAAGGGTGTCAATGAATTTGCTCACATGTTCGATAGCACTTCCTCTTCTGCCATCATATTGTGCGAAAGTTCGGGCTCATACCTCTCAGGATATGGCTTGCTGAGTATTCTCAGCGGATAAGGGGGCCTTCGTTCATAAAATCTTTCCTTAGGTGCTTTGGCCCATTCTTGTTCTAGAAGCATTGCAATTTCGGCCATGGTAATGAAATGTTGCTCTATATTTTGCGAACCACCTCCCATAGGGGTTTCTTCCTTGTCTGCCTCATGCTCTGGGTCATGCTAGCTTCCTTTTTCTTTTGTCTTATCCACCTTCATTTAGCGAATTTCTTCCATTATCTACTGCTGGGAATGCTGCACAAACTGCAGCACCTCGATGAAAAAGTTGGCATTATCAGTGGAAACTCTTTGCTATTGTTGAGGTTCATCCCTCGCTCCATTGACACCTTCCACCTGGTTGGGCTAGTGCTGATTGGGCGTTGCTAGTCTTGACTCTGCTAGCGAGGGCGCAATGCGCACGTTTTGCATCACCTTTGATCTCGGGGGCATTACTTACGAGGGCTTTTATCTACTTTCTCTGTCTTTTTCCCAACTCCCTAGTAAAGTCGCCAATTTAAATGTGGTGGGCCTTTTTTGTATTCTGGACTGGGCTTTCTCCTACCGTATAGTGGCCCAATAGTTTTAGGGTAGGAGAGTTGGAACTAGCTCAATTGAAACTCATCTCAAGCCAGTTTGTGCACAAGCAAGGACCCCTTTTTGCAAAAACCCTGGTCACGTGCCTACAGCAGGGGGCACTGTCACAAAAACATTATGGCAGGAGACACATAATATAACAGGGTAATAAAAAGATCAACCAAGGATAATATTTAAACAACTTTGCAATAAGAAAGAGAAATGATAATATAAGTTTGGAAGAAATAAGTTAATAACAATGAAAAGAACAGTGTTTATGCTAAAACAATCATGATAAAAGAGGGAAAGGGGATTGGTCTATTAGACTTAGCTCCTTAGCAGATTTAAGTCCAAGAAGGAAACCAATCTATAATGTGGACAACCTCTCAGGGTAATCCTGCCATAGAAATTTCCCACTTTGGAAGAACAGACCTAAATGGTTTATTCTTAAATCTCTTGGCTGACTAGAGGGTAGGTTGTTAAGAGGGAGAGAAGGGAGTAGTCTATTGGTGCATGCCTTATCACACTTTTGTTTCCTCACTTTTCTTCCTACTCTCTCGTTTTCTTTCTTTCTTTCTTTCTTTTTCTTATCATTTCTTTTTTTTCCTTTAGCTTTCTATTTCTTTCTATGTTTCTATTCTTTCTTGTTTTTCCCCCTTCCTTCGTTGATCCTCACTATGCACAGCTAAGGCTTTTTTATATAGCCTGTCGTGATAAGATTTACCATTTTACCCTTCAACTACTTTTGGCCGGTTATGGGTGCCCTTCCCTGGCCACCCACCGGTCTGCTAGCTACCCAGCCACCACCACTACCCTATGCTGGCTGTGCCACGTTCCATTCCCATACAAAAAGGAATTTTGTTTTATTTTTCTTGCTTTCCATAGCATTCCATCCAGATAAGGGTTGGGTGCCTTCTCTCACTAACTTCTATGGCATGCACCTAGTAATTTCAGCTCATCTCTCCCTCTTTTAGGTGGTATGTCATCCCAGCAAGACATTTCCTCCAAAAAAGCTTGAGTGGGAATCCTAGAATAGACTTCCCCCTTCTCCCCACCACCAACCCATACCCTCTCTTACCTCTGGGCCATGGCTCACCATGCTTGTATTGGCTAGGTACAAGTGAGTGGTGCCTGAGCCTTGTGCATGCTCTACTCCCATGTGAGTCCATGGTTTGTCTGTCGTCCATACATTTGTCATTGTCTATGAGTTTGTCTGGTCTCGCTACGCATTTCTGGTGCTTATTTTTAACCTTTTGTGGTGTGGGTGAGTCTGGGTCTTCATTCTTTGCATTTTGTTTCCTTCCTAGGCTAGGTCTTGCTTGGGCATAGGGCCTTTTGTCTTCAATTCGGCCCTTGTTTCCCTTTATTACTGGTTTGTGGGCTGACTAGTATTCCTACCACACCACTCCATTGCTTCTGCCATGTTATTACTTGACATGTGCTTACTGGGCCTCCTTTGGGCTTGCCATGTACTTTTCCTTGATTTAGTTCACATTGCCCAGTATTTCTGCTGGGTTAATTCTCATACCATTTTGTGCTTGCTTGGCCCATTTTATTCTTTTGGGCATCCTTGGCCCGCTTTAGTCTTTTGGGCATCCTTGGCCCATTCCATTCTTATATTCTCATAGGCTTTTGCTAAATCTTTCGGGCTTCCCCGGCCCAATTACCATATCCTTTACTAATTCTTTTCTTTGGGCTCCTCCAACCCATTTTTGCTTGCTTTCTTATAATTCATGTGGGCTTACTACTTCCTTCTCTAGGCTCCCTTGGGCCCGTTTGTTTTCTTTGGGGCCTTTTTTACTATTTTATAGGCTTGTGGACCATTATTCCTACCATTTGGGCTTAATGGTTTTTTTTTCTTGCTTTGCTAATTCTTCATTCTTCACTCTTTGTTATATTGTTGGGCTTTTTCTTGCCATTGGCCCTTTTCTTTTTTGCCAAAATGGGCCGCAACAAATGGTCACCACAAGTTGGCGCTAGGATATACTCAAAATCCAAACATGATCCCCCACAAGGACCATGTGCCTACTGCCTAGTTCATCATATGGATCTCATTGTTCCTCTTAGACTAATAGCAATATTTTTAAGAAACAGAAGTAACAATTTTTTTTTTTTTTTTTTTTTGAGAAGACTAGAAGTAACATGGTCCATCAATTAATGAGAGTAAGGGTCTACTAAGCAAACATTAGTAAAAGTGATAGTGTGTGACCGCTATGCATGCTCCACAAGTTCATAACAATTTATACCATATTTTCATGGTAAAATTTTCAATTTACCTTATTTTAATGACAAAAATTCGATATAGTTCCACATTACATGGTTTTGTGTTTGTGGTTGCACCAACAACATATGACATACAAACGGTGCATAGACTGTGGCAATAGCTTCTTGCAAGGTACATGTCATTAGGCTTGCAATAGAGTACTTGTACTATTAAACCTCATTAGGTCTATATTAAGGGCCTTTAATTTAAGGCTCCATCTTTACAACTTAGTCTTGCAATACAAATAATGTATTCCTTTCAAAAATAAATAAATAAATAAATAATGTATTCAATCTTTTTAGTGTTTATTGTCCACCATACCCAAGGTAGAGGCAAATTGTTGGACTTTGGCCACTAGATTGGTATTAAAGCTCGGTCACGGTTCGACTTCCTACTATGCACATGCAAGTGTTAGGGGTGGAATTGTTGGGTGGAGGGCTAGTGGGTCAAGTCCAACATCCTGCTAGAGGGGGAGGCCAGGTTGGGCCAAGTCTCGGTCAACCCATTGGTGTTGGGTTGCCACCCTTGAGAGAATAAAGTTGCACAACTATAGCTAGGGGTGTGCATGGGTCGGGTTAGGTCGGTTTGAGGGGATTTTTTGACCCAACCCATCATGGTGGGTCAAAAAAAATTCAACCTAACCCAACCCATCACAAAAGTCCAACCCAACCCACATGGGTTGAGTTGGGTCAAGTTGAACCCATGGGTTAGACATTTTTTTTTACTACTATTATTATTAAATTGAGCAAAAAAAATATATATATCACACTTGCCACCTGAGTTGATAAACAAAATATACATTAATATATAAACTAATATTCCAACTTAGTTGTAAACAAAATATGTTTAAGCATTCAATTGAATTGATAAACAAAATATAAATGAACTAGTATCCTAATTCACTTATAAAAAAAATATACATGAGTTCCTAATTCAGTTATAAACAAAATATATCTAAAATTCTAAAAAAAATTTATTAATTATATAATATATTTAAATATATATTAAAATAACTAATAGGATTTTATATTATATATGATAGTAGGAACCAAGAAGTGCTATATAGCTAGTTTTTTTTTAAAAAAAATTATTAAATATATAATATATTTTAAACATATATTAAAATATGGGTGGGTCGGGTCGAGTTTCGCAGGTTTGTAATTTTATGACTCAAACCCAACCTGATCCGCTATAAAAAAATTTTGTAACCCAACCCAACCCGCTATAAAAAAACCAACCCAACCCGACGGGTTAGGTTGGGTCGGGTTTGGCGAGTTGGCAGGTTTTCTACACACCCTTAGCTATAGCTTTTGGTATAGTGGGTAAGCACTTGGTCCTAACACAAATATTATAGCAAAACCTAGATGTAGCTCTGTGCATGTTGATGGAACTTAGGTTTGTGGGAGATCTATTGGCACTGGATAAATTATGGAATTTGTGGGGAATAGACTTGATCTTTGTTTGGAACTAATACGCCTGATGTAATAGTAGTGAAGGATTATGAAGGATTGCTAAACATAGGGGATGTCTAGACAACGCTATTTGTAATGAAGATAAAAGGATTCAGTTCCCCAAAGCTAGAATGAAGCACATGCTTGCACTGCAGCTGACCATAGCCCTTTTATCTAGTCTTTGAATAGGCATCTTAGGTAAGAGATGGAAGTAGTAAAAAATTATTAAGGAGGTGTGAAAGAAGGAAGTGGTTGGTTCTGTTTTTTTCTCTTTAAGTTGATGAGAAAATTGAGGCCATCCATAAAGATATAGAAGGCTAGCATTAATTTTGTTGTCTTTTTGGTCTTTAATCTAATTTGTTAGGTTCATATCTATAATGTTGGCAATACTTGAACAATGTAAGTCTTGCCATAGTTTGAGTCTCTTAATTTGTTCAAGACAATGCACCCATGTGCAAAAAGTGAAGTTTTTGTTTGCTTCTATTCCTCTTAGATTTTTGCTTCTGACTGTTTGAGCTTCTATAGCCTTTGATTCTAGTCAGGGATTTTGGATTTTGCAGAAAAGCTTTTCAACCAACCCATGTCTCATATGATGACCTAATCAGAAAAGTATATATACACAACTTATGGGGAAAAAAAAAGAGAGAGAGAGAGAGAGAGAGAGAAGGTGTTTGTGCCTCCTTTAGAGTTTCTATAACCGTTCTCTCAAATCATCAACCCCATAGAGCATGATTTCATTGAAGATCATTCGGTGAATTCTTGGTGATCACGTAGAAGACATATCAAAAACACAGACATTGCACTTTAGGAGGTTATTGGAGTCAGTCAAAGGTTCCAATGGTGATCACGTGTGCATCATCCGTGGAAGCAATTCAAATGTTAAAGGTTTTCTCTGTAAGTTGTCTACAAGTCAATAAAGCCTAGGAAAATGTTTTTCCTTGATTGTAAAATTTCTTTTATCATGGTGGATTTGCTTTATTGTGGAAGGTCTCTCTCATAGTGGTTTTTCCCTTGGCTAGTTTTCCTTAGGTTTTCCACTTCATCACCATATAATTGTCTCTTTGTGATCTATTTGTGTGATTGGTGACAAACTATTTAATTTTCCTTTACACGCTTTAATTGCTTTACTTGTGAATTGAACATTGGCAGAATTGAACTAGTATAACAATTTGGTTATTTCACTTGAAAATAAACAGTTGAATTCTAAAACCTAACATAATTTTTCTCTTAAAGTCACAAGCCTACAATCTTTTTAACAATATTCAAAAAAGGTAGCTAAGAAGGGACTAACCATCTCCATAAGTCTAAAATGTTTAAGTCTTTAGTTGGCTGTGATATGTGGGTTTGAAACAAAATTTTTCTTACTGATGCAATTATCACAACTGGACAATGCTAACCAAAACTCGCCTTATTTACTTAGGATGATGGAAATGGACAACTCAAATGTTCAATCTTCACAAACAGTTCTAAAGTCATTGCTATTAGTCTACTGTTGTTGTGTTGCATATGTTTTTGGTTTCAGGTTCACACACCTCCATTAACTATCAGTACGAATAAGGATTTTCCAACAATACATAATTTGATCCTGAAATTTGATTTCCTACTCTAGTCAAAATGATACTGATATGTGGCTTAAGAATAAAAGACTTTTGGGCATTAAGACCCCACTATTATGATGGCAGCCATGAATCAAGGAAATGTAATTATGTAGTTATAGATGAATCTGATGTATAAATTGAACTATTGTACTATGAATTAATTAAGCAAGTATTTTCACAAAGCTATTTCTTCTATAAACCTCTCTCATCCTCTCTTCTTCTTCTTCTTCTTCTTCTTCTTCTTCTTCTACTCTCTCTCTCTCTCTCTCTCTCTCTCTCTCTCTCTCTCTCTCTCTCTCTCGTTCTTGTTACTCTTTGTTATTCAATTCACTTGCTTCACTGTGTACTTGCAAATTCAAGCTTTGCTGAGTTTTCTTCATGGTATCAAAGCTCTCACACCACCATCTACCTATTTCTCTATATGGATGATATCATTATTACTGGTAATGATCCTCCTCAGATTTCACATCTTATCACTGTTCTCAGTCATGCCTTTGACTTAAAAGACCTTGGTGCTCTTTCCTACTTCTTTGGAGTCCAAATTGTTCCCACTCAGTTTGGTCTCACCTTATGTCAATCCAAGTATGCCTCTGATATTCTCCACAGATTTCACATGGAGAATGCTAAGCCAACTAAAACACCTTCTTGCTCTTCCACTAGACTTACTCCTTACACTAGTTCTTCCTTACCTAATCCATCTAAGTACAAGAGTATGGTTGGGGCCCTATAATACTTGACTTTTGCTCGCCCTGATTTGGCCTTTAGTGTCCATCAGTTGTGCCAATTCATGCAACATCCCACCACCACGCATTTAGAGGCTGCCAAGCATGTTCTTCACTATGTCAGAGGTACTTTACATTTTGGTATTCATCTCTCTCCAGGTCCTCTTACTCTATCAGCATTTTCAAACGTTGATTGGGCTGGAGACCCCTCTGATAGGAAGTCTACAACTGGATTGTTGGTTTTTCTTGGTTCTAATCCTGTTTTGTGGTCCTCCAAGAAGCAATCTACTGTTTCTCATTCTTCCACTAAGGCAGAATATTGTGCTTTGGCTTCCATTACAGCTGAACTATCCTGACTTCGTACCTTGTTCATGGAGCTTTGCTTGTTTCTTCATCATATTCCAATACTTTGGTGTGATAACATCTCAGCTATTGCCTTAGCTTCCAATCCTTTTTTCCATTTCAGGACAAAGCACATCGAAGTTGATTATCATTTCGTTAGAGAGAAGGTTCTCAAACGTGATTTAGGGATCAAATTCATTTTTGGCAAGGATAATTATGCTGATATTTTCACCAAGCCCCTGCCTAGGCCTCATTTCTTGTTTCTTCAAGGCAAACTCTTGGTTGATTCCACCTCGTGTTTGAGGGGGGATGTTGAGATAACTAAGGATAAACCTCAAGCCACAGCTAAGCTAAAGCTACTAAACAACCAAATGGATAGTTCTAACGGCTAGTTTTTAAATGGAGACACAAAGTCTCAATACGATGTTGTTTCCTTTAATGAAACTAGCCATGAGTACTTTAATGAGGGTTGTGAAACGCTGTCATTCTTGGAAGCCTGGAGTTAGTTAGTTTTAGGCGAGAAAGTTAGTTTTTCAGTCTTAGCTATTGAGCTTAACCACCTCCAAATTTCATGCATTAGATCTGTGAATCAAGAAAATGTAATTATGCAACTATAGATGAATCTGATGCATAAATTGAACCGATGTACTCTGAATTAATTAAGCAAGTATTTTCACAAAGTTGTTTCTTTTAGAAATCTCTCTCTCTCTCTCTCTCTCTCTCTCTCTCTCTCTCTCTCTCTCTCTCTTGTTCTTGTTACTCTTTGTTATTCAATTCACTTGCTTCACTGTGTACTTGCAAATTCAAGCTTTGCTGAGTTTTCTTGAAGGACTTGCATGTGCTGCTAATATGGTTGCCAACATGAGTTGGCATAAGTATTCCCAGTAGCAAAAAGACAAATAAATAAATCCATTGTAGTGAAGATTAGAAATGCTTTCTTGCTTCATTTGTTGTCTCTAATTTTCATTCTTTCTCTTCATCAAGTTTTCTTTTCTTTTCTTTCTCAATTCGCCATCCTTTATTAGTCATTCAACATTGTCAACCTCTCTTACCCCCACAACCCTCACTTGTGACCTCCACAGAAATTCTTCTTCCATTCTAAATGCTCTTATAGTTCCTGATAGGCCAAAAATGTATTAACCCCTTTAGGAAAATTAATCAATTAATTAGCCAAGTAAAATTAATTAGATTCAATTTCATGCAATAAGCGTGGTGGCACAAACAAATTACCAACTAAGTTAAATGCAGCGGAAAATAAATTTGACATAAGTGTTTGTTTACGAATGGGGAAAACCACTGAGGCAAAACCCCACCGGGTGAATTTAAGGTCACTACTCCTAAGAATCCACTATTATCAAAACAAGTAGTTACAAGTAAAAGGAATCTCAGTACCTACTATCAACCTACAGTTGAACCCTTACCCAAATACCCAATTGGACTTGTAGTGTAGCAACAATCTCTCCTTTCAATACACGGCTCCTAGTACGTGACTAACCAATGATGCACGGATCCCAGTACTTGACTAACACACCAACTTGAGGAAGATGTTGACTGCAAAGTTCTTTAGTTCATCCAACAATGAAGATCAAGAAGCTCCTTAGTTACAAAACCCTTGGCACAAAGATGCAGTAGCTTCTAGAGAGAATATAATGAACTAGGGCAAATTGTCTCCGGTCACAATATGCATGTATAATCACTTTGCATCAAGTTGCATCATCTGTGATGGCCATTAAAATAATCCTTATATATGTCTAGGGTTGTGAGAAAAGAAACCCTACACAAATACAGATGGCTATGCGTGAAATCAGATCTGGAAATTCTAATTTCCTAATTCTCAACAGATACAGCTTTTGTCAACCTTCAACATTAAACCTTGATAGATATAATTCTATCGAGCTATTTGCCTAGCTTTAATGAACAACACTTCTTCACTTGTTTCTTAGACAGATTTGCATGGCTTCAATACTAAACTTAAACTCTTATTCCTTGAAGTACTAAACCCATCATAGATCTACCCAATTACAAGTAAAGTGCGTTTTGTCAAAGGATTAGCCAATTTATATAACATATGTTTCTAACACTCTCACATATGTTCTAACAGTTCCAGACTTTGTATTTTGTCTTGCCACAGAGGTACTATACTCAAATTCATTGTTGAATAGCCTTACAATTAATATCAAAGATAGTATTACAAATTCTAATTAATACCAAAATGAAGAAAGAATTCCTATCTCTCCATTCCATATATGTTATCTTCCTTGTTATCAAGACATTTTTAATGCTAGAAACAGCAATGGGAGACCCATGATCCCAAATTGTCCAAGAAATTTGTGGCGATCAACTTGTGTAGAATACCACTGCCTTCAGTTTAAATTTTGCTTCAACAATGGAAAACATCAACCAACAAATGCAAGCTTTAGGTTTTGGAGTTACAGTCAAAGGTTCAAGCCCTAATACTAACTATGGCCTTGGCTAGTGTTATGAAGATCTCTCTTTTCTTGATGGTGAATTATGCTATGCTGAGGCATGCACAATTATTCCCCCATGCTATCCTTACGTACAATTTAAGTTGCATCTACCTTGATGGCTGCTTCATAAGGTACGAGAATTATAGCTTCTTTCAGAAGTATACAAGGGCTGGTGACAAGGTTGAATGTGGAAATACAACTAGGAAGAATCCAACATTTAAAGAATCAGTGATACAGGCTTTGAACCGTGCAATTGTGGCTGCACCACACCAAAAAGGCCATTCAACAACTCAGGAGGCTATGCTTGGGGCAGTGAATGAGTCAGCTTATGTACTGGCGAATTGTTGGATGACTTTGAGTGCAAGTTCTTGTAGAGCATGTTTGGAGAATGCGTCAGCTTCAATATTGAATGCTTGCGTCGGTCAGAGGAGCAAGCATTATACCCCGGCTGCTTCATAAAGTACTCAAACAAAGATTTCCTCGACAAGGGACTAGGAACTCGAAGTTCAAGAGGTAAATGAACTAGGAATTGGAAAAAGGATGGATCATAATATCTAGGGATTGCACTTGTAGCATTAGGGACGTTTCAGTAGTAAACTAGGCCTGATCATGGGTTTCTATCGATGATTTTTGCAAGTACAACAACAAAGACAATCATTTTAGTTGTTAGTTTTCTGGCTGTTGTGGTAGTTGGAATAGCAGTAGGACTTCATATCTAGATCTGGAGACATAGAAAATTACAGAGGGAATGAAGAGGTAAAAAAAAAAAAGCTTTTTTGGGAAAAAGGTAGCAGTAATTGATTCATTCTACAAGGTCATATATATTTTATCACTCAAAAGTTCTATCACTCCGTATACTCGTGCTTTAAGAAGCCTCCAAAAGTGTCAAGTATATATACTTAAAATGAAGGATACATTTAGGCATCTCAATCTGATATCAAATGCATTATCGATTGCCTCCTTCCTTTGATTGGGAATTACCACCTAAGTTCTTCATTTCTATTCTATTCTGGCTCCCTAGTTTCAAACAATGCAGAAAAGCTGGTGTAAACACTCGATTGTAGCCTAAACTTCAAGTATTCCACACTTGAGAAGGCTATTGGAGCTTTTGACAATGCTAACAAATGTTGGAAAATTGCCTCAAATTCCAATTATGACTTGGAAAGTCAATTAGGTTTTCTAGTTGAAGAAGGAAAAATTAATTTGGGTTTCCTTGTTGTTAGAAGGAAAGACTATTCCTTGGTGTGGAATGAAATCTATTCCTTGTTAAAGAGGTAATGTATTCCTAGTCTAAGAGGGAATAGATTCCTTGTTAAAGAGGTAATGTATTATTCCTAGTCTAAGAGGGAATAGCAAAAGAGTATTATAAATAGACAATACTACAAAGAATTTGATGGTTTTGGCTTTGGCTTTGGCTTTGGCTTTGGCCCAAGGGTCCTCCCTATGGAGAGATGGAAAATAGATTGTAAAACCAAGAGAGAGAAAATTAATTTTCGCTTGGGAGGAATGCAAGAGGAAGGAGAGAACAAGGTACTGCTGCCTTCGAGAAGACACAAAGAGAGTATGTGTAAGAGCAAAAAAAGAGGAAGCGGCACAAGAAAGAAAAAGAAGAGAGAGCAGCCAAGAGGGAACCGCTTAGAGAAAAAAGAAGACAGCCAAGAGAGAGCTATGCGTGGAGGAGAAAATAAAAAGGAGAGAGAAAAGTGTTGCTGCCTTTGAAAGAGACAGCCAAGAGAGAGCTATGCGTGGAGGAGAAAATAAAAAGGAGAGAGAAAAGTGTTGCTGCCTTTGAAAGAGATAATTAGAGCGAGCAAAGAAAAAAAAGTGAGATTTTTCTTTAGCTGTGAGACATACATACGAATTATTATAATTGATTTGAAAGAGAGAAAAGTGTTACTGCCTTTGAAAGAGATAATTAGTGTGTGTGTGTGTGTGTGTGTGTGTCTGCGTGTGCGTGTGCGTGTGCGTGTGTAAGAGATAATTAGTGTGTGTGTGTGTGAGCGAGCAAAGAAAAAAAAAGTGAGATTTTTCTTTAGCTGTGAGACATACACACGAATTATTATAATTGATTTGATAATAGTGAAATTATTCAAAGTTTGTCTCGTGGTTTTTCCCTTTAAGGAGAAAGGGTTTTCCACGTAAATATTTGTGTTTTTGTATGTGATTGTTATTTTGGAATGTTAATATTGTTAATAACATTATTTAGGATCCAACAAGTGGTATCAGAGCTAAGATTAGAGTGGAAGCGATGGCCAGAAAAGAAGGCAAGGCTTCAGGAATTAAGAAGTTTGATGGAACAAAATTTGGATATTGGAGGATGCAAATTAAAGATTATCTCTATGGGAAGAAGTTGCATCTGCCTCTTTTGGGGAAAAAACCTAATACTATGAAAGATAAAGAATGGAACCTTCTTGATAGACAAGTATTGAGAGTTATTCAATTAATTCTATTAAAATCAGTAGCGCAGAATGCTATGAAAGAAAAGACAAACAGTGGTATTAGAGCTTGGTTGATTTAGTAGATGACTCTTTGTGTGAATTAAGATGGAAGAGAAGAGATTGCTTTGATTAAGGTGGAGCTATCCCAAAAGGAAAGAAGATAGTTGAGGACAATTGATGGAATTTGAGTCACTGTGAAGATTGTTGGGAAATTGCCTCAAATTCCAATTGTGACTTGGAAAGTCAATTAGGTTTCCTAGTTAAAAAAGAAAAAATTAATTTGGGTTTCTTTGTTGTAGAAGGAAGGACTATTCCTTGGTGTGGAAGGAAGTCTATTCCTTTTTAAAGAGGTAATGTATTCCTAGTCTAAGAGGGAATAAATTCCTTGTTAAAGAGGAAATAGAAAAATAGTCTTATAAATAGACAATACTACAAAGAATTTGATGGCTTTGACTTTGGTTTTGGCTTTTGTCAAAGGGTCCTCCCTATAGGGAGAGAGAATACAAAACGTGAAACCAAGAAAGGGAAAATGGATTTTCGCTTGAGAGGAATGCAAGAGGAAGGAGAAAGTAAGGTACTGCCGCCTTTGAGAAGACACAAAGATAGTATGTGCAAGAGCAAAGAAAGAGGAAGCCGCACAAGAAAGAAAAAGAAGAGAGAGCAGCCAAGAGGGAGCCACTTAGAGAAAAAAGTAGACAACCACGAGAGAGCAAAGTATTGCCGCATTTAAAAGAGATAATTTGAGAAGACACAAAGATAGTATGTGCAAGAGCAAAGAAAGAGGAAGCCGCACAAGAAAGAAAAAGAAGAGAGAGTAGCCAAGAGGGAGCCACTTAGAGAAAAAAGTAGACAACCACGAGAGAGCTGTGCGTGGAGAAGAAAATAAAAAGGAGAGAGCAAAGTATTGCCGCATTTAAAAGAGATAATTAGTATGTGTGTGAGGAAAGAAAAATAAAAGAGATTTTTTTTAGCCATGAAACATACACAAGAATTATTATAATTGATTTGATAATAGTGAAATTATTCGGAGTTTGTCCCGTGATTTTTTCCTTCAAGGAGAAAAGGTTTTTCACGTAAATATTTGTGTTTTTGTGCATGATTATTATTTTGAATTGCTAATATTGTTAATAACATTATTTGGGACCCAACAATAAACTTGGTCAGGGAGGATTTGGAACAGTTTATAAGGTAGTCTATCTCCCTTTCTTACCCTACAAACCTCCCAAAACGAAAAACATTTTATCATACTTTGTCAAAGATTAATTGGTTTTCTCCATCACAGGGAATTCTGCCAGATGGAAAAAAGATTGCTGTCAAGAGGCTTTTCTTTAACAAGAGACACAGAGCAATGGATTTCTAAAATGAAATTAACATTATCAGCAGTGTGGAACATACACACACAAAAAAGGAAGAACAATTTAAAAAAATAAGAAAAATTTATATTTTAGTGAAATATAGTGTAAAATAAATAATCTAATGTGGGGTGTTTTGAAAATTGAGTATGTAAAATAAAATTGGTTTTCTCCATCACAGGGAATTCTGCCAGATGAAAAAAAGATTGCTATCAAGAGGCTTTTCTTTAACAAGAGATAGAGGGTGTGTTTGGATAGAACTTATTTTGCTGAAACTGAAAACTGAAAACTAAAAACACTGTAGCAAAATAATTTTTAAATGTGTGAATAGTACCGTGGGACCCATTTTTAATGAAAAAATTGATAAAAAATTGAATTTGTGGGTCCATGAACAGTGCACGAATGCACTGTTCACTTAAAATTGGTCAAATGTTGTGGCTACTGTTCATGTACAGTACATGAACAGTAACCGCTTGTGAGAAGGAAAACGCGTGAACAAAAAAAAAAAAAAAA
Organism: Quercus lobata; assembly: GCF_001633185.2. Lineage (NCBI taxonomy): Eukaryota > Viridiplantae > Streptophyta > Magnoliopsida > Fagales > Fagaceae > Quercus > Quercus lobata. The sequence continues at coordinate 58,946,808 of NC_044906.1, forward strand.
AAAAAAAAGGAGAAAACGTAGAAAACGCAACGCAGCGCAGCAAACGCGAACACAAACACACACACAGAGTAGTGGATTTCTACAATGAAATTAACATTATAAGCAGTGTGGAACACATACACACAAAAGGAAGAACAATTTAAAAAAAAAAAAAATTATATTTTAGTGAAATATAGTGTAAAATAAATAATTTGATGTGAGGTGTTTTGAAAAGTGAATATGTAAAAAATATAAAAATAAATAAATTCTTATGCTAAAATAGACAAAAATCCATGTATGGATTGATGCGAATGGTCTTAAGTAAGGGCAAAATGGTAAACCTGACGGTGAATGAGAGGACTCTTCATCCGCACTTGTCAAATACGCAACCCCGCTGACTCTTTTGTCGGAAAACGCGTTGTTTGTTTCACTTCCCACTCCCAACTGCATTGTGAACGACTTGCCTTCCAGTCTAATAATTAACCTTTGCTTTTTTTCGTTGAAATCTCTCCTTGCGATCCTCTCTTTGACTTTTACATTACAGTAATACTATTTCTTTCGCACGACACCTTACCTTTAAACACTATTTATCATTTATTAGTTACAAATACATTAGCTTTTTTTTTTTTAATTTTTTAATCTTTCTTTTCTTTCTTTCTTTCTTTCTTTCTTTCTGGGTATCATTTTTTAGTTCCAACTATATCAAATTCAACCACAGAAGCCCAAGCTCGATCTCGATCTCGTACCCACATCTACCTCAGCATTTCAGCAACCCATTATCCAAAAAAGTAAGTCACTCTAATCTTACCTCTCCTACCATGAGTTCTCTTTTCAAACTTGTTGTAAATTTTGTTTCTTATTGGTGGAATTGAATATGTGAATTTGAGTTGATTTGGTCTTTTGTTTTGCGGATTTCATAAGGAAAAAAAAAAGTATAACAACTTCTCAATTCTCAAACTTTGATAGCATCTTCACAATCATGCTTCTTACCTTGATGGATTTAATTATTTGTGTTAAAGTTTATTGTTTTCTTCTGCTGTTAATTGAGTTTAGTATAATATAGTTCCTGTAATAAAATCATCATCTCCTCTTCATTTGCAACTACTGGAATTCAATGAAAAAAAAAGGAAAAAAAGAAAACCAGAGTTTACAAGTTAAAAGCTAAAACCAGCTCAGCTTGAAGCACGTATACAGTTGTACATAAAATTTATTTATCTGTCTCAAAAAAAATTGATACCTATATGCTTTGTTTTTAAGTACAAGTAATAAAAGATGGGGTTGAACTCCGAATTTTTCTCCCAAAAAAAAAACAAAAATACTCCGAATTTTTTCACTTTGTAATAAATAAAGTTATTACAGGGATTCGGGGTAGGATTTTTAGAAAAACATTTTCCGCTATTGACAGAATTTAAGAGTTACAAAAATAAATAAAATAAAAAGGATAACTATATATATATTTGTTGAATACAAAGTGTAATTTTTTTTTTTTTTTTTCGAAGCATAAAAAGCGTAATCTTGAATAAAGTGGTCAGTGTCCGGTAGCGGGCAGTGACGAATTGGCGGGGGGGTGGAGTAGTAACGACGGTGGGATTGGTGGGGCCTTAAACCTGCTTGGATATTTCTCTGTGGTCGGTTGTGATCTGGTCGAGGCATTTATTTTATTGGGCCGACTTAAACGTTTTGTGGGCCCATATTTTATTCATTTCTTTTGGGCTGTGGGGTCTCTGATTACTACGTTTCTACTCTTTTTTTTTATTAATTGGGTCGCGGACATTGTTATTGCCAAACCACTTAAACCCTATGAAACCCCCTATACACTAATAAAAGTGTGACTACTCACACGAAACTCTCAAAATCGTAGGTGTAACGTGTCAAGAGGGCTTCCACCCTCCTACAAGTCCACCTACTATATTTTTGTTGTGGTCCTTACTCCTTAATCCTTATCTACCATTTTTTTAGTGCAAGGTGAACTTTTATTTGCAATCAAGCGTGGTCCATATGTGACGTTTTATCAAATTATACCCAAAAAAGAGAGAAAAAAAAAAAAAAAAAGTAGGAGAGTGAAGGTTGGGACCAAAGTAGTAGTGATGCAAGTACCATCACACGGAAAATGCTACAACAAAGACGTGCCCTTTTGAACTGGGTTGATCGAAATGAAAAAGTTCATCCGTACAAACTTCAAGGACGGTGTCAAAGAAATCAACGCTATTACTGTCTAATTAATACATTTTTGGTTTTAGTTTCACACCTCTAGATTATGCTAATGGGAATCGAGGATTTTTTTTTTCACAGTATGTCAAAGTGAAATTGTGATTGGTCTATCGTCATTTTCGTAGGAGTCTATTATCGAAAACACTTTTTTTACCTACGAATCATGACTTATTAAATGAGAGCAAAAGTGTGTGGATTTAGACTTTCTCAGTTTCTCTTCTCCAACAAAACATCAAGTTTATCTTGAAATTTGCTCCATATTATACTGTAAAAAGATGCTGATATGTCAAGAATGAAGGCTGTTGGATCCCACAATTACGGTGAGAGGACTTTTGCTAACTGCTAATGATGGTTGCAAGCATGAGTTGACATCAGTAATGTCCTAGTGTGAAAAGAAAAGAGAAAAAAAAAATTGAAGGAACAAGCATTTAAATACATTATAATGAGGATTATAAATGCTTTCTTGTTTGAATTGTCATCTGTAATTGTCATTCTTTATTCTCAACAAATTTTCTTTCCTGTTCTCTTCTTCCTTACAGGTACACAACAACTTCGTATTTTATTCTTGCCACAGGGATAGTACTGAAATTCATTGTTCAACAGCCTTACAATTAATATCAGATACAGTAATACAAATACTAATTTGTACCAAAAATGAAGAAAGAATTCCCGTTTGTTCCTTCCCGATATGTTATCTTCCTTGTTATCAAGACTTTATTAATCCTAGAAACAGCAATGGGAGATCCAAGATCTCAAACAGTAAACTTGACATGTGGCAACCAAATGGAGCACAATTCCTCTGTTTTTGTTCCAAATTTTGTTGCTACAATGGAAAACATCAGCGACCAAATGCGAGCTTCAGCTTTTGGATTAGCAGTTTCAGGTTCAGGCCCTGATACTAACTATGGCCTTGCCCAGTGCTATGGGGATCTCTCTTTACTTGATTGTGTATTATGCTATGCTGAGGCTCGCACAGTTCTTCCCCAGTGCTTTCCTTTCACAGGAGGTCGTATTTATCTTGATGGTTGCTTCATGAGGTCAGACAATTATAGCTTCTTTCAGGAGTATACTGGACCTGGTGACAGGGCCATATGTGGGAATACAACTAGGAAGAACTCAACGTATGAAGAATCAGTTAGACAGGCTGTGAGCAGTGCAGTTCTGGCAGCTCCAAACCAAAATGGCTCTGCAATATTTCAGGGGGCTGTACATGGGGCAGTGAATGAGACAGTTTATGTGCTGGCTGATTGTTGGAGGACTTTAAATGCAAACTCCTGCAAAGCATGTTTGGAGAATGCATCTGCTTCAATATTGGAATGCTTGCCTTGGTCAGAGGGGCGAGCATTGAACACTGGCTGCTTCATGAGGTACTCAGACAAAGATTTCCTCAACAAGAAACCGGGAAATGGAAATTCAAAAGGTAAATGAACTAGGAGTTGATCAAATGCGTATCATTATGTTTGGTGACCCAACTTGTAGGTTTAGGGACCTTTTTACGATAGTAAATTTGGCCTGATTATGAGTTTCAATTGATGATTTTTGCAGATACAACCATAGTGATAGCAGTTTCAGTTGTCAGTTCGGTGATTCTGCTGGTAGTTGGAGTAGCAATTGGATTTTATATCTGGAAGCACAGATATATACAAAAGAAACGAAGAGGTAAAAAGCTCTTTCTGGAAAGATGTGGCAGTCATGGTGCAATAATCTCAATATTATATCAATCCAAAGTTGTAGGAATCTCGATGCTTGTACTTTACAAAGCCTCCAAATGTGTTAAATATATTTTTAAAAAGAAGGAAAAATTTTAGGCAGCTCAATCTGCTATATAATGCATGATTGGTTTCCTCCTTTGATTACGAATTGCTACCCTAGTTCCTCATTACTATTCAATTCTGGCTCCCTAGGTTCAAATGATGCAGAAAAGCTGGTGAAAACACTTAATGACAGTAGCCTGAACTTCAAGTATTCCACACTTGAGAAGGCTACAGGATCTTTTGACGATGCTAACAAACTTGGACAAGGAGGATTTGGAACAGTTTATAAGGTAGTTTCTCTTCTTTCTCATGCCCCCCATAAATTTCCCTAACCAAATCCACTTTATCAAATTTTGTCAGAGATTTATCAGTTTTCTCTGTCACAGGGAGTTTTGCCTGATGGAAGGGAGATTGCTGTCAAGAGGCTTTTCTTTAACAATAGACATAGAGCAGGGGATTTCTACAATGAAGTTAACATTATAAGCAGCGTGGAACACAAAAATCTGGTCAGGTTATTAGGATGCAGTTGTTCTGGACCTGAAAGCCTACTTGTCTATGAATTCCTGCCTAACAAAAGCCTTGATCGATTCATCTTTGGTAATTATTGAAGTTTTACATTCATGTGTGAAAAATGAGTAGCTAAGATTCTAGAAAAATTGGTTGGGAATGCATGGTCTGTCGGTTTGGAGTCAACGTTAGCATGCCCACTTGTCCTTGGATTAATGGTGAACACATATGAAAAAGAAGAAGAAGATGGGTTTTGGCAATTAGGCACCATAAAAAGCAAATGATCCATAGCTATTGGCTACTACTTATAGTTATGTCTCATTTAGTTACTAGTCAGATAAAAGATGATGACACATACTAACAGTTTATGCACTCTATATTGTTTTGAAAAAAAAAAAAATGACAGATGCAAACAGAGGTAAAGCACTGAACTGGGAGAAAAGATACGAGATTATTGTGGGGACAGCAGAAGGTTTAGTGTACCTTCATGAGAACTCCAAGAACAGAATAATTCATAGAGATATAAAAGCTAGTAACATCTTGTTGGACTCAAGACTTCGTGCTAAAATTGCTGATTTTGGGTTAGCTAGATCTTTCGAAGAAGATCAGAGCCACATCAGCACTGCCATTGCAGGAACACTGTAAGTATTACATATCTTTATTGATTGTTTGGATCATTGAAGGGTTTTAAGATATCATAAGATATCAAATTTCTGCAAATCCACATCTAAGAATTTTGTAACTGACTAACATTAAAGCCCAATATAAGAACATGTGATTGAGCATGACCATTTTATTGAGGATCCATAGCCAACGCTAAAAACTTTGTGACTAAGATTTGGTTGTTGTTGTATAAGAACAAATATTTGTGATAAGAGATAATAATTTTGGAAGTTTATTTTCCCATGTGTTCAGAACAATACTAATTTATTTATGTCTATATAGAGGATATATGGCTCCAGAATACCTAGCTCATGGTCAGTTAACAGAAAAGGCCGATGTCTACAGCTTTGGAGTGCTTTTGTTAGAGATTGTTACAGGAAGACTGAACAACAGGAGCAAAACCTCAGAATACACTGACAGCCTAATCACAATTGTAAGCTTTAAAACTTCATCTTCCAAAAATAGTTCTCTTAATACTCCAAATTTTCTGACAAGAAAGATTAATTAACTGAGCTCCTCTATCCTTTGCTCACCTGTAATATGTTTTCTTTTTTTGGACAAAACAGACATGGAAGCATTTTCGATCAGGGACAGTTGAACAATTATATGATCCAAATCTAATGTTGCATAATCATTACAACGTAAATGTTAAGAATGAGATTTTAAGAGTGCTGCATATCGGACTTTTATGCACCCAAGAGATTCAGTCATTACGACCAGCAATGTCAAAGGCACTACAAATGTTGACAAATAAGGATTATGAACTCCCTGCACCTACAAATCCTCCTTTTATAGATGAGAGAACGATGGAACTGACTGACATGTGTGAAGACCCATGTTACCCTCTTAGAGCAGGATATTCTACTTCGATTGCTACTATTTCTGAAATTTCTTTCTGTCCTAGGTGACCATGTTGGTATTGTCTCTGGCAGTTTCTTTCTGTCCCAGTCACCATAAGAGGAGGGACAAAGGATGGTTTCTCATAAAACCAGTGCTCGCATGTTGTCTTTTTTAATGAAAGAAACCACAGACCTCAAGTTGCAACCTCGCCTCGGCTTCTTGTTGGCATTGGCAGCCAACTGATGATGGTGCACACGAAGTAACTCGTAATAAATCAATCACCTCTACCTTATGAAGGTAGAGGTGATTGATTTATTGTAAATTTTTGTTCTTTCTGTACATCATTGCTTGTGTGACATAGGATGTGCCTTTTAAATCGTACAAGTGTCATTTTTTTTTTTTTAATTTTAAATTATTTGAGATATATATAAGCTTCATAAATGTAGTATCTTCTCCATTTAAATGAAAAGCCTGATGAATCAGCCGAACTTCCAAAGAATATATATGAGCAGAATAGGATTGGTTTTTTTTAACATAATTTTCCATTTTAGCACCCACAAGAAAACACAAAATACGAAAAGTTGAGAACTTCATGCCTACCATTTGAGTACAAATCTGATATATATATATATATATATATATATATAAAAGTAAAGACCTCATGTTAGTGAGTATAAGGTTGTACCATGTGGTGCATTCTTTGAAGTTCCTGGATTATAAATCAACAAAGTTTACGTTTATATCAAAGTATTAGTTAATTAAAATAGCCAATAGAGTAAATGCATATATTATTTATCTATAGTTGTGCATTAATAATTTATATCTATATGACATTCTTAATCATGTTTAGTTGCTTTGATAGATGACAACAATTGACACAAAAGCCATAAAATATATATATATATATATATATATATATATATTTGTGAATTCACTAAAATAAATCTTAGCCCTTTAAATTTCCTAATTCCTTTTAGTAACATGTAATATATATATATATATATATATATATACATATGTATGTGTGGGTGTTTGTGTGTTTGTAATAAAATAAATTATTTATTTTGTTATAGCATGATAAAATTTTAATATAATTTTTCTAAAATTTATATAAGAAACAATTTTTTTTTTAAATGTGAGAAACAATTGAAACACCATATCATGCAACAATTAAACCAATGTCCAACAGAAAGGGGAAAAAATTAGTAACACGCAACCAAGAATGTAAAAAAATAAATATAAATAAAAATTAAAATGATGGATATATGCATAATTTTAGTATGCATGAAACATGCTTATCTATATTAACTACAATATCATGCAATTTTTAATTTATGAACACACACATATATAGTGTGATTTCTATTTTGTCTATAAAATAACTAAAGATTACAATTTCTTACAAGGAAATTTAATCAAAAAAAAATTTATACAGCAATAGTTGGGGGATCTGAATCATGAATGTCTCTATTGGAAATTAAGATGCCAACCAATTAAGCTACAAGATTCTTGATAAACTTATTGAACTATTGGAGAAAACTAATAATAGGTTGTACCACACATTGTGCGGGAATTTAACTAGTTGTATACAAATGTGAAATCTTTCTTGTAAATCAATATTTTTTTTCCTAATTTGGGTATTCAGACTCTTTAAGCAACTCATTATCAACATTCAATTTTCAGGATAATACGTTCCACAATACCATGACTTAATCAAGAATGATGCATTTCTCTCAAGTAACGGTATGTGATACATATATGTACTAGATACCTTTGGAAAACACCAACGTGCCCATCCTAACTTTTGTTTTTCCCCCTAAAAAGAATGTTGAAATGTACACCTATGATATAGTCCGAATATGATCATAACCCAAACCTGTGATAGTAAAAGATAGCTCAAATTTGTGAGAATTTTTATTTGTATTTTATGTATTGATTTCAATGTTGAATACTTATCTAGTTATTTTTTATTAATTTTTTGTAATCCTGGTTTGATTTCTAAACATCATTTAATGGTCATAGATTCACTATTTATATTATAACTCTTAAATTGATATATGTTTAAAAATACATGAAAAAAAAAAAAAAAAAAAAAAAACTTAACAATATATAAAAAAAAAAAATTTAATAATTAATTAATTCATGTATCTCTGCAGTATTGTATCCTAATTTTTCAAGAATTTTCATATCACCGGATCATTGTCCTTCCTAGTTTTTATAAAGACATTGAGAAAACATTTTTTGGGGCTTTAAATTTTTTTTTCAAAATAGAATGCTCACTACAAGTTGGCGCTAGGATATACTCGGAATCCAAACATGATCCCCCATAAGGACCATGTGCCTAGTTCATCATATGGATCTCATTGTTCCTCATAGACTAGTAGCAATATTTTTGAGAAACAGACTAGAACTAGAAGTAACTTTTTTCTTTTTGAGAAGACTAGAAGTAACATGATCCATCAAGCAATGCGAGTAAGGGTCAGCAAACATTAGTAAAAGTGATAGTGTGTGACCGCTATGCATATTCCACAAGTTCATAAAGAACTTCTACCATATTTTCGTGGTAAAATTTACCTTATTTTAATGACAGAAATTCGACATAGTTCCACATTACAAGGTTTTGTGTTTGTGGTTGCACCAACAACGTACGACATACATGCCGTGCATAGAGTGCATCAATAGCTTCTTGCATGGGACATGTCATTAGGCTTGCAATAGAGTACTTGTACTATTAAACCTCATTAGGTCTATATTATTGCTTGCAATACAAATAATGTATTCAGTCTTTTCAATGTTTATTGTCCACCATACCCAAGGTAGAGGCAAATTGTTGGACTTGGGCCACTAGATTGGTATTAAAGCCCATTCATAAGTTTGACTTCCTACTATGCATGTATGGATGTTGAGGGTGGGATTGTTAGATGGAGGCCTAGTGGGCCAAGACCAACATTTGCTAGAGGGGAAGGCCAGGTTAGTCTAAGTCTCAATCAACTTGTTGATGCTCGACTATCACCTTTTAAGGGAATAAAGTTACGTAGCTATAGCTTTTCGTGTAGTGGGTAAGCATTTGGTCCTAACACAAATATTCTAGCAAAACCTACAAGTGGCTGTGTGCATGTTGATGGAACTTAGTTTTGTGGGAGATCTATTGGGGCTAGACGAATTTGTGGGGGTATAGACTTAATCTTTGTTTGGAACAAATACACCTGATGTAATAGTTGTGAAGGATTGGTAAACATAAAGAAGTCTAGACAAAGCTGTTTGTAATGCAGATAAGAGGATTCAGTTCTCCAAAGCTAGAATTAAGCACATGCCTGCACTACAGTTGACCATAGCCCTTTTATCTAGTCTTTGAACAGGCAGCTTAGGTGAGAGATGGAAGTAGTATATAAATTATAAGTGGTTGGTTGATGAGAAAATTGAGGCTATCCATAAAGATATAGAACACTGGCATAAATTTTGTTGTTTTTTTTGGTCTTTAATCTAATTTGTTAGGTTTCATATCTTTAATGTTGGCAAACATGATCAATGTAAGTCTTGCCATAGTTTGAGTCTCTTAATTTTGTTCAAGACAATGCAACCATGTTCTAGTTCAAGGAATGAAGTTTTTGTTTGCTTCTATTCCTCCTAGATTCTTGCTTTGACTGTTTGAGCTTCTTCAGCCTTTGATTCCTCGTGGACTCCTACTCAGGGATTTCAGAAAAGCTTTTCAACCGGCCCGTGTCTCATATGATGACCAAAACAAAAAAGTATATATAGTATATACACAACTTATGGGACAACTCCGAGAAAAAAAGGTGTTTGTGCCTCCTTTAGAGTTTCTATAACCATTCTCTCAAATCATCAACCCCATAGAGCATGATTTCATTGAAGATCATACGGTGAATTCTTGGTGATCATGTTGAAGCCATATCAACAACACAAACTGCTACTGTGATCTTCATGAGGTTATTGGAGTCGGGCATAGGTTACAATTATGATCATGTGTATGTCATCTATGATTCCATGGAAGCAATTTAAATGTGAAAGGTTCTCTCTATAAGTTGTCTAAAACTCAATAAAGTCTAGGAAAATAGTTTTCCTTGATCGTAAAACTTCTCTTATTATTGTAGATTTGCTTCATTGTGGAAGGTTTCCCTCGTAGTGGTTTTTCTCTTGACTAGTTTTCCTTGAATTTTTCACTTCATCGCCATATAATTGTCTCTTTGTGATTGATTTGTGTGATTGGTCGTCATCACCATATAATCGTCTCTTTGTGATTGATTTGTGTGATTGGTCACAAATTTTTTAATTTTTCTTAACACGCTTTTTGCTTTACTCGTGAAGTGAACCTTGGAAGAATTGAACTAGTATAACAACTTGATTAATTCACTTGAAAATAAACAACTGGGTTTTAAACCCTAACATAATTTTTCTCTTAAATTCACAACCCTATGATCTTTTAACAATATTCAAAAAAGGTGGCTGAGAAGGGACTAACCATCTCCATAAGCCTAAAATGTTTAATCCTTCTATTGGCTGTGATATTTGGGTCAGAAACATAATTTTTCATAGTGATACAATTATCACAAGTGTCCAATGCTAACCAAAACTCGCCTTATTGGCTTGGGATGATGGAAATGGACAGCTCAAATGTTCAATCTTCACAAACAGTTCTAAAAATCATCGCTATCCGTCTACTGCTGTTGTGTTGCATATGTTTTTGGTTTCAGGTTCACACACCTCCATTAACTATCAGTAGGAATGAGGATTTTCCAACAGTACATAATTTGATCCTGAATTTTGATTTCCTACTCTAGTCAAAATGATACTGATATGCGGCTCAAGAATAAAAGATGTTGGGAGTTAAGACCCCACGATTATGATGGCAAGACTTGTATGTGCTGCTAATATGGTTGCCAGCATGGGATAGCATTAGTATTCCCAGTAGCAGAAAGACAAATAAATAAATCCATTGTAGTGAAGATTAGAAATGCTTTTCTTGCTTGATTTGTTGTCTCTAATTTTCATTCTCTCTCTCCATCAAGTTTTCTTTTCTTTTCTTTTCTTTCTCGCCATCCTTTACTAGCCATTCAAAGTTGTCAGCCTCCCTTAACCCCCACAACCCTCACTTGCGACCTTCACAGAAATTCAATTCAATTTCTTCCATTCTAAATGCTCTTATGGTTCCAGACTTTGTATTTCGTCTTGCCACAGAGGTACTATACTCAAATTCATTGTTGAACAGCCTTACAATTTATATCAAAGATAGAATTACAAATACTAATTAATACCAAAATGAAGAAAGAATTCCCATCTCTCCATTCCATATATGTTATCTTCCTTGTTATCAAGACATTTTTAATGCTAGAAACAGCAATACCCACCATCCCAAATTGTCCAAGTAACTTGTGGCGATCAACTTGTGCAGAATACCACTGCCTTCAGTTTAAATTTTGCTTCAACAATGGAAAACATCAACCAACAAATGCAAGCTTCAGGTTTTGGAGTAGCAGTCAAAGTTTCAGGACCTGATACTAACTATGGCCTTGGCCAGTGTTATGAAGATCTCTCTTTATTTGATTGTGAATTATGCTATGCTGAGGAACGCACGGCTATTCCCCAATGCTATCCTTACAAGGCCTGGTGACAGGGCTGTATTTGGAAATACAACTAGGAAGAACCCAACGTTTAAAGAATCAGTGAAACAGGATTTGAATCGTGCAATTGTGGCTGCACCACACCAAAAAAGCCATGCAACAGCTCAGAAGGCTGTGCTCGGGGTAGTGAATGAGTCAGTTTATGTACTGGCAGATTGTTAGATGACTTTGAATGCAAGTTCTTGTAGAGCATGTTTGGAGAATGCGTCAGCTTCAATATTGGAATGCTTGCCTCAGCCAGAGGGGCAAGCACTGAACACCGGCTGCTTCATGAGTTACTCAGACAAAGATTTCCTCAACAAGGGACTAGGAACTCGAAGTTCAAGAGGTAAATGAACTAGGAATTGGCAAAAGAATGGATCATAATATCTGGGGACTGCACTTTTAGCATTAGGGACGTTTCATAGTAGTAAACTAGGCCTGATCATGGGTTTCTATCGATGATTTTTGGAGGTACAACAACAAAGACAGTCATTTTAGTTGTTAGTTTTCTGGCTGTTGTGGTAGTTGGAATAGCAGTAGGACTTCATATCTGGATCTGGAGCCAGAAAATTAAAGAGGAAACAAAGAGTTAAAAAAAGCTTTTTTTGGGGAAAAAGGCAGCAGTAATTGATTCATTCTGCAAGGTCATATATATTTTATCACTCAAAAGTTCTATCACTCCATATACTCATACTTTAAAAAGCCTCCAAAAGTGTCAAGTATATTCTTAAAATGAAGGAAACATTTAGGCAGCTCAATCTGTTATCAAATGCATTATTGATTGCCTCCTTCCTTTGATTGGGAATTACCACCCAAGTTCTTCATTTCTATTCCATTCTGGCTCCCTAGGTTCTAACGATGCAGAAAAGCTGGTGCAAACACTGATTGTAGCCTAAACTTCAAGTATTCCACACTTGAGAAGGCCACAGGAGCTTTTGACAATGCTAACAAACTTGGTCAGGGAAGATTTGGAACAGTTTATAAGGTAGTCTATCTCCCTTTCTTACCCTACAAACCTCCCAAAACGAAAAACATTTTATCATACTTTGTCAGAGATAAATTGGTTTTCTCCATCACAGGGAATTCTGCCTGATGGAAGAGAGGTTGCTGTCAAGAGGCTTTTCTTTAACAAGAGACAGAAAGCAGTGGATTTCTACAATGAAATTAACATTATAAGTAGTGTGGAACACAAAAATCTGGTCAGGTTATTAGGATGCGGTTGTTCAGGGCCTGAAAGCCTACTTGTCTATGAACTCCTTCCTAACAAAAGTCAAAAACCTTGACCGATTCCTCTTTGGTAATTATCAAAGTTTTACATTCATTCTAGTTTTGGTCTGATCTCACTATGCTAGATTGTAGTATATGATATATACCAACAACCTATATATTATTAATTGTTTCAATAAAAATGACAGATCCAAACAGAGGAAAAGCACTGAATTGGGAAGAAAGATATGAGATTATTGTGGGCACAGCAGAAGGTTTAGCCTACCTTCACGAGAACTCCAAGATTAAAATAATTCATAGAGATATAAAAACAGTAACATCCTGTTGGACTCAAAACTTCCTGCTAAAATTGCTGATTTTGGGTTAGCTAGGTCATTCCAAGAAGATCAAAGCCACATAAGCACTGCCATTGCAGGAACACTGTAAGTACTACATTTCACAGTTGATTGTTTGAATCATTGAAAGGCTTTTAAGATATCAAGTTTCAGAAAATCCACACCAAAGAATTTTGTAATTAACTAATATTTGAGCCCAATATAAGAACATGTATTAGCAATAAGAGAGTAATTTAACAGGTTTATTTTTCACTTGCGTTCAGCACTGTACTAATTTTTTGAATGAATTTATAGATATGCCTCCAGAATACCTAGCCTATGGCCATTTGACTAAAAAGGTAGATGTATATAGCTTTGGGGTGCTTCTATTAGAGATTGCTGCCGGAAGACAAAGCAACAAGGGCAAAACCTTAGAATAATCGAACAGCCTAATCACAACAGTAAGCCTTAAAACTTCATCCTTCCAAAAATAGACATCTTATTTTTAAAATTATTGATTTCTATATACTCCAATTTTTTGTGAGAAGAAAAAATAATTAATTCTCACCTGTTCTTTTGATCTTTTCCTTTTTCTAAACCTTTTTTTTTTTTTTTTGGACAAAACAGACATGGAAGCATTTTTGATCAGGGACGGTTGAGCAATTATATGACCCAAATCTGATGTTGCATAATCAACATAACAACAATGTTAAGAATGAGATTTCAAGAGAGGTATATATCAGACTTCTGTGCACCCAAGAGATTCAGTCATTATGACCAACCATGTCAAAGGCACTACAGATGTTAACAAAGGAGGAGCAACTCCCTGCACCTACAAATCCACCCTTTATAGATGAAAGGACCATACCTAACAAGTGTGAAGACACCTTTTACTCCCAAAAAGTAGGAATTTCTACTTCAATTGCTATGATCTCCAACAGTTCATTCCATCCCAGGTGACCAGATTGCTACTGTCTTTGGCAGTTTCATTCTGTCCCAGGTGACCATAACCGGAGTGAGAATGGATGATTAATCAAGAAAACCAGTACTCACAAGAAGTTTTTCAAATGAATGAAACCACATTTCTCAGGTTAACTTGGCCTCAGCTTCTTTTTATTTTTGATATGTAAAAATATTTAGAAGAAATAAAGAAAAGATAAAAGGAGAGAACATGGGAGATTATTGTAGTTCAGGCATAACAGCCAACCTCCACAATATATAGCCTTAAAGGATTACATATTTTTTATTCAGTGTGTACTACAATGTGCATATTGAAAGGTATATACTGGAAATACAATACGAAAAATATGGTAACCTAAAACTACTATAGCACACGGTATTACAAAACCATGATAACCCAAGCTATGATATAAACCATGGTCCAATATCTATGGTATTCCTATAATATTCTAACATACACTCAAGCTTAAGGTGGAAGTTTGAAGACAACTTTTTTTATTATTAAAAATTTAGGTTTTTAATCATTAAATTGAATAAGTATTACATTTAGAGAAATTATCTCTTTGAGGAATTCAGGGATATCCTCTAGCCATACACAGGTATTATCCATCTTTCAAGCATACATAGCCATGGCATGAGCTGCCATATTTTCTTTCCTGCCTACATGAGCAACTTTCCAACTCTAAAATCTTTTAAGTTCTGCCCTGCTTTGTCAATAAGCTGCCAAACCCCAGATAAGTTTGGTTTGGATGCCCTTAAGGCTTGCATTGTCACAAGCAAGACTCCTAGTATTAAACCTCTTATTCCAATGGTTTTTGCAAACGACAAAGCTCGAATAACTACTATGCGTTCAATGGATTCTGTATCATGCACCATTTGCTCTTTGTTGCTTAATGGTACAATCAAGGGTCCCTTTTCATCTCTAATAATCATTCCCACAATCATTGCCCCAAGATCTTTGAATATTGCACCATCTATATTGACCTTGAACATACGAAATGATGGAGGATTCCATTTTGCGACTTTCTTCACTTGTCCAGTTTGGTTGATTACTGTGTTTTGCATGTATTCACTAAGGGATTCCATCGCTTCTTTTGGTATAACATTCCCATAGCTCCAAATTCTCCACGATATGGTAAAAAAAAGAGCCAGGTCTGTCTCCATGCTGTCAAAAAACTCCAATGAACGAACCAGATATTACCTCAACTATGCTGGATATTGTAGAACTCTCATTCCTCATCTCTCCTATTTTTCATACCCACACAACGCATGTGTGCACTTTCGTTTCATCATTGTTATGGAAACTCTCATAAATCCTGTCTTCTGTTATTCTTATTTGTTCCAGATTGGTTTTGGTTGAAAGAATTCCACTACAAGTGCACCAAGAAAACATCTTGATTTTGTTTGGTGTGTCCATCTGTCATTCTTTTCCAAAACCTTCTCCCCCTTTCCCCCTTTTAACACTCTGCTTCATAATTGTCTTGTCTGCTATCAAGAGAAATTTTGGTAAGCACTTTTGACAGTAAAACCTACATTATGGTGCAAAGCTAGATTAGTCTATCAGCAGGTAGATCTGTGCTAAGCAGAATTTTTTTAATTTCTTTAGCTTTGAAAGGCAAGAAAACCAACTCCCACAGATCCACATTCCATTGCTAGGTTGTTTCATCTACAAGTTTGCTTATTGTTGATTCTTCCTCTAGGATTCTTCTTTGTGAAATCACCTTATGCTATTATTCTTGATTACTCTTCCTGCAGGAAGAATACATCTCCACACATAAGGTGTATGACCAATATGAGCTTCCATGAAAGAGCACGAAGGAAAATATCTATTTTTGAAAACCCTGTAAATCAGAGACTGATTATTAGTCCTCATCCTCCAAACTTGCTTAGGTACTAGAGCCAAGTTGAAAGCTCGTAGATCCCAAAAGCCCATGCCTCCCAATTCCTTAGGTTCACAAAGTCGCTTCCAACTGACCAAATGGATTTTGCTTTCATCTTTTCTTTGACCCCCAAGATTTACAAATCATTGATATTAATTCTTCACATAACGATGCCAATATTTTTAACTTGTAATATACGTGGGATTGCTTAAGCAACTATCTTGATAAGTACCTCTCTTCCCACCTTGAATAGCAATTTTTCTTTACATCCTTGAACTTTTTTCCAAACCCTAGGTAAATTTTTTGGATCTTCCTATGAACAAAGGCAATCCCAAATACTGTTTGGCTCTCAAGTAGAATTTTCCTTTCATGTCACATCCTCAAGTTTACCTCCATCTCTATGCCTTCTTCTTCTTCTTCCTACTTAGTCAAAGAGAACTTCATTTACATCTACTCTAATCAATCTTCCATTCTTTGAATAATTTACAAGCCAGACCTCAGAAATATCCCACTCTGTTGGGGGATAGGAAACTTGTACATGACAAGGCACAACTTCTACTAAACTCAAGAATTACAGAAGCCCTAGGCTCACAGAAGACATAACAGTGAGAGAACTTGAAAACAATTTGAGTTTGGAAGAAAAGTGTAACAGGACAGAGCATTAATTGGATGTGGAATGGAGCATGGATAATAGGCGGTTGGAGGACATTGTCCTAGTGTATGTAGAGTGTATCAGGCAAAGAGTTGGACCGATGCGTGATTGGCACATAGAGGCATGAGACAAGCATTCCTGTTGTTGAGTCTCATGACATTGTGCAGACTATCTACCAATAGACAAACCTGTGTGTTCTGTGACTCAAAAGAGTAGACAGAAGGAAGGAATCTAGAGATAGTAGAGTTGCATGACAATAAAATACATACATACCTATGTATGTGTTTGGCATATAAGCTTCACAGTTGACATTCAACATTTTAATGTCTTCTCTATTAATAGCAAAAAACCTGATGAAGCAGCCAAAACTCCAAAGAAGCTAAATATATGAGCAGAAAAGGAAACAAGAGCTCCTACAAATCCATAAGTGGTAGTGTTTAATGTAATATCACAGTTTAGCAACCACAAGAAAACCCAGATATATAAACAATTTAGAACTTCATGAGTTCAATGAGTACAAATCAAATAGTTAATCAATGAATTGAATCTTTCTCTTAAATCAAAAATTGAAACTTGCTAGAAGAATACCAAGCATGGATTGCATCTAGCGTGTGGCTACCAAGTTCCCCATGAGGCCTCCACTAATCTCATAATGTCTAGCATTAGAAAATCCAACTTGTAAAGCAAGCCTCTCTAACTCTTTCCCTGTATCAAAAGACATAATTTCCAATCACCCAATTGGATTTTAAAATTATAAAATAAAAATAAAAAAATAAAAAAGCAACTATGGTGGCAATACACAGACCCTATGACTAACATAACTTCGGATTCAGCTCATTTATTCACTAATAGTTAGTTATTATCCTGAATCGACATGCTACCATTCATTGTCTTAAGAAATAGCATAATTGACAGTAGTTTATTTTTTCAAAGCCAAGCACTTCTCCAGAGCTTCATATGATTTGAGATGAATGAAAAAACATGGTAGTATCATTATAATAAGTAAAGCCCAAGGAATTCCTTGACATAGAGATACAAAGTACACCAATTAGATATGTAATATTAACATGATTAAGCCAAACGTTGATTTCTAGTTGTTTACTAACAACCAGATACACCTAAAACTGCATGATCCAAAGTTAGCCAGAGGAGATCAACCTGTTAAGAATTCCTTGATTGAGCTTTTCAAATATTCATACTCCTTTGCAAGCCCATAACCAGTTGCCACTGTGACAACTACATTGTCAATCATCCATTCCTTGCAAAACAGATACATTTAAGACAAATTGATTTATTTCCACAACAGGTACATAATAGTGTTGAACTCCATGTCCTATAGTCACAACATTGTCAAATCTAATAAGAAAGAGATTCAATAACTGATATGAACGAAAAGTACAAACTACTATCTCAATTTGAGATAGTGACTTAAAATAAAGCAGAAAGACATTATGATACTCACATGTAAGCAGTGAGAAGAGTGTATTAATAGTTAAATAAAACATTGTTGGGCCCAAATATCTTCTTCTTTTTTAATAAGTAAAAAATGCATTGAATAAGAAAAAAGAGCCTCCCATGTCTACAGGGGGTATACAATAGGAAACACTAAACTTAAACAAGGAAAGTTCAACTATCAAGAAACCTTCCAAGGTATTGAACTTTTGTTTACCAAGGTGTCACAGCATGTTGTATCAAGAAATTATGTGAAATCTTCCAAGGTGTTTACTTTACTTCTAACTCAACAAGTGGTATCACATTTGATAATTCATCATGACAAGTGAATTCCAATATGTAAATATTCAATTCTCACAAACCTAATATCACAACAGAATATTTAAAATTGAGCACTAAAAATTAGTAAAATAAAAAATTCCTGTCACTGTTTTATTGTAATATACATATGTGACTACCTGAATTAAATTAGTAAATGGCTGTGTGCTTTTATTGAAATCAAGAACAGATACTCTTGAGCCTGAAAAGCCCACAACAACGAAAAATATTAGGGTCTCACTATCACAATCATCCAATTTCATATTTTTTTTAAGAGATATAGAGATTGTAAGACCTGGTTTCAGAACTCTAAACATCTCCTGCATGGCTCTTTCTTTATCAACCACATTTCGTAGCCCATAACCCATTGTAATGGCATCAAAGTAACCATCAGAAAATGGTAACTCAAGTGCATCGCCTTCAACCCACCTACGACGAAACACATGATATTAGTGCCTTTGCAGTATTGGCTATTAACACTACTGTTAGTGCACTTTCAATTCACTTATAGACAATATTTTCAGAATCAAATCAGAAGATTCTACTACTAGAAATGGCTTCAAGAAACTTTTCCACTCTTTTAATTTGTTAACCGCTAGATTTACCAATGCTCACTCTATATTGTTGTAGCAGGCATTGGGGGCCAAGCCTTGCCGACACGAAGCAATTGACAATTGGTCCTTTGAGAAATCAAGACCAGTCACCTGAAAATCATGACCCCAAAAACAAAATAATCAAAACTAATTACAACTTGTTACTGCATAAACTAAACTTACAACAATGCTAGTGTTGGAACTTGGAACAATGGAAGAATATACCTTGCCATTGGACCCAACTTTCTCGGACAAAAGAAACGCTAAATCCCCACTTCCACAACACAAGTCCAACGCACAGTCTCCCATTTTCGCTCTAACACCCACAGTTCCAACATTAAACAAACAAACAAACAAAATTTTCAAAATAAAAAAAGACTAATAAGAATAATATTTAAAAAAATAAAAAATACCGAGTCCATGAGACAGTCATTCTTTTCCATATACGATGCTGACCCAAACTCAGCAAGTCATTCAACTGCATTTTTAGTTAGAAAGACATAAAAGAGAGCTCAAAAAAAAAAAAAAAAAAAGAATTGAAGGAAAAGGAGGAGATGAGAGTGGAGAGTTACATTATCGTAGACAGGAGCTATACGACCAAAGAGTTCTTGGCGTTCGAGAGAAGAACGAACCGGTCTGTGTCTGAACCGGTATGAAGGAAGAGGAATACACAGTGCCATTTTCCGACACCGAGGACTGTCACTTTATCCTTGGTTTTTTTTTGAACATATAAATACAAGATTTGGATAAAAATCTGATTTGTTAGTTTGACATTGGGCTCTCTTCCAGTTGGGCCCTCTTCTTGGAGGGACCATTAGAAGCCCATGTTAACTGGGCATGTGCGGCCCAACCATTATACCCAAATTTTTTTTTTTTTTTAAGAGCAAACACAATTTTATTCAAATAGAAACAGAAAGAGAATCCATGTACAAAGCCTCTAAGGCCAGTGGTGGTGAATCTTCTAACCAAACAATATCCTCACTTAGAGTGTATTAATAGTTTTTTTAAGGAAAAAAATATTAAAACATATAAATTTATGTATCAATTTTTAAATAAAGAAAGAAAAAAAAAAGCCTTCTAAACCCAATGGCTTTACTAATTTCTTTTATTAGAAGAATCACGGTTCAAATTCCTCCCCTTGTGATAATAATTGAATTATAAAAATAAATAAATAAATACTATAAAAACCTTACAAATTAACGTGACAATAAATATGATAAGTGCCACAACTACATAATAAATGTTAGGTTAAGATAACTTGACCCTGGTTAATTAATTCAATTACCCAAATTGATTAATTATGTTAAATTGCATGCAAATTGTGGAGGCACCAACAAATTACCAAATAAACTAAATGCAGCATAAATTAAATTGACACGGTGATTTGTTGATAAATGAGAAAACTTTTCGCAAGGCAAAAATCCTGCCGGGTGAATTTAAGTTTACCACTCCCAAGAATCTACTAATTAATAATCAAGCAATTACAAGTATGAGGAATCTTACCACTACCCTAACCTATCCCAAAATACCAACCTACAGTTGAACCTTCACTCCAATAACTAATTGGATTTGATCTTTATGCAACCTTCTCTCCTTTGTTGCACAAATCTCCAATCTATAACAACTCATTTGCATAGATCCCAGTATATGACTAAGTGCCCGTTTATTTCAGCTTTTAGGGGCTAAAACGCACGTTTTGAAGAAAGCTGGACATAAACGCACGTTTGGTTTAGCATAAACGCAACTTTTGGGTAAAAGTTGCGTTTTGGGCCAATGCATAAAACGCGTAAGCCAATTATGGAGCTCTGGAGGTCCATAAACAAAAAGTCCATGCGCATTCTGAAACTATCCATTGGGCTCTTCCGACAATTACCAAATTACCCTTGATTAAATCATCAGTTCTCACACTGTCCCTCATTCCTCTCATCTCATCTCTCTGCTCTGCCCTCTCAATAACAAATTTCCAAATCCAAACACAAAAAAATCTACAACAAATTCCCAAATCAGCTAAGGGGGAAAAAAAATCAATCCCTTGCATGGGTGTTACAGACGATGTGCGAAGAGAGAGGGGGAAAAAAAAAAAAAAAGGAAGAAGGACTGAAGGAGAGCTCTATGAGTCTGTGGAATGTCTGGGAAAAACAAAGAGCAGAAAAGAGTAAAGGAAAAAAGAGGAAAGAAGGAAAAAAAAGAAAAGAGTAAGGGTATATTTTTAGTAAAGGGAGAAAGGAAGTGCTAAGGAAAAAAAAAAAAAAATGGAAGAAGGAGAGTTGGAACGTTCTGGAGTTTGGAGGAAGTGGTAGGTTACAAAAGAGGAAAGAAGTAAAAAAAGAAGAGTGTAAGGGTACGTGTGTGGAGGTGAAAAAAAAAGGGAAAAAAGGGAAAAAAAAAAGTGGTATGTGTGTGGAGGATAAAAAAAGAGGGAAAAAAAAAAAAAAAAAAAAAAAAAAAAAAAAAAAGAGAAAATGGTATCACAATATTTTCACAATACTTTCACAATAAATTTTAAGTATTAAGTTATTATTAGCTAATATTGGTGAGAAAAAAATAATTTTTTTAGAAAGAGAAAAAAATAATTTTAATAGTACATTCAAATTAAAATCAGTATCAATTTTTATCACAATATTTTCACAATAAATCTTAAGTGGTAGGTTATTATTAGCTAACATTGATGAGAAAAAAATAATTTTTTTAGAAAGAGAAAAAAATAATTTTAATAGCACGTTAAAATTAAAATCAATATCAATTTTTATCACAATATTTTCACAATACTTTCACAATAAATCTTAAGTGGTAGGTTATTATTAGTTAATATTGGTGAGGAAAAAATAATTTTTTTAGAAGGAGAAAAATTGATTTAAGTATGATGAAGTAGTTGATTTAAGTATGAACCAAATTCACATCCAAAAAAAAAAAAGTATGAAATAAACTCCCTTATATATATATTATCATTTTTGGTAATTTATCCCTCAAACTGCCATTTTTATAAGTGCTAGCCAAACACTCAGTTTTTTCAAAAAGTACTTTTTAACAGCTTTTACCAAACACTCAACTTTTTGAAAATGCACTTTTTCATTATGCACTTTTTGAAAACTCCACTTTTTCATTATGCACTTTTATAAAAAACTTAAGCAAACTCACCCTAACTCCAGCAACTTGAACAGATGTTGTTGGCTGCAAAATTCTTCACTTCATCAATAATGAAGATTAGGAAGTACTTGGTTACAAAACTCTATGGTGTACAAATACAGTAGCTTCTCCCAGGGAAAAATAATCTCTTTTGTCTTTGTATCCGTGTGTGACGGCTCTTAAAATAAGCCTTATATGTGTCTAGGGTTGTGAGAAAAGAAACCATACACAAATACATAAGCTTGGGCCAAACTTCAGATTTGGAAAACTAAAAATCGATAGATCGAGCTTCTATCGAGCCATCTGTTGAGCTTCTCATTTAGTCTCGATAGCAGTATCTGTCGAGCTATCTGTTGAGATTTAATGAAACATATTTTCTTCACTTATTTCTTGGATCAATCTTCATGTCTTTAATTCAAACACTTGATATGCTTAAACAACAAATTTCTTGATGTATTAAACCCAACTTAGATCTACCCAATTACAAGTAAAATGCAATTTGTTAAAGGATTAGTCAATTACATAAAAATATGACCCTAAAAATAAATTTTTTTTAATTATACATTTTCTATTGTGTTTAAAAGTCGGTGATACATTATTTTGTAAAATCTTTATTTATAGCATCACTCGTATCTTTCCAAAAGAAAAAAAAAAGTTTAAAAAAATTATTTATATTTTTTTTTAATATCAATATTCATTATGTTGTTGATGTTCCAACAATCAATTCCCATTGTCATATTAAGTGTAAGGACACGATTCCTTTACGGCCCATTAACATTTTTGGGCTCACACACGAAAGATCCCTCACAATATGATTTGTAGAGAGTGGGCTTGAAAAGCTTGGGTTTGGTCGCGGGGCGATGTTCCGATCCTGATTTTGGAGGGATTCCTATAAGAAAAGGAGTTGGGCTTGAACATTTAAGCCCTAAGGCGTCGCACCCTATGGGATGGGACTCCTCGGAGTTGATCCGAGGACCATTGAGGCCTTATCCCGGTTACCCAACGACGGACTTTCTTCAGTGAGGTCCGGTGTTGTTGAGAGGTTCTCCCCTATGTAGTCTTTCTTTTTTGGAGGTGGGATGGGACTCCCTCCCAGATTTACTTACTTTCTTCTTTTATACTAGCTTGCATTCGCTGTCCTTCGTCCACGTGTAGGGTCAATCTTTACAGAAACTGACATTTGTCCCATCAGTCCAATCCCGGAATTGTTGGGGATGGTTCGATAAAGCTAAAGAGTACGGCTCTGTCAGGGGCAGCGCATTGAATGACAATGAGAGCAGCTTTCCCGGATATTCTTTGATTCTCTTTTAAGCTTGGCCCTATACCGGTTTTATCCTTCTTCTTTTGGTGAGGTTTTGGATCTGCCGAGGACTGAGTTGTCCTCGGCTGCACCACAAAAATGTTTGGTGCTCTGCATTGTAGAGCTTGGGCCATAGTTCTCCTCGGCTCGGGCCTTTGGACTCTCTAAGGACAAATGGGCTTGGTCCGTGAATTATTGGGCCCCACATTAAGTTATAAACTATTCTATACTAAAATTAACAATATTTTTAACATTTTTCTTATATAGTTTTAGTTGTATAGTTTTTACAACAAATAGTTTTAATTGAAAAACTATTTAATGATTAGACTGTTTGACAAACTAAGATTATAAAGTGCTTTAAAGTTGTTTCACCCATTTGGTAACTAAATGGTCAAAAAGCTTTATATGTGAGAAATGAGAAAAGAGTAAATTATAAAAATGCTTTATATTTTATAAATACATAACAACTAATTTATACTATAATAAACTACATATTTGGTCCTTAACCTTTACATTGTATGTCAATTTAATCCATAACGTTTCAAATGTGTTAATTTGTTCTCTAACCTTTTAATATTGTGTTAAAATAGTCACAATTGTTAAGTAATGGATAAAAAATATTAACGTAGTTAACGGTCAAAATAAAATATTATTTATTTGCCACATGTCAGTATAAACTTAAAAAAAATAATAGTGCACATGTCCTTTATTTTTTTTCCCCTTCATTTTCTTTTGCTTTGCTTTCTTGGGAAACAAATAGGATTATAAACCCATAATTGAAAATTTCAACTTCATTTTCTTGCAATTTCCCAGCAATCAAACAAGGGAAAAGTAATATTAATGAAAAAGCAAAAATTGCAAAACTAACTACAAACCCATTTCTGAAAGGAAAAAAAAAAACACACACACACACACACACACACACAATATTTATGTTGCTTACATAAATTTAAAGGCCCTCCATGGAAATTTATGGACTATTTTGATCTTTGGATGGGACTAGGATTAAAGAAGAGGTATAAAATGATGCCAACAAGCACAGCACTTTGACAGTGTGTAGGAAGAGCAAGAGTAAAAAATTTGATCATTGGTTGAGGATAAAGAAGAGGAAAATGTTGATTCTAGTAAACATGATAGTGTTGATGGCGAGCAAGAAGAACAACAAAATTGGGTGAGTGGCTTTAGCTTCAAAGTTTTGTTTTTTCCTTGGTTTAGTTTTTGGGAAAATGCAAAGAAAATGAATTTGAAATTTTCAATTATGGGTTTATAATCCCGTTTTTTTCCCAAGAAAGAAAAGCACAAAAAAAAAAAAAAAAAAAAAAAAAAGAGGACACGTGGCGCTAGTTTTTTTAAAAGTTTATGTTAACGTGGCAATACATGTGGCAATCAATGCGGCAAAAAAAATATTTTATTTTGACTATTAGTCACATCAACATTTTTCATCCATCACTTAACGGTTGGGACTATTTTGACACAATACCAAAATGTTAAGAATCAAATTGACACATTTAAAACGCTAGGGATTAAATTGAGATACAGCGTAAAGGTTAAGGACCTTTATATAGTTTACCTAGATTTAACAATATAAATAACACAACCAATTAATAATTTAATAATACACCATAGAGTGTGGTGCACTAAAACCTCATTCTCTGTGTTTTTGTGTGTGTGTGTATATATCTATATATAGTAATCACCACCACAATTCAAAAGCAATAAAGATTCCAAAAATAGGGACTTTGGTGAAAAAGTAAAAACCTTTGAAGAACCAGTTAATGGAAAAACCATTCGAATGGCATATCACAGCTTGTGCTTTGATGGGAAAACAATTCACATTTATGCATGGAAAGTGATGATGCGAAAAATCACCAAGTTGAGGACCTCGTCTCATTGGATGGACGATCCCGCAATAGGTCATGTCTCCAATCCAAACCTACAAGAAAACTTGAGAAAGAAGTGCCATACACCGGTGTGATGTTTGCCAAAAACACTCAGATGCTTAAGTCAGAAAGGAAGAGAATGATGTAGCGAGAAAAAATAACTTGGAGCAGTTTTTGGGTGAGTATTTGTGTGTACCTTTGGATTATGTTGTTCCCTTCTTTTATAGTCATTATCTCATCTTTATGGATAATGAATTCTATCATTTATAGGCAACAGCTAATGTGTCATGAACGGGAGCTCTAAAGCACACAGCTCACTTGTTACTGTTGCTCCATCCGTTACTTTTATTATCAATGCGAGCAATAAATGTGTAACGCTTGTTTGGATCGTCATAGGCACGAAATGACGATCCCGTGTTATTTTCGACTCATCAACTACTCTCCCCTGTTCATTTTCTCGTCTTTGAGATGAGGTAAGAACATAACTGTCTGCTGTTTCGTGTCCCGTGTTTGGCACATTCATTGCGAATCAATGTCTTATTTACTGCACGCCACGTGTACGGTCAGGATGTCTTCTTCGTGTCAGCAAATCTCAGCCTTCCCGCGCACGTTCTCCCATTTATTTTGCCTTTTTCCCTCCTTTTCTTTTCTTTCCATTTTTTGCTTCATTTTTTCTTTCTTTGTGACATTTCAATTGCTCTAGAGCCTCTTTTTTCATTGAGCCTCCCTCATTCCCTCTTCATCTTCTGGTAAGTCTTTCATGTTCCTCTCTCTGTTTTTGTTTTTTAATGGTAGACTATTTCTGTGGATTGTCCCTCAATTTCTTTTCTCTTTGCTTGTTTGAGCGGTTTGCTTGAGGTTGTAGGTAGACAAGGCCTTAAGGTCAGGCTTTTTGTGGGTAGGGATTGTTCTTTTAGGTTTGCCTTGTGATCGATGCAAAACTGCAAGTGCACAGTATCGTAGTTTTATAGTAAAGTGATGAGAAGAGTATCGTCCTCAGGGATTGATAACTTACTTTTGACAAATACCAAAATTATGCTAATCTCGATTTTATCTAGAGAAGTCACTAAGGTTTTTGTAATTGGAATTCAAAATAAAATCAATTTAAATAAAAGATACGCAGAGGAAAAGAAAGATGTTGCTTGAAAATCAACTTAATGAGAAAGAAACTTCTAGGAAATCGATTTCACTTAATACCTCACTATGCTTTACTCATCTAGCTAATTGAATTTAATTCTCTCTGTTTGTTAGCAATCTCCAAACTATTCCAAAAGCCTCTTTCGACAGTCAATTGGAAACATTCTTGTTTATCAATTTACACAAGAATATGCAATTTAATAAAGTAAGAAAGCATTAAGACCAACGATTTTAATACTACATAGGTTCATACAAGTCTTTCGATCTCTATATTTACCTATGCTGAAATATTCAAGATATATCCTATAATTCCCTCTTTCGACAGCAAATCACAAGATCAAAATCATCTAATTAATGACCAGTTAATTAGAAGCAATAAGCTTAGAATAAATCAAACAGACATGAAGAGAATTTGTTCAAATTAACATAGAAAAGCAAGCATAGTTCAGAACTAGATTACATCGTTTTCCTAGAATAAAGAAAATTTAGTTCATGCTAAAAATTAAATTCAACATAAACGAATTCACTATAATTTTTCTGAGAAGATTTGAAGGAAAAAATGAACGTAAAAGAATCTCCTTCAGCCTCTACCAGCTTCAACGTCCCCTCTCTGCTTCAGCACCTCTTTTTCTTTTCAGTTTCGGCGCTTTTCTTTCTGCTTTAGCGTCCCCTCTCTTTTCTCCAACCCTCACTTTTTCTTTTCTTTAGACGTGTTGCCCTTTTTTCAACCCAAAATACTTTTTCAGCCCAAAACGTTTTTCAGCCCAAGATACTTTTTCAACCCAAAAATCTCTCCCTGTTTGTGGTTCAACGCCTCCTTCTTTTCTTCCTTTTCAGCGCCTCTTTTCTTTCTTTTAACGTGTTGCCCTTTTAGTTCAGCCCCTCTTTTCTTTTGTGCGTGCCTCCTTCTCTGTTCCTTGCCAACTTCTAAGGCCATAAAGAAATCTTCCTTTGGTTCCGTTTATCCAAGACCCAATATTCTCTCTAGCTGCTTCACATCTCTTTTATTTGAGTAAATCTTTATTTTCTTCAAATCTGGAATAAAATTTAAATAACAAAAATCAAGTCTAAAATCAACAAAATAAATAAAATTAGACTAAAGTTTAAAGTTGAGAAGTGATAAATTACACCCAATTATGCAAGTCATCACCTTGCGTTTCCTCTTTCCTTTGGTTCATCGTTCTGTGGGGATTGCCCGACCTTTGATGATGTCTGGAGAGGGTGAGGTTAGGTCTAGTGAACTTGAAACAGGTTTGTCTTCGTTTGAGGACTATAGGGCTTTTGAGGTCACTTCTCTGTCAACTTTCTATAAGGCTTAGGACATCTGTTGTGTTTTGAGGGGGAAAGATGAGGGTAGGAGTAGGTTTCAATTCCTTTCATTAGTCAGGGTTAGGATTCTTAGTGATGATGATAGGGCTTGTCGTTCTTATCATGACGAGGTATGCTTAAACGAGGCTAACTTCGTCAATGGTCTTTGTTTTCCCATCCATCATTTTCTTAGGGAGCTGTTCAACCATTTGTCGCTTGCTCCCGCCCAACTAGTCCCTAACTCATGGAGGATAGTTATTTGCCGCATGGTAGTATGGATGTCAGCTAATGACAGAAACACCATTAAGATGGATGAATGTTTGCATTTGTACCACCTGAGATGCTCTGGGGATCTTGGTTACTAGGAGTTCAAACCTTGGGATAGGAGTTCAAGGTTGATTCTTGAATCCCCGTCTTCTCTCTGAAATTGGAAGACGAACTTTTTCTTCGTCTATGGTGAAGGTTGGGAAACTGTTCCTGGTGAGGATCCGAATGAAGCTCCCAAGTTGCTTCGTAGTTAGGGGACTTTTGTGTTTGGTGTGTCCTTTATTCATTCTCATGTTTGCCTATTTTTATGTTCGTGTTGTTTTATGAATCTGCTGTGTCTTTTTTGTAGGTAAAGTCCTTCCTAAGCTGAAGAGGCGATATCACACTCATCTAGAAAAGGTTTGGGAGTATTTGGAGATCGTCAAGGATTTTGACAAGCTCATCTCTCCCTAATCTTTATTTTTCCATTTTCTTGGCCTGGAACCTTCCAACAAGGTTCAAAAGGACATTGAAACTGCCAAAAAGAGTGAGTGCGCCAATGATATTTTCTTTTTCTTCTTCTTCTTCTTCTTTTTTTTTTTTTTTTTTTTTTTTTTTTTTAATTTTTTTTTATCTCCTCCATTTTTTTAAAAGTAGGAATAATGACCATATTCAGCAAAGCGAAACTTGCCGAGGTTCAGGAGAAGAAGGCTAGGACTGGTCCATTTGGTGGCCTTCTATGGAGGAAATGCCGGAGAAAGAGCGAACCATCTAAGGATAATATTATGGTGACTTCCCCTGTGGCTAAGTTTCAAGACCACCACCCTGCCTCACCTACTTCTTCTTTGTAGCTAATCGTCTCACCTGGGGGGCTCTAAGGCCAAAGCCACGAGTAAAGTCTCAATTGCTTCCTTTTGGGAAGACGCAGGGACTGCGACACATAAGGCTCATAACGCGATCTCCATGGAGGATCTGGAGCCTTTAATGGGAAAACCTCCTTTTGAGTTGATGTCATCACACGTTCATAAGCTCATGCAATTATGCGTTCTTCTTATGCGCATTTTTTTTTTTTTAACCGTCACCTATTTGTCATTGTAGGTGTTGGGAAAGTCCTTGTACATCTCTAGAAAGTACTTGGACTATAATAAGAAGTTAATTGAGGCTCAATCTAGGATTTTTTTTTCTCTTTTTGCCAAGAATGAATCGTTGACGATCCAGATTTCTGCTCTTGCTAACAAGGTTGAAAAGGACAAGGATCGTCTGAAGACTTTGGAGAAGAATATCGATACTGAGAAGGCATTTTCAAAATTGAAGGAGACGAGGCCCTCATGAAGGTTGACAAGGTAGGTTTTGAAGCGGGGGAGAAGTTTAAGGCTTCTGATGAGTTTTCGGATAAGCTCTGTGACTACTATGTGGATGGTTTCGAGCTCTTTCGTAAGTATCTAGCGAAGCATCATCTTGGGATGGACTTCTCTCAGCTTGACATGGAAGAGGTGGAGAAGGAAGTTTTGGAGGATCATCCTCCTGAGGCTGCCACGGAAGAACTTCCAGAGGATCGTCCTTCTAGAGTGGCGACGAAGGGCGAGGTTATACCAAACGTAACAGAGAGCATCTCTACAGATCCTTCCCTTCCTAGTCTTCCTTGAGGATTTTCCTCATTTTTGCTAGGCAAAGACATTATATCCCTCTTTTTTTGGCGCTCGTTGTTTTAAGCACATCTGTTTGTTTTTTTTTTTTTTTTTTTTTTTTTTTTGAACAATCTTTTGGACAACCTCTTGAGCTCGTCTATTTTGAGCACACAATTTATGAATTTGTTTGGCAATTGCTTTTACGACAATCCTGTCGAATGTTGATAGAGCCATTTCCAAGTCGCATAAAGAGGTCTTATATTTTTACCTTCTCCTTTAGGTCACATATGAGTGATGATCTTGTTATGTTCTAACAACATTCTTCTAAATCATGTATGAATGACGATCTTGTTGTGTTTGATAACATTATTTTTAGTCATTTATGAATGACGATAATATTATTCTAAGTCATGTGTGAATGATGATTTTGTTATGTATTAATAACATTATTCTAAGTCATGTATGAATGACGATTTTGTTATGTATTAATAACATTATCTTAAGTCATGTATGAATGACCATCTTGTTATGTATTAATAACTTTATTTCATGCATGAGTGGTGTTTGTTAATACGTATTAATACTTTTCAACATCATGTATTAACAACGATTTGGCCAATAGTTCGTAAAGGAAGAATCTGCTACGTATAATTCTTGAATAATACCTTGGTAGTATGTTTTATTGATAGAGAGACAAAACATTCCTTCTTTTATGTAAAGCAGATAATAATAAAAAAGAGGAAAATAAAAGTAAATACAGCAAACATTTTGGAATACTTGGAGATTGTTCTTACTGGTAGTATCTCTTTAAGTGTTCTATGTTCCATAGACGAGGTAGTTCTTAGCCGTCCAGGGTCTTCAGGTAGTATGACCCCTCTCTAGAGTGGCGAATGACTTGGTAGGGTCCTTCCTATGCTGGGCCTAACTTCCCTTGGGACGAGTCCTTTGTTGCCTGCAAGACTTTCCTAAGGACAAGATCACCTACGTTGAAACTTCTCACCTTCACCTTCTTTTTGTAGTATCTGGCCATTGCTCCCATGTACTTCTCTATGCGCTTCAAAGCTTCGTTTCTCACCTCATTGATTAGATCCAAATTATTGTTGAGTTCTTGGTGGTTCCTTTGCTCTTGGTATGCTTTGACTCGGATGTTCGTCAGTCCTACTTCCACTGGAATGATGGCTTCAGTTTCAAATGTCAGTTTGAATGGTGTTTCTATGCCCATAGAATGTTAGGCAGCTCTTCTGGCCATACCCCCTTTGCCCCCTCAAGCCGAGTTTTGATAATTTTAAGCAAGCTTCTATTCGTCACTTTTGTTTGACCATTAGCTTGAGGGTGTTTTGGAGAAGAGTAGTGGTTTTTTATGCCTAAATCCTAGAAAAATTTTCGAAACTTGGGGTTGTCGAACCGCTTTCCATTGTTTGATATGATTACGTTTGGAATGTCGAACCTGTAGATTACGTTCTTCCATACAAAATTGGTAATCTTGGCTTTTGTGATCATTGTTGTTGGCTCAACTTCGACCCACTTCATGAAGTAGTTGATTGAGATGATGAGGAACTTGTACTGCTTCCTTCCTATGGGGAGTAGTCCCATTATGTCGATCCTCCATTGAGCGAAAGGCCATGGAGCGGTTATTGGTGTCATTGGCTTACCTGGTCTCGTTTGGACGTTCACGAAGCATTGGCACTGGTCACATGCTTTGACAAGGTCATATGCATCCTTCTGTAGCATTGGCTAGTAATATCCTACTCTAAGTGCTTTTCCCGCCAAAGATCTTGCTCCTGCGTGGTTATCACAGATCCCTTCATATATCTCTCGAAGTACATAGCTGGCTTCTTCCTTGTTAACACAACGGAGATAGAGGAGAGAGTGTCCTCGTCTGTAGAGGGCATCGTCAATAAGGATAAAGCGAGCAACTCTGATCTATACCTTTCATGCTTCATTCTTGTCTTCTAAGAGTCGTCCTTCTTTCAAATAACAGACGATGGTAGTCATCCATTCTTGTTCTTGTATCTTCATCACCCATTCTCCCTCAGTGTTGGGTCGACCCCTTGTTTCCATGCATAATTCAAGGGATATGCCATGCTCGTCTGACGAGGCTAGTCGCGCCAAGAAATCAGCTTCAGCATTCTTTGCACGAGGGATCTACTGGAACTCGACACTGTCGAAATACTGTAGGAGTTCTTTGAAAATCTCAAGATACTTTTGCATTCTTTCCTCCTTCACTTCATAATCTCCTTTTACCTGGCCAACTACAAGCTGAGAATTGGCTTGGATGATAAGGGTCTTGGCTTCGAGGACTTTTGCAAGACTCAATCCTATTAGAAGTGCTTCATACTTGGCTTCATTGTTGGTTGCTGGGACTTGTAATTTGACCACGTATTTCAATTTCGGGTGATATGAGGACCATACCTGCTCCTCTGGCCTTCTTGGTGGTGGACCCATCTGTCTGGACCGTCCATGTCTTCTTTTGGGGCTCTTCTTCTTCGTGAGGATAAGTGAATTTTGTAATGAAATTAGCAAGGACCTGGGCTTTGATTGCTACCTAAGGCCGATATTTTATGTCGAACTAGCCAAGCTCTATAGCCCATTGGGCGAGGCGCCTTACTGCATCTATCTTATTCATCGTCTTTCTTATCGGTTGGTCTGTCATGACGATGATGGGATGTGCCTGAAAGTTGTGGCGCAGTTTCCTGGAAGTGACTACTAAGGCGAAAGCAATCTTTTCTAACCTTAGGTAATTCGCTTCAGCTCCCTAAAATGCTTCGCTGTAGTATGTTGGCCTCTGTATGTCTTCCTCTTCTCTGATCAGTGCTGAGCTTACTGTTGTATTAGATACTGCCAAGTAGAGTTGTAGCTTCTCTCATGTTACAGAAGGGTTCAATAATGGTGGTTGTGTCAGGTATTCTTTTAGCTTCGTCAAGGCTTCGTCACACTCGTCTGTCCACTGAAAGGCCTTCTTCAAGACCTTGAAGAAGGGTAGGCACTTGTTTGTCACTCGAGAGATGAATATGTTCAATGCCATAACTTTTCCTATTAAGCTTTGTACTTCCTTTACTGTTTTAGGGGACTTTACCTCCATTATGGCCCTTATCTTGTCTGGATTAGCCTCTATGCCTCACTGAGATACCATGAATCCCAAGAATTTCCTTGATGAGACAGCAAAGATACACTTTGTAGGATTTTGTTTCATCTTATACTTATGAAGTGTGTCGAAGGTTTCCTTCAGGTCGTCCAAGTGGTTCGCTTCGTCATTGCTCTTCACCAACATATCATCCACATATACTTCCACATTTCTTCCTATATGATGAGAGAACAGGAGGTTCACCAACCTCTGGTATGTGGCTCCTGCATTTTTCACTCTGAAAGGCATCACCTTGTAACAATACAGCCCTTGGCTAGTGATGAATGTGGTCTTCTCTTGATCTTCCTCATCCATCATGATTTGATTGTAGCTAGAGAAGGCGTCCATGAGGCTTAAAAGCTTGCGTTCGGTAGTTGAATCCACTAGTTGGTCGATATTGGATAAGACGAAGCTATCTTTTGGGCATGCTTTATTGAGGTCTGTGAAGTCAACATAAATTCTCCACTTGCCGTTGTTCTTTTTTACCATCACTACATTAGCTAGCCACTTAGGGTATAACACTTCCCTTATGAAGCCTGCCTTCAGGAGATTCTTAACCTCCTCCGCTACTATCTTATTGCATTCAGGCTCAAATATTCTTCGTCTCTGCTGCACTGGTCTGCACTCTGGATTAACATTGAGACGATGTTGGATGACTCCTCTATCGATTACTGGCATATCTTCGTGCTTCCAAGCGAAAACGTCTTGGTTCTCTCTCAGGAAGTTGGTTACCATCATCTTCTCTGAAGTTGAAAGTGCTAAACCTATTTTCAAGACTTTGGATGGATCCCCAGGGACGACCTCAATTTCCTGTGGTACTTCTGACAGTTCGAGTACTGGTTCAAGTTCATCTGTCATCCACATGTGGTTTTCTCCTGATGTTAAGGCAAATTGATAGCATTCTCTTGTGAGGACTTGGTCTCCTCTGATTTCCCCTATGCCATGGGCTGTAGGGAATTTAACCTTTAGGTAATAGGTTGATGTTACCGCTTTCAATTTTTTGAGCGTTGGTCATCCAAGGATAACATTGTATGTTGATGGGCAATCTACTATGAGAAAATTGATCTCCTTGGAGACTTGTGCTAGATAAGTTCCTTTCCTTGTTCAGCTTCATTTGTTAGAAGGCTGGCAAATAAATGATGTCTGCTAAGCTCCCATTGTTTACCAGTACCCGATGCATGTTGAACTCTTCCATCCTGAGCATTATAATGGGGCTGTCTAACCCATGAGCATCCTTCTCAAAAAAGATGATGTCCGGTTTGTAGTATCTAAGCGTTTTTGAAGGTGGGAACCATGAGCGTACGCTATTTACTTCTCTTGCATATGTCTTCTTCAGTGATTTAGAGGATCCTCCTGCTACCAATCCTCCTGAAATCATCCTTATTTCTCTTATGGGGGCTTTATTGCCCCTCGTTTCTAGCTCCCTTTCCTTCTTGTCCCTCTGTTGTCTTCTATACGGCTCCATTCTTTGTACAAACTTCTGCAATTTTCCTTGACGGATTAGTGTTTCTACTTGATCCCGCAGGTGCCTGCATTCGTTAGTGCGATGCCCGTGGTCCTAGTGGATTCTGCAATATTTGTTTTTGTCTTTTACTTCTGTTGGGGTATGAATGGGTCTAGGCCATTATAGAGAAGGTTCGTCCTTTATCTGCATCAATACTTGCTCGATAGGCATCACTAGAGAAGTGAAACTAGTAAACTTAGGTCTTTGATCTGGGAGGTTGTTCTTTTTATCTAATGCATGCCCAATACCACGTGTTTCCTTCTTCCTATCAGGGTTATGACTGGTTCCTTCGTCTCTTTTCCTTTTATTCGTTACTCCTTTAGCTATTACTGCATCCTTTGCATTCATATACTTTTGGGCCTTGTGAAGTAATTCTGCTATTGTTTTCGGCGGGCTCTTGGTGACTAAGAAGAAGAAATCCCCTGGTAGCTATTCTGCTTGGAAAGTCATCAGGATCACTTGATCTTTTGCTTTGTCCACCTGCAGCAACTCTTCATTAAAGCGAGTCACATATTGTCTCAGTGATTCTCCCTTTGCTTGGTGTATGTTGAGAAGATACCCAGTTGGCTTCTTATGTTGTCTGCCAATGAAATGACGACCAAAGCCCTTACTAAGCTAATTGAAGTTTGCAATAGTGCCTGAGGCTGAGGGCAGTTTGCCAAACCACACCCTGGCTGTGCCCTTTAGCATCGTTGGGAAGGCCCTGCACATTACTTCGTCTGAGGTCATCTGTAAAAGCATCAAAGTCTTGAACAACTCAATTTGAGCCGTCAAAGGACTCCAATTGGGAAAGACGAAACTTTGGTAGGAGTGGACGGTTCAACACTTCTGTGGTGAATGGTGAATCCGTCCTTCAAATCATTTTTTCTAAGTTCTCCACGGCTTTATCTTTTACAGCATTCCTAAGTTTGTCCATCTCCCTCCTCACGTTGCAAAGCTCGCTCTCCATTCTATACAAGTTTTCTTCTGGCGTTCTCGTCATCCTGTTCGCCTGACTATCCAATCCTTCCTCATTATGATTTCCTTCAATTCTTCTACACTCTTTTTCATTCTGGTTCTCCATGATCCGCTGTCGTTCCTCGTTCTGGGATTCAGCGGCTCTCCTCAGCTGTTTATTCTGGCGAGTCACTTCTTCCAAGTTGGTTGTCAGGGCTTGGATTTGTTGTGCAGCTTATTCAGCATCCATCTTGTGCTACGAGGTTTTCTTTTGTCACTTAAGGAAGATGGATTTGAATGATCAGCGTTCCTACAGACGGTGCCAAACTGATTATGCAAAAAATCACCAAGTTGAGGACCTCATCTCACTAGATGGACAATCCTGCAGTGGGTCGTGTCTCCGATCCAAGCCTGCAAGAAAACTTGAGAAAGAAGTGTCATACATCGGTGTGGTGTTTGCCAAAAACACTCTGATGCTTAAGTCAGAAAGGAAGAGAATGATGTAGCAAGAAAAAATGACTTGGAGCAGTTTTTGGGTGAGTATTTGTGTGTACCTTTGGATTATGTTGTTCCCTCTTTTTTTATAGTTGTTTTCCTGTCTTTATGGATAATGAATTCTGGCATTTATGGGTAATGGCTAGTGTGTCATGAATGGGAGCTTTGAAGCACACAACTCACTTGTTACCGTTGCTCTGTCCGTTACTTTTATTATCAATGCGCGCAATAAATGTGTAACACTCATTTGGATTGTCATAGGCACGGAATGATGATCCCATGTTATTTTCGACTCATCAAAAAGCATTCCCTCTAATAATCGAGGAATAAAATCTTTTCAAAGTTCCTTCTTTGGAACTCCAAAACACCACATTTTTAACATTGTGTGTAGCCTATTCTGATTCTTTCAAATTACCCCAACATTATTGCCCACTCGAGTATGTACGGGTTAGCCACAAGTATGCACGTCATCACATATAAAGCAATATATGGTTAACAAATAACACAAGATATTGTTGACGAAGTGGAAAATGATGCTAGCATATAAAGGGAAAACCACTACAAGGGCTCTCAAACCCCAAGAAGAAATTCACTACTAAAAGTTATACAATCTGAATCATACCCATGCCATGATCTTAGACTCTACCTAGTAGAAAACTTGTTAATGTGACTCACAATCAACTCCAAGCCACTTAGACTTTTCAATCTTGAATTCCTTCCACAAACCATGTCCGTAACTCCAAGGACCACCTTGAAGATTTTGATCTACAAAGGAAACATACTGGGATGACTTTGTGGTTTTAATTTTGATCACCAAATAGAAACACTGTTTGAGATTTACTTTTTGTACTCACAGATTGGTGAAAATAGGTTAAGGGATCTTTTGCAGCACGCGACACAAGCTCTTAAACCTCTTTTTGAGTCAACTATTATATACCCTTATGTAGGTAGGGCACAAGTTCCAAGTTAGCAACTGACTTGATTAGAACTCATACCTCGATAGAACGAGCCTCAATTGAGATAGTGTTGAGAGGCTTGTTTTGATCTACCAACATTCAATCAAAGTGTAGTTGAAATTCTAGAGTCTACCTTCTCTTGAACTGGATCTTGGACACTTGATCTTAATCTTATGAATGAACATTACAACTCAAACAAGATTATAAGTTATACAATTTACTGACAACAGTATATTTCAGTGGGTGGTTGTGTAGGGGACTTTCTTTATGCACAAGTATAGTTGACCTAAGAGACTCTGATTATGCTAGAATTAATGATGATTTGATTGTCCATTGGTTCAAGCCAAAATAGGAGTTGGACAAATACAATTAACATGTATAAAATAAATAGAAGGGCTAAATACAGATATGAGAATAATAGAAGTTATATGCTCTCACTGTCACTGATTGAATATAGTTCCAAGATAAAATTATTGTGACTGTACAACTAGTATTTATATAACAACCGTGAACTAAATCTATTATGCAAATGATTCCTAACAAATAAAACAATCTCTAACTGATATTAGTTACAGCAGCAATTACAAGGAGCTGCATTAACTACTACTGTTAACTGATACTTGTTGCACATTATGTTATGGTGATATTTACTGACACAGTTAAACTATTGTCTCCTGGGCTAGAAAGAAAGTGCCACAGTCAGTAGCAATATGGTCACCTGGGACAAAAGGAACCGTCGGAGATGGTAGCAATAGAAGCAGAATCTCCTGCTTTGAGAGGGTTACATGGGTCCTCACACTTGTCAGTCAGTTTCATCATACTTTCATCTATAAAAGGTGGTTTTGTAGGTGCAGGGAGGTGATCATCCTTCTTTGTTAACATCTGTAGTGCCTTTGACATTGTTGGTCGTAATGACTGAATCTTTTGGGTGCACAGAAGTCCGATATGCACCACTCTTAAAATCTCATTCTTAACATTGTCATTAGGGTGATTATGCAACAATAGATTTGGGTCATATAATTGCTCAACTGTCCCTGATCGAAAATGCTTCCATGTCTGTTTTGTCCAAAGAAAAAAAAAACACATGAACAGGAGAGAAAAATAAAAAATAAAAAAAATAGAAGAGCTCAGTTAATTCAACTTTCTTTTTAGAAAAATTGGAGCATACTGAAATCAGGATGCTACCCGTGCACAAAGTTCCCACTTTTACGAGGTCTGAAAGTGGTCAATAATTTATAATAATAGTAGTAAGAGGCTAGATGAAGTTTAAGGCTTACTATTGTGATTAGGTTGTTTAAGCAATCTGATGAGTATTCTATGGTTTTGGTCCTGTTGTTCTGCCTTCCTGTAACAATCTCTAACAGAAGCACTCCAAAGCTGTAGACATCGACTTTCTCGGTCAACTGGCCATGGACTAGATATTCTGGAGGCATATATCCTCTACAAATTCATTTAAAAAAAAATAAAAAATTTATTAGCAATTTAGTACAGTGCTGAACCCAAGCGAAAATAAACCTATAAAATTACAGTGTCTTATCACTGATACATGTTCTTATATTATTGGGCTCAAATATTAGCTAACTACAAAATTCTTAGGTGGATTTGTTGAAAGTTGATATTTGTTTAGAGCCAATTTCTATGATTCAATCAATCAACAGAGAAATGGAATACTTACAGCGTTCCTGCAATGGCAGTGCTTACGTGACTCTGATTTTCTTGCAATGACCGGGCTAACCCAAAATCAGCAATTTTAGCACGAAATTTTGAGTCCAACAAAATGTTACTGGCTTTTATATCTCTATGAATTATTTTAATTATGGAGTTATCGTGAAGATAGGCTAAACCTGCTGTTGTACCCACAATAATCTCATATCTTTTGTCCCAGTTCAGTGCTTTTCCTTTGTTTGGATCTGTTATTTTTATTGAAACAATTAAGAATATATAAATTGTTGATATATATCGTTTACAATCTAGCATAGTGAGACCAGACCAGAACTAGTACAAATGTAAAACTTTGATAATTACCAAAGATGAATCGGTCAAGACTTGTGTTAGGAAGGAATTCATAGACAAGTAGGCTTTCAGGCCCTGAACAACTGCATCCTAATAACCTGACCAGATTTTTGTGTTCCACACTGCTTATAATGTTTACTTCATTGTAGAAATCTTCTGCTCTATGTCTCTTGTTTGAGAAAAGCCTCTTGACAGCAATCTCTCTTCCATCAGGCAGAGTTCCCTGTAATGGACAAAACCCATAAATCTCTGACAAAATATGATGGAAGTGGTTTTGGACCTTTTGGTTAAGGGGAGGTTTGTGATAGACTACCTTATAAACTGTTCCAAATCCTCCTTGACCAAGTTTATTGGCAATGTCAAAACCTCCTGTGGCCTTCTCAAGTGTGGAATACTTGAAGTTCAGGCTAATATCATTAAGTATTTTCACCAGCTTTTCTGCATCATTTGAACCTAGGGAGCCAGAATAGAATAGAAATGAAAAGAACTTGGGTGGTAATTCACTAATTCGTAATCAAAAGGAGGCCATCAATAATGCATTATATAACAGATTGAACTGCCCAATTTTTTTATTATTTGTTTTTCATTTCAATAATATACTAAACATATTCGGAGGCTTTGTAAAGTCAAGCATCCAAAGTGCTTGAACTTGAAGTGATCAAAATATTGATAACATTACAGAATAAGTCAATCTCTGCTACTTTTTCCAACAAAAACTTTTTACCTCTTCGTTTCTTTGCTATACTTCTCTGCCTCCAGATATAAAGTCCAACTGCTATTCCAACTACCAGAAGAACCAGCGAACTTACAATTGAAACAATAATCACTGTTGTCCTACCTGCAAAACTCATCAATAGAAAGTGACCAAGTTTAATACAAAACATGCTCTTCCCTAAAGCTACAAGGCCAGCCCCCAAACATAATGGTTCATTTCTTTGGTAAGTGATTGTATGTACAGCACACAAAAACAATTTCAGTTATAACTGTGAATCATGTTTTCAAAACACAATTTTACCGTTTCACAATTATAACTAATAAACTAGAGTGTGTACAGCAATATTTAACTCAGCATGTACAACAATAATTAAGGATTTTTGGTTACCTTTAGAACTTTGAGTTCCAAGTTCCTTGTTGAGAAAATCTTTGTCTGAGTACCTCATGAAGCAACCAGTGTTCAGTACTCTACCCTCTGACCAAGGCAAGCATTCCAATATTGAAGCAGACGCATTTTCAAAACACACTTCACAAGAGCTTGCATTCAAAGTCCTCCAGCAATCAGCAAGTGCATAAGCTGACTCGTTGACTGCCCCAGGCACAGCCTCCTGAGTAATCGCATGGCTTTTTTGGTGTGGTGCAGCCACAACTGCACTGCTCAAAGCTTTCTTCACTGATTCTTCAAACGTTGAGTTCTTCCTAGTTGTATTCCCACATACAGAACTGTCACCAGGTCCTGTATACTCCTCAAAGAAGCTATAATTCTCGGACCTCAAGAAGCAACCATCGAAGTAAATGCGACCTGAAGTATGAGGAAAGCACTGGGGAAGAGCTGTGCGTGCCTCTGCATAGCATAATTCACAGTCAGGTAAAGAGAGATCCCCAAAGCACTGGCCAAGGCCATAGTTTGTATCTGGGCCTGAACCTGTGACTGCTACTCCAAAACCTGACCCTTGCATTTGTTGGCTGATGTTTTCCATTGTATAAACAAAATTTGAAGCAGAGACAGACCTATTCTGCACAAGTTGGTGGCCACATGTTATTTGGACCATTTGGGTTCGTGGATCTCCGGTTGCTGTTTGTAGTAGTAATGAAGTGTTGATAATTGCTAAGATAAAACATCTGGAAGGGACAGATGAGAAATCTTTCTTCATTTTTCGGAATTAATTGGTATTTCTTGTCACTGTCTTTGATATTGGTTTGATTGTAAGGCTGTTCAACAATGATTTTCAGTAATCCCTCTGGCTCAGTGGCAAGTACGAATATAAAGTCAGCCTGGAAGTATATGAGCATTAAAATGGAAGAAAAGAAAAAAAGGAAAGAAATTATTCAGAAAAAAAAAATGGTAAGAAAAATAGGAATAGGCAAAGCAAAGCGGACTTCCGTAAAGTCCACAAATAGTAAGAAAAATAAATAATAAGTTTATTTATAAGTACAAACGAATACTATGTACTGTTGGGAAATCTGATTCCCAAGCATAGATGTGTGTGAAATTTGACTTCAATTTAACATCAAATCATGTTATACCAAACTAAGTGTTAAATACAACTACAAAGGATAGACCATTTTATAGTTGTGCTTTGATTATGTAATATATTATAAACCCGATTTAAAACACTATTATTTATTAAAAAAGAAGTATTAAATACAAATTCATGATCATATTCATGTGTTATCACTAAACAAATGGATATAAATAATTATTATATTACATTCTTATTGTGGGAGGGACGAATCTCAACGCCATTTGTAGTGTGTAGTAGTGGTACACTCATTCTAAGGCCAAAACCTTATAAGGCATGAGTGAAAGGCGTCTCTCCCCAATGTGGGATTGAGCAAAACCTTAAGGACTAAGGCTCAACGCCATTTCCAAAGAAGACAATTCCTTCTTAGGGTCAAAGATTCATCCCTCCCACACTTATAATGCTTATTCTTTTTCTTTTTCTTTTTTCTTTTTTTTTATGAAGTATAATACTTATTATTATTCCCTAGTAATCATTAACATTATATTGTATCAAATGTGCTCTTAATTTCAATATGAATGAACTAAAATAAGGGTGAGGAATTTTGTGAATCTATAAATTTTTCATTTGTATTGCTTTTGATTAAAAAAAATGTCATTATCTTTTTTAAAAATTCAATAGTTCTAATGTGGGGAGGAGTGACATTTTGGTTAGAAACACCAAAAAGAGTATCGATTTTTTCTTCTTCTTCTTCCTTTTTTTTTTTCTTTTTTTTTTTTTTAGAAAAATGAGTATCAATTAAGCTATAAAGGTATTGTCTTAGAAAATGCCATTTGAGCTCTCTGAAATGGAAAAATATCCGCACACAATCTTTTGACAAGAAATTAACTACTACTTCAACATTAGTTTTCCCTCTCATTTTCTATTCCTATCAGTACTTACTCCATTTTTCTCTCTCTCAATGTTGTCTATAATCTTTTGTAGTTTTTTCTTTCTTGAAAATGAAATCTTTTTTTTTTTTTTTTGGTAGTTTTGTTGGTGTCATAGCATTTACTTAAGCTTAATCAAATTCCTTTCCTTTTTAGCCGGCCCCTTTCCTTATTTTAAATATTATCGAATCCACCAAATTTTTATTCCAATGCCGTGTGCAACTAGCAATTTTATTGAATTATTTTTTATCCTAAGGTTTGCCTCAATTTTAAAATGATCATTAACTTTTCAAATGTATTAATTTAGTCTCTAATTTTTTATTATTATATTAAAATAGTCTCTATCATTATTTGGTGGATGAAAAAAACTGGCATGGCCAACAGTTATATTAAAATATCATTTTTAATGTCACCAAAGATACCAATGACCTTAAAAAAAAAAAAAAAAAAAAAAAAAAAAAAAAAAAACCTTCAATCCATTTACACTAGCATATAAACAAGTAAGACGCTTGTTTGGGATTTGAAATCTCTAAATCATGACAGAGAGAAGAGAACCATGAAAGGAGTATAGGAACTATGAGAGATAAGATCCACATCTTTTTTTCTTTTCTTTTTTTCCTAACTAAAACCTTAGAATTAGAGCGTTCACTTTAACTTGTGCAAAATTTTCCTCTTTATTTTAGAGTAAGAACCTTTTTTTTCCTATTTTATTTAACCACTTTTCAAAACACTCACCACCAATTCTCTATTCTAAATTATATTTTATTTAAATATCATTTCTTCATTCATTTTTTTTTTCAACTTTTCAAAACACTCACACTCACTTTTCAAAACATAAATAAAATATTTATTTGGAGAAACTATAGTGTTTATTTTTAGGGAAACATTGTAGCCAAAAGGCATTTTGGCTAATGTGAAGGAAAGCCAATGTGGATGTTTTCATGGGTTCATTCCTCATATTGAGCTCGTATATTATTTTAAAAAACTAAATGTGTATGCTCTTATATCTTTTCTTGGGGAAAAAATGGTTCACTAAACAGTGCCACTCGCCCTTAGTCCCGACAAAGCCAATGCTAGGTAGGCAATAAAAGAGAGACCAATTTAGGAAATGACTACAATCTATTGACAACATGGGCCAGGGATTAAATTAGGAACCTTTTTCTTTTTTTCT
Organism: Quercus lobata; assembly: GCF_001633185.2. Taxonomy (NCBI): domain Eukaryota; kingdom Viridiplantae; phylum Streptophyta; class Magnoliopsida; order Fagales; family Fagaceae; genus Quercus; species Quercus lobata. The sequence goes on from NC_044906.1 coordinate 58,989,709, forward strand.
TTTTTCTTTTTTTGAGAATAGATTAAATTAGGAACTAAATCTTAAAATAGAGTGAACCAAGTTCAAATACCATCAGAAAAGAAATTTAGACCCCTTTGTTGAATTTACAATAGAAGTAAATCAACTTTGTTAAATTAAACAATTATTTACCTAACAATTATGAAGTTCAATCGATTTCTTGCTAATCACCACAAATAACAAATCATCATGTGTATGTAATAAAGTATTAAGTAAATAACACAAGTGATTTGTTAACGAACTAGTGAAAAACCAATTGATGCGTCCCAAAGAAAAGAAAACACTCAAAGAGTTTACCTCAACTCCAAAAAAGTTTCACTAATAAAATTAAAGTTTATAGTAGAAATATACTCATATTTAGACGTGACCCCCACAATATGTTTCAAGCTACTTGGATATTAAAACTCTTCCACACTGCATGCATCTCTAACTTTAAGGATCACCTTTCTCCACGGGTCAAGCTTGGGTCTAGTATCCAATGACACTGAACCCATTGAGATGGTGACATGTGTCACCATCTAACCTGATCCAATGCACTGAATGCACTGGACCTAAACTGAGTCCTTTCTCCACAACTTGACCATGTTGGCTTTGTGGCTTCAACCTTCAATCATCAATCCAAAAGAACACCGTTTCAAATTCTTTGTTCGAACTCCGATATTGTGGGGATGTAGCGTTCTAGGTCTCTCTATGTTCTTAAGACAACTCTTATGTGCTCTTATATAATTTAGCATGTAGGGAACAAAACCATACTTAACAACCGATTTAAGGGATTGATGAAAGTTAAGATTCCCAATTCTCCATTGATCATGTCTCAGTCAAAAGTCAATTGACAGGAAATTTTTGATCGATTGAGAGTCAATCGAGAAAGAGACATTAGTTTCTTGACCTGAATCTTTGAACTTGACAAGGCTTTCATCATCATGGATGTGCTAACAATATACCTAACATACATTATAATTGATATAATACAAACTGATATAAACCTTTAAGTTATTTTGATCCATTAAAACTTTCTGCTGATTGGTCAAAATAATATCTCATACGGATAAAGCCTACCCCAGTTTCCCTTAGACATTAGACCTAATATTCTTCTCAAAGGGATCGACCCCATCCCTGTAAGATTGAGGGTGTCCCAGTGCGTAAATAGCAGCCCACGAAAGGTAATCTGGATAAAATTTCATGCCATGAGGCCTAAGACAACCAAGAAGGGACTAGTAGTCAACCAAAAATATGTAGGCATTTCCATTATCAGTGTTGGTCAACTTCCAAATTTACAATTATTTTTCCTTTCATCTAGGAAATTAAACAGTTTCCATTTTAGAATATACATTAAACCAACACAACCAGTAAATTATCAGGAGACACTCAAGTATGTACATATGCACCTCAGTCATCTGCAAAGAATGGTCCTGAAAGATTATCCCTAACAGCCAATTGCATATTCTCTGATGGTTTCCAATGCCGCTTTCGTTGGTTTATAAACCAGTTGTTAATTTGCTTCTGATCTAGGCCTGTTGATTCAGCCAGTGCAATCTTATCACCTTCCTGAATGTTCAAGTAAAGCAAATTATGGTCACCAGAATGGTCAGTGTAATCTTTAGAATGTTATGTAATTTTACTCATACAACATATGTGACAGAATGCTAAAATGCAAAATTTTCCTGCACTAGCTCCCTGCATAAGAATGAAGAACAATGCTACAAAAGCAACACCATCAAAATGACAGCTAAAGATCACCACCGCTCAATTATTTAGGTGGGGTTCCATTGAAAGGAAGTAATCAAGCAAAAATTTATAGCTGCAGCCAAATACCTGCTTGGTATCATACATGATTAAAATGGATATTAGGAGAGCATGGTTTATGGAAATGAATATTAAGGGAAAATTTACCGTTGGATATGGCCATTTATAGTGAACACTCCACCACTCAAGCAATGTTTGCCTAGCTTCTCTTGGTAACTTTCCTTTCTTCTTCTTCGAGAATTCCAGCTTCAATGTACCAATGTGACTGCCAAACCTACATAATAGCCTATCTATCTTTAAGATCTCGAACTTCACCCCTCATTTGAGCTTCCTGAACCTCCATCTCTCAACCACTAAAATCCTCATCTGATGATACAGGACTTTCATCTGTCCAAATGAATGCAAAAACATCTCAAGAAATGGTACTCATGCAGGTACACACATACGCACATGTTTACAAAAGAAATTAAAATATATGCAAAAAGTTTGAAACTCTTCCAAGAAAGCCACACAAATGCTGTGTAAATTGGTATGAAGATTACCTTATAGAAACATGTAAACACAAATTATATTTACTTTATCTATCTCAATTGAAAGCAAGGCATGACCCCAGCATATAATATCCAAAAGAGAATATATCGATGAGCAAGTTCAACTGAAAGTCCATTGTGCAGATATTAAGAATTATGTTACAAGCACTATTTTTTGGGAGGTTTTAAGGGAACAAAACCTCCAAATTGAATGAAATAGACTCCTTCGAAATTACTATCGGATTATATGACTCCGTGGACATTCAGAACAACCACAACAAACTACTATCTTTGAAGCCACATTAGCCTCACCAGACCTTTGGTCATCAAATCAACCTCGTTCAGCAAATGCTACATGTAAAATGCCCTTTTGTCGTTGTCTTTTGGCTTTTACAAACTACAATATTATATCTGTTTTAAAAATTACTTACTTGACATAGTAAGGTAGAAAATTATATCAATTCAATATCATCACTAATCTTACTAATGTTACCAGCTAAAACATAAGAATTATGGCAATGTTTTCATTTCTAATATTACAGTTAGCTTTCTCCAAGTTCTCAATAGTTTGTAACAAAATGTATTGTCTCATTTTTCCTGGTGGTATACAAGTAATTAATGAAGGGAGATTAACAATACTTGTGCGCACGCATATCGGGATTGAGTTTTCAACTTGAGTAAAACTTAGGTGCAATATATTAGGTATCCTAAATAAATTTAAATACCTAGTTGTATTTTTTTTTTTTTTTTGATAAGTAAGAGAAGAATATTATGAAGAAAAAAGAAAAGCAAGAAAAACAACAAAGAGTTCACGGTAGTGAACAAATGAAAAGGAGGAACAAAAATACAGAAGTAGCTCCTAATCTATTCTAATAGACGAAAGAAAATCCATAAGGGTAGAACAATCCGATAGACCCCAACATCAAGACCAATCAAAGAGGGCCCGCTGGCAAAACTGTACTAACTGAACCACAGTTTTCCCCTCATCCTCAAAAGACTGTCGATTCCGTTTGGTCCAAATAGTCCACACTAAACAACCTGGAACCAAATTCCAAATATCAGAACTATACTTCCCAAGCCAATGATACCAACAAAATAATAAGTCCACAACTGAACTTGGCATGACCCAATCGATCCCAAACAACCGAATCATATACATCCACAACGAATGAGCTATCGGGCAAGAAAATAACAGGTGATCCATAGATTCCGCATTACAATAACACATACAACAACAATTTGTTAAAGGGCGACCAAGAAGCATAAGGTTATCCAAAGTTAGAATCTGACCATGAGCTGCTGACCACATAAAAAAAGCCACCATTTTAGGAACCTTAACTTTCCAAATGCCTTTCCAAGGAAAAGTGGAAGGAGCTGCATTTCGAATCTTATGATAGAAAGACCGAGTCTCAAACTTCCCACTTCCATTAAGATCCCAACGAAGCTTATCACGCCCTCCACCCCTAGGAATTCGGGTTTGGATGAAAAGGAGGGAGTAGGAAGCCACTAACTTCCAATCATTAAATTCCCTATAAAAACGTAAACTGCACACTCTGACAATATCTCCCACTGAAGGGCTTAACACATAAGAAATGCAAGCCTACTTATTGGCTGAACCCAAAAATAACTGAGGATAAAAAATTTTAAGAGGAACATCCCCAGTCCACTTATCATGCCAAAAAAGAATACGAGAACCATCCCCCACCACAAAAGAGAAATGCTTAGCGAAATTTTCCCACCCTTCACTAATACTCCGCCATAACCCACAACCATGAGCCCTACTATAAGCTCTAGTGCACCAACCCCCTTTTCTCTCCCCATATTTCATGGCAATGACCTAGAATGCACGGATGCGGCTGGGAGGGTGGCGCACCCGAGTCCGACGCGGTGCAACGCGGGATGCGGCGTCCGACGCGGTTGACCGCGCGTCGATGCCACGCCTGAGTTTTTTTTTTTTTTTCCTCGGATTCGCACCGACTCGGCTCGATTCGCGCCGAACCGAGATGATTCGACTAGAATCAGGCCGTATTGGCCATATCGGGTCTATCGGCCAGAGACCGATACGGCCGAAACAGGCCGAAATCGGCCTTGAAACTCGCCGGAACAGCCGAAATTCTGACCTCAGATGTGTTTCTTGCCTTCTTCTTTCTTTGTTTTGTGAATCAAGTATATTAATGTGTTTTTTAAGAATATTTTAATAGTAAAAATATATAGAAAATATAAATATAAATATTTTTAATAATTTTTTAATCGCCGAATCCCGCAACACCTGCACCCTACTTTTTCAAAAATTGCCGAGTCCCGCACCCGCACCCGAGTCTCGAAACGCATCCATGCTTCATAGGCAATGACCCTTTGCCACAGATGAGCGGTTTCTTGGCCATACCTCCAAAGCCATTTCCCTAATAGGGCCTGATTAAAAGACACCAAATTCCGAATTCCCAAACCACCCAACTCACGCGGTAAGCAAACCTTTTCCCAAGCCACCAAAAGATATTTGAAACACTCAACTGATGAACCCCACAAGAAGTTCCTCTGAATGCGTTCCAATCTAGTCGCCACAGCTTTAGGAATAGTAAAAAGGGAAAGGTAATAAGTCGGAAGGCTTGAAAGGGTACTTTTCAACAAGGTGAGTCTACCACTCTTTGACAAATAAAGCCGCTTCCAGCCTGAAAACTTCTTTTCCATCATCTCAAGGATCGGATTCCAAATAGAGACTGTTTTATACAAAGTTCCCAAAGGCATACCCAAGAAAATCATAGGCAACTACCCACCCTACATTGGAGAATATTAGCCAAAGACTAAATGTTATACACCTCCACAATGGGAACAATTTTACTTTTCCCCACATTCACCTTCAAACCAGTAAAGGCTTGAAAACAAGTCAAAACCAGTCTGATAGAAAGAATCTGCTCTCTAGAGGCATCACAGAAAAGAATGGTATCATCAGTAAATAACAGATGAGAAACACGGATACCAGTAGAGTTAATAGGACCCGCTTGAAAACCCTGAATGAAACCACCTACCTCAATTTTCTTCAAAATACGACTTAAAACCTCCATGATCAAAAGAAAGAAAGGGAGATAAAGGATCACCTTGTCTAAGGTCTCTAGAGCTACCAAAGAAACCAATAGGAGATCCATTAATTAGGACTGAGAAGCGAACGATAGAGACACAAGTCTTTAGACAATCTCCTCCATCTATCCCCAAAGCCCATCCCCTCCAACAGATAAAACAAAAAGTCCCAATTCACATGATCATACGCTTTCTCAATATCTAACTTACACACCACCTCCAGAGTACAACACTTCAGTCTACTGTCTAAACATTCATTAGTAATAAGCACTGAATCCAAAATCTGTCTGCCACCAACAAAAGAATTCTATGACTCTGAAATAAGTTTATCCAGCACCCGCCTCAATCTATTAGCCAAAACCTTAGACAAAAGTTTATACACACTGCCCACTAAGCTGATGGGCCTAAAATCTTTGATATTCAATGCATTATTTTTCTTGGGGATCAAAGATAGAAAAGAAGCATTTAGAGACCGTTCAAACTCTGAGCTCCTATGGAAATGATCAAAAAAGGCCATGACATCTATTTCCACTATACTCTTGCATTTTTGAAAAAATGCCATAGTAAAACTGTCAGGACCTAGGGCTTTGTCACTCTCCATCTCTTGAAGAACCTTTACCACTTCCTCCTTAGAAAAATCCCTCTCTAATTCAAGCCGCTTATCCTCCTCAATTCTAGCAAACTCTAAACCATCCATAGAAGGGCGCCAAGTATCAGACTCAGAGTACAAATTTTGATAAAAATGGACCACCTTAGACCGCACCTCTTCCTCATCCTCATAGAGGACACCATCCACCTCTATATCCCGAATATGATTAGTTCTTCTATGGGAGTTTGCAATCCGATGAAAAAAGCGAGTATTATTGTCCCCCTCCTTCACAAATAACATCTAGGACTTTTGTCTCCAAGAAATCTCCTCCAAAGAGGCAAGATGTGCAATCTCACCTTTGATCTGAATATGACGAGTTTGATCCTCTTGAGAAAGACTTGACAAGTCCTCCTTAGCATCCAAACCCAACAATTCAGATAAGAAACATTTCTTCCTAAAGGCCAAATCCCCAAATTCCTCCTTATTCCACTTTTTCAAGTCTTTTTTAAGCGCTTTTAATTTACGTGCCAGAATAAAGTTAGGAGAGCCCAAAAAGCAATACCCATTCCACCATTGCCGAACCCTCTCTACAAAACCCTCTTCTTTCAATCACATATTCTCAAACTTAAAGGCACTCCGAAGTCCGACCTTTATTAACACTACCAGCCACCACCAAAAGAGGTACAAACAGTGTTATCTTTTTCAAGAAAAATTAAATATAATACAACTATATGTTTGAATTTAACTGAAAAAATAAACTATACCTATGATATTCTACCTAAGTTTTACTCTCTCAACATTATATTATCCCATATTGTTGAACTTATTCAAAAAATCCAACTATTTCAAGTAACATCTTGTATAAGTGCTAAAATGCACAAGCTTCCTTTTCATAAACATATATCAAGTACTGAATATCCTTTTCAATTAGTACATTTTGATGTATGGGGGCCTGCTCCTGCAACTTCTGTTCTTGAACACAAATATTATGTGATTTTTGTTGATGACTTTACTCATTTTACTTGGTTGTTTTTGTTAAAGAGTAAGTCTGATGTGTTCAAGGTCTTCTTGCATTTCAAGTCCTTAGTTGCAACTCAATTTAATGCTAAAATCAAGACCTTAAGGTCTGATGGTGGTGGTGAGTTTGTTAATAACAACTTCAAATCTTTTTGTTTGGAGCATGGGATTCAACATCAACTATCTTGTCCTTATTCCCCTCAGCAGAATGGTATTGCTGAGAGGAAACACAAGAAAGTGGATTATCTATGCTTCATCATTCTAATCTTTCTCTTTCCTATTGGTCATATGCTTTTTGTACTACAGTTTATCTTCTAAATAGAGTTCCCTCTTCTGTTTTGAACTTTATTTCACCCGGGGAAAAGTTGTATGATCACAAACCACCTCTTCATGCTTTGAAAACCTTTGGTTGTGCATGCTGCCCTTTCTTGAAGCCTTACAATTCTAATAAGTTTGATCCCAAGTCTAGAAAATGTATTTTTCTTGGTTATCCTCCTCAATCCAAGGGTTATATTTGCTTAGATATTCTTACATGTAGAATTTACATTTCCTGTCATTGTGTGTTTGATGAATCTGTTTTTCCTCTCTATCCTGTTCCTAATTCTGAGTCTACTTCCACAATTTCTGCTACTTCTTCTCCTTCCTTTGATGTCTGGTTTTCTTCCTTGCTTCCAAATTCTACTCTAGGCCTATCTCAATCTAGTTCTAGCACTCCCTCTGGTCCTGCTTTATTTGAATCTAATTCCCTTTCTATGCCTAGTAATTCTTTTGATCCTCTTCCTGTTCAAGCTAAGTTACCTGCTCCTAACTCTGTTAATTCTATAGAGTCTGATTCTGGTGCTGTTTCACATTCCACTAGTTCCCACCAAGCTCTTGTTCCTTTGCCCACCAATACACATCCTATGCTTACCAGGTCCAAGAATGGTATTTTCAAGCCAAAAGTCTTTGCTGTTCAGACTGATTATAGTTGTACTGAGCCTCCATCTTACTCTATAGCAGCTAAGTATTCTCATTGGGTTGAAGCAATGGATTCTGAGTTTACTAGTCTGCAACAGCAACATATTTGGACTCTGGTTCCCTTACCACCTAATAAGAATGTTGTGGGATGTAAATGGGTATACAAAGTTAAGAAAAATAGAGATGGTAGTATTGCTAGATTTAAAGCTAGGCTTGTTGCCAAGGGATACTTGCAGCAGTATGATTTAGATTATGCCGAAACTTTCAGTCCTGTGGTCAAGCCTACTACTGTGAGGATAATTCTAGCTTTAGCAGTTCATTTTGGTTGGTCCTTAAGGCAATTGGATGTTTCCAATTCCTTCCTTCATGGAGTGTTGCAAGAGGACATGAGTCAACTACCTGGGTATAATGATCATTCTAAGCCTCACCATGTCTGTCTGTTGCATAAAGCAATTTATGGCCTTAAACAGGCTCCTAGGGCTTGGTTTGATAGTTTTACCACTCAACTTTTTTACTTGGGATTCCATGCTTCTTGTGCAGACAGTAACTTGTTTATCCTCATCCATTCAGATCATGTTGTTTACTTACTTCTATATGTGGATGACATTATTATTACTGGCAACCATAGTGCTTTTGTTGCTGAGATTATCAGGAAGCTTGGTGTCTCTTTTGCTCTCAAAGATTTGGGTCCTTTAAGTTACTTCTTGGGTCTGCAAATTGAATATACTAGTGATGGTATCTTTGTGCATCAGTCTAAGTATGCCAAAGATTTATTGGCTAAGTTTCATATGTTGGATAGTAAGCCTTGTTCTAATCCTTGTGCTTCTACTCATTCTTATGTTCCTTCTACCAGTCCTCTTCTCCCTGATCCCACTACCTATAGAAGCCTTGTTGGGGCTTTAGAATACTTGACCTTTACTAGGCCAGATTTGTCATATGCAATTCAGCAGGCTTGTCAGTTCATGAGTAAGCCTTCTCAACATCATCTCATTGCTGCTAAGAGAATTCTGAGATATTTAAGGGGTACTCTTCACTTGGGCATCTATTTTAGGTCTGGTCCTCTCAATCTTTCTGCCTATTGTGATGCTGATTGGGCTGGGGATCCCATTGATAGAAGGCCTATTACTGGCATGGTTGTCTTTTTAGGGAATTCCCCCATCACCTGGTCTACTAAGAAACAATCAGTTGTGTTTAGATCTTCAACTAAAGCTGAGTACAGGTCCCTTGCTATAACCACTACAGAGCTGTATTGGTTGAGGATGCTTCTCAAAGACTTAGGGATTTATTTGTATCATCCTCCAATTTTGTGGTGTGACAATGTTTCACCTCTTGCTTTAGCTTCTAATCCTATTTTTCATGCTAGAACTAAACATATTGAACTTGATTATCATTTTGTTCGAGAGAAAGTTTTGAATAGGGATATGATCATCAAGTATATTTCAACTTTGGACCAATTGGCTGATCTGTTTACCAAGAGTTTGCCTTCCTCTCGGTTTCATGCTCTTTCCTTCAAACTCATGGGCCTTCCTCCCCTTCATTTGAGGGGATGTAAAGGATCATGGTTGCTCATGGTGCTGTATCAGTTAACAGACAAGTTCAGTGCTGCTTAAACGACTTGTAGTTGATTAATAGATTTGTAAAACTGTATGTAGCTTAGTATAAGGCTTTGAGTATTAGTTAGTTAGTTACTCTGTTAGTCCACGCGTTTCTATACTATTGGACACTAAAAAATTCTGTTAGGATAGAGTTTGGCGCCTAATCAGTTATGGTTAGTTAGCATATATAAGATGTATTACATTGTAATCTATTCAATACTATATACAGAATTTCTCATTTGATATTTTCTTCTAGAATATTCTCTCTAACAAACACAGTTTTCTTCACACTACAAGTGACCCTAGAAAACATCTTGATTTTGTTTGGTGTGTCCATCTGTCATTCTTTTCCAAAACCTTCTCCCCCTTTCCCCCTTTTAACACTCTGCTTCATAATTGTCTTGTCTGCTATCAAGAGAAATTTTGGTAAGCACTTTTGACAGTAAAACCTCCATTATGGTGCAAAGCTAGATTAGTCTATCAGCAGGTAGATCTGTGCTAAGCAGAATTTTTTTAATTTCTTTAGCTTTGAAAGGCAAGAAAACCAACTCCCATAGATCCACATTCCATTGCTAGGTTGTTTCATCTACAAGTTTGCTTATTGTTGATTCTTCCTCTAGGATTCTTCTTTGTGAGATCACCTTACGCCACCATTCTTGATTACTCTTCCTGCACATAGAATACATCTCCACACATAAGGTGTATGACCAATATGAGCTTCCATGAAAGAGCATGAAGGAAAGTATCTCTTTTTGAAAACCCTGTAAATCAGAGACTGATTATTAGTCCTCATCCTCCAAACTTGCTTAGCTACTAGAGCCAAGTTGAAAGCTTGTAGATCCCAAAAGCCCATGCCTCCTAATTCCTTAGGTTCACAAAGTCAAATTCAACTGACCCAATGGATTTTGCTTTCATCTTTTCTTTGACCCCCAAGATTTACAAATCATTGATATTAATTCTTCACATAGTAATGCCAATATTTTTAACTTGTAGTATACGTGGGATTGCTTAAGCAACTACCTTGATAAGCACCTCTCTTCCCACATTGAATAGAAATTTTTCTTTACATCCTTGAACTTTTTGCCAAACCCTTTCCTTGATCTTTACAAGGGTATATTTTTTGGATCTTCCTATGAACAAAGGCAATTCCAAATACTGTTTGGCTATCAAGTAGAATTGTCCTTTCATGTCACATCCTCAAGTTTACCTTCATCCCTACGCCTTCTTCTTCCTACTTAGTCAAAGAGAACTTCATTTACATCCACTCTAGAAAATCTTCCATTCGTTGAATAATTTACAAGCCAGACCTCAGAAATTTCCCACTCTGTTGGGGATAGAAACTTGTACATGACAAGACACAACTTCTACTAAACTCAAGAATTACAGAAGCCCTAGGCTCACAGAAGACATAACAGAGAGAGAACTTGAAAACAATTTGAGTTTGGAAGAAAAGTGTGACAGGACCGAGCATTAATTGGATGTGAAATGGAGCATGGATAATAGGAGGTTGGAGGACATTGTCCTAGTGTATGTAGAGTGTATCAGGCAGAGAGTTGGACTGATGCGTGATTGGCACATAGAGGCATGAGACAAGCATTCCTGTTGTTGAGTCTCCTGACGTTGTGTAGACTATCTACGAATAGACAAACCTGTGTGTTCTGTGACTCAAAAGAGTAGACAGAAGGAAGGAATCTAGAGATAGTAGAGTTGCATGACAATAAAATACATACATACCTATGTATGTGTTTGGAATATAAGCTTCACAGTTGACATTCAGCATTTTAATGTCTTCTCTATTTATAGCAAAAAACCTGATGAAGCAGCCAAAACTCCAAAGACGCTAAATATATGAGCAGAAAAGGAAACAAGAGCTCCTACAAATCCTTAAGTGGTAGTGTTTAATGTAATATCACAGTTTAGCAATCACAAGAAAACCCAGATATTTAAACAATTTAGAACTTCATGAGCTCAATGAGTACAAATCAAATAGTTACAATCAATGAATTGAATCTTTCTCTTAAATCAAAAATTGAAACTTGCCAGAAGAATACCAAGCATGGATTGCATTTAGCGTGTGGCTACCAAGTTCCCCATGAGGCCTCCACTAATCATAATGTCTAGCATTAGAAAATCCAACTTGTAAAGCAAGCCTCTCTAACTCTTTCCCTGTATCAAAAGACATAATTTCCAATCACCCAATTGGATTTTAAAATATTTAAAATAAAATAAAAAAAGCAACTATGGTGGCAATACACGGACCCTATGACTAACATAACTTCGGATTCAGCTCATTTATTCACTAATAGTTAGTTATTATCCTGAATCGACATGCTACCATTCATTGTCTTAAGAAATAACATAATTGCAGTAGTTTATTTTTTCAAAGCAAAGCACTTTTCCAGAGCTTCATATGATTTTAGCAGAATGAAAAAACATGGTAGTATTATTATAATAAGGCCCAAGGAATTCCTTGACATAGAGATACAAAGTACACCAATTAGATATGTAATATTAACATGATTAAGCCAAACGTTGATTTCTGGTTGTTTACTAACAACCAGATACACCTAAAATTGCATGATCCAAAGTTAGCCAGGGGAGATCAACCTGTTAAGAATTCCTTGATTGAGCTTTTCAAATATTCATACTCCTTTGCAAGCCCATAACCAGTTGCCACTGGGACAACTACATTGTCAATCATCCATAGCTTGCAAAACAGATACATTTAAGACAAATTGATTTATTTCTGCAACAGGTACCATAATAGCGTTGAACTCAATGTCCTATAGTCACAACATTGTCAAATCTAATAAGAAAGAGATACAACAACTGATATGAATGAAAAGTACAAATAGTGACTTAAAATGAAGCAGAAAGACATTATGATACTCACATGTAAGCAGTGAGGAGAGTGTATTAATAGTTAAATAAAACATTGTTGGGCCCAAATATCATCTTCTTTTTTAATAAGTAAAAAATCATTGAATAAGAAAAAAGAGCCTCCCATGTCTACAGGGGGTATACAATAGGAAACACTAAACTTAAACAAGGAAAGTTCAACTATCAAGAAACCTTCCAAGGTTTTGAAATTTTGTTTACCATGGTGTCACAGCATGTTGTATCAAGAAATTATGTGAAATCTTCCAAGATATTAACTTTACTTCTCACTCAACAAGTGATATCACAATTGATAATTCATCATGACAAGTGAATTCCAATATGTAAATATTCAATTCTGACAAACCCAATGTCACAATAGAATATCTAAACTTGAGCATTAGAAATAAAATAAAAAATTCCTATCATTTTTTATTGTAATATATATATGTGACTACCTGAATTAAATTAGTAAATGGCTGTGTGCTTTTATTGAAATCAAGAACAGATACTCTTGAGCCTGAAAAGCCCACAACAACGAAAAATATTAGGGTCTCACTATCACAATCATCCAATTTCATATTTTTTTAAGAGATATAGAGATTGTAAGACCTGGTTTCAGAACTTTAAACATCTCCTGCATGGCTCTTTCTTTATCAACCACATTTCGTAGCCCATAACCCATTGTAACGGCATCAAAGTAACCATCAGAAAATGGTAACTCAAGTGCATCGCCTTCAACCCACCTACGACGAAACACATGATATTAGTGCCTTTGCAGCATTGGCTATTAACACTACTGTTAGTGCACTTTAAATTCACTTATAGACAATATTTTCAGAATCAAAGCAGAAAATTCTACTACTAGAAATGGCTTCAAGAAACTTTTCCACTCTTTTAATTTGTTAACCGCTAGATTTACCAATGCTCACTCTATATTGTTATCGCAGGCATTGGGGGCCAAGCCTTGCCGACACGAAGCAATTGTTACTGCATAAACTAAACTGACAACAATGCTAGTGTTGGAACAATGGAAGAGCATACCTTGCCATTGGACCCAACTTTCTCGGACAAAAGAAATGCTAAATCCCCACTTCCACAACACAAATCCAACGCACAGTCTCCCATTTTCGCTCTAACACCCACAATTCCAACATTAAACAAACAAACAAACAAAATTTTCAAATTATAAAAATTTATAAAAAAAAAAAAAAAGACTAATAAGAATAATATTAAAAAAAAAATACCCAGTCCATGAAACAGTCATTCTTTTCCATAGACGATGCTGACCCAAACTCAGCAAGTCATTCAACTGCATTTTTAGTTAGAAAGACATAAAAGAGAGCTCAAAAAAAAAAAAGAATTGAAGGAAAAGGAGGAGATGAGAGTGGAGAGTTACATTATCGTAGACAGGAGCAATACGACCAAAGTGTTCTTGGCGTTCGAGAGAAGAACGAACCGGTCTGTGTCTGAACCGGCATGAAGGAAGAGGAATACACAGTACCATTTTTTCCGACACCAAGGTCCGTCACTTTATCCTTAGTTTTTTTTTAAACATATAAGTACAAGATTCGGATAAAAAAAATTTTTTTTTTTTTTTGGGAGAAACAAAACACAAACATGAAAGAGTATCACAAAAGTCACACTGCACGTCACACCTCCACTCAGAATACCTCTTAAAATAAAATATATTTTATCTATAGTGTTGTAAAATATTCTTTTTTAAAAGAAAAAAGTAAGGTCTTTAAAATTTTAATAAATAAAAATTATTTTTAAAATTTTATACTCTTTTCAAATGTTTAACATTTTTTTAATACATTTTACTAAAAATTCTTAATTTTTCAAAAACTTTACTCTTCTTTTCACTTTCTGTCCAAATTAAAATTAAAATTAATAGATTTTTGACAAATTCATTACTAAAAACCCATTGTTTAATAGCTGAGCTTCATCATTACATAGAGAGACATTGACCATTTAAAATATGGTATCATTCTAATACTAATTGTTTCGATATTTTTAGAATTAAAAGATTTAAAATAATTTTTTTAAATATATGAAAATAGTCTAATTAAGGTATTAAATTAGATTAATTGGAAGTCATCTTGCTTGCACCTCACACGCTCCACAGGCCTCATTTGTAACATCATCTGCTTACGACAGCCGCCATGTCAACCTTAGCTTACGTCAGCTACCACGTCATCACTAGTCTCTGCTTATGTCATCCTCTACGTCATCTTGTTGACATCATCGCTCCGCTAGTTGACTTTGACTGTTGACTTTTGAGGCAAGTTTGACCGTTGACTTTTCCAAAAATTGACTTTTTGCAATCCAGGTGTTCCTTACGTAGTTTTTCGCGTAAATTTCATTTTTGTAATCCATTTTTGCTTATTTTGCTTCTAATTGAAGAATAAGGACAAGTCTTCTTTTTATTGCAACAATCGTCGCCGACAATCCAACAAATGTTTTTGCAATTTTTGCAAATGTCTTGGCCATAATAATTAGACTTGTTATCAATGCAACAAATCAGCTGTTTCCATTTCTGTTGCTACTGTTGCTAAGACTGAGAGTATCCAACCAATGGCTCCCATCTCCGTAAAATCCAAGTCTTCTGGATCCACTATCACCATTTCCATAGTTGACCTTCAAAACATCATTGCTAATACCATTCGTATGGTTAGTAATGCATCTTATTCCTCTTCTCTCTCAGTTTTATCTTGTATGTCTTCTTCCTCTTGGCTTATGGATTCTACTTGTTGCAATCACATGACACCTCACTCGTCCTTATTTTCTCAACTTGAACCTACACAACACCCTCTTAATATTCACACAGCAAGTGATTCCGCAATATTTGGTCATAATATAGGTTTTATCTCAACCTCCAACCTCTCAGTTCCTAGGATCTTTAATGTTCCTAACATTTCTTACAATTTATTTTCTGTGGGACAATTAGCTGAGTTGGGTTATCGCATTACCTTTTATTATTCTGGGTGTACTATGCAGGATCCAAGGATGGGACAGAAGCTTAGGACTAGTCCCAAAGTTGGACGTATGTTTCCCGTGGACAACTTTCGTCTTCCACCTGTTGCACTTATTTCTGTTACTGCTACAGCTGTTGCAGTTTCTTCTATTCCTTCCCTTACACTTTGGCATGCCCAACTTGGTCACGCATCTTCCTCTCGGGTACAACACTTGGCTTCTAGAGGTTTGTTAGGTTCAGTATCTATAGAAAATTTTAATTGTGTTTCATGTCAGTTAAGAAAACAACCAGTTTTGCCTTTCAATACTAGTGAATTAATGTCCACTGATATCTTTAACCTAATTATTTTGATGTCTAATGGCCTTCCTCTGTCTCTAGTATTGGTGGATCTCAATATTTTGTTATCTTTGTTGATTATTATTCCCGCTATAACTGGAATTTTCATATAAAACATTGTTCTAAATTATTGCAAGTATATTATAATTTTGTAAAAATTGTTGAAACTCAATTTTCCAAACGAATCAAAATTTTTCAATCTAATAATGCTCTTGAATACACTCAATATGCTTTCCAAGAGATTTTGCATTCATATGGCATTATTCATCAGCTAACTTGTCTAGGTACCTCTCAGCAAAATGGTAGAGCCGAACGAAATCTCTCCGTCTCTCTACCAAAGTTCCTGCTCATTTTTGGGGCAAAGCTGCTTTTCATGCTATTAATTTCATTCTCAATCCTATCATCCAAAATCAAACTCCATATGAACGCCTTTATGAGTCACCTTCAGACTATCACCACATTCGCTCTTTCGGTTCTACCTGTTTCATTCTTCTTCAACCGCATGAGCATCACAAACTTAAGCATCAGTCTAGACTTTGTTGTTTTCTTGGCTATGGAGAAACTCAAAAGGGGTATCGGTGTTATGATCATGTCTCTCATCATCTTCGTATCTCCCGCAATGTTGTCTTTTGGGAACATCGCTCCTTTGTCGAGCTCTCTCATTTCCGTGCCTCCCTATCTACCTCCTCTGTCTTAGATTTTTTTTCCAAATGAGCCACATATTCCTTCTATAGTTACTTTTGATCCTTCTATAGACTTCTCTATCCAACCACCAAATATTTTTGATGCCTCTCCTAAATCACCCTCTAATGAACAGGTGGAAGACGTGCTACCGAACTCTGAGCTTAGGTCTCCTGCTCCTACTCTGCTTAAAGATCTTGCATAAAACATTCCACCATGTCACTCAAATCGGGTAAAATTCATTCCTGCACATTTACTTGACTATCATTGTTACACTGCCCTTCCTACACTGCACGAGCCTCACATCTATCGTAAGGCCTCCACTGACCCTTTATGGCAGATTACAATTAAAGAGGAACTTGATGTATTATCTAAAAACCATACATGGAATTTGGTGACTCTCCCCTCCTAGGAAATCTGTGGTTGGTTATAAGTGGATCTACAAGATCAAGACTCGCTCTGATGGGTCCATTGAGTATTATAAAGCTCGTCTTGTTGCAAAAGGTTGTACACAGGAGTAGAGTATAGGATTGATTGTGAAGAGACATTTGCTCTGTTTGCTTGAATCTCATCTATTCGTGCCCTTTTAGCTGTTGCCGCTGCCAATAAATGGGATATTTTTCAGATGGATGACAAAAATGCCTTCCTTAATGGGAATTTAAGTGAAAAAGTTTTTATGCAATCTCCTCCTGGTCTCTCTATTGAACCAAATAAGGTTTGTCACCTTCGACGTGCACTTTATGGCCTTAAACAAGCTCCATGAGATTGGTTTGTCAAGTTCAGCTCTACCATCTCTCGCTTAGGTTACATTGCTAGTCATTATGATTCTGTCTTATTTCTTTGTCGCACCAACAAAGGCATTATTTTGCTTCTCCTATATGTGGATGATATCATCATAATTGGTGATAACCTTAGTGGCATTCAAGAACTCAATGATTTTCTCAGTCAACAGTTTAAGATGAAAGATCTTGGACATCTCAGCTACTTCTTGGGTATTGAAATCACTCATTCTACAAATGGACTTTAATTACTCAAGCCAAGTATGCTTCTGAACTTTTGTCTCAAGCTAGACTCACTGATAGTAAGACTGTTGACACTCTAGTTGAACTTTATGTGCATCTGACTCCCTCAGGGGGGAAACCATTTTCTAATTCCTCTCTTTATTACAGATGATTGGTTGGCAGCCTAATTTATCTTACTATCACTTATTCAGATATTTCCTATGTTGTTTACCAGGTAAGTTAGTATCTATCTATTCCACGATCGACTCACTATGCTACTGTCCTACGCATTCTTCGATACCTAAAGAGCACTCTCTTTCATGGCCTTTTCTACTCTGTTTAATCTCCTTTTATTCTTCGTGCATTCTTTGATGCTGATTGGGCAGGAGATCCAACTAATCGAAGGTCAACCACTGGTTATTGCTTTCTACTTGGTTCTTCTCTGATTTCTTGGCGAAGCTAGAAATAAACCATTATGGCCCACTCCAGTACTGAAGCAGAATATCATGCCCTTACTGATACCACATCTGAGCTCCTTTGGCTTCGATGGCTTCTTAAGGATTTAGGTGTATCTAAATCCTCTGCTATTCCTCTTTATTGTGACAACCAAAGTGCCATTCATATTACTCACAATGATGTCTTTCCATGAACGAACTAAATACATCGAGATCGATTGTCATTTTATCCATTATCATCTTGTCTATAGTGCTCTCAAGTTGTTCTCGGTCTCCTTTAAAAATCAACTTGCAAATATCTTCACCAAGTCACATCTTAAGGGACGCTTTTGTACTTTGGTTGACAACTTCAAGTTGTTCTCACACCCACTTTGAGTTTGAGGGGGGCTGTTAACGTGTAACAGGCTGTGAGCCTTAGGCTCACCTTGTTTACTTATATAGCACACATACTTATACTACACACTCTGCCTCTTATATAAAGGCACTCATGTATATTTTATTACTTGAGAAATACAATACTTTCATTCAGGATTTCTAACACATTTTTTGTACTCACAAATTGGTGAAAATAGGTTTAGGGCTTTATCTTTTGCGACACGCGACACAAGCTCTTAAACCTCTTTTTGAGTCAACTATTATGTGCCTTTATACAATTATGTAGGTTGGGCACAAGTTCCATGTTAGCAACTGACTTGATTAAACAAATTAGAACTCATATCTCGATAGAACAAGCCTCAATTGAGAGAGTGTTGAAAGGCTTGTTTCGATCTACCGACATACAATCAAAGTGTAGTTGAAATTCTAAAGTCTACCTTCTATTGAACTGGATCTTGGACATTTGATCTTAATCTTATGAATGAACATTACAACTCAAACAAGATTACAAGTTATACAATTTACTGACAACAGTATATTTCAGTGGGTGTTTGTGTAGGGGACCTTCTTAATACACAAGTATAGTTGACCTAAGAGATTGATTATGCTAGAATTAATGATGATTTGATTTTCCATTGCTTCAAGCCATAATAGGAGTTGGACAAATACAATCAACATGTGTAAAATAAGTAGAAGGGCTAAATACAGATATGAGAATAATATAAGTTATATGCTCACACTATCACTGATTGAATATAGTTCCAAGATAAAATTATTGTGACTGTAAACCTAGTATTTATATAACCGAGAACTAAATCTATTATGCAACTGATTCCTCACAAATAAAAAAACCTCTAACTGATATAGTTACAGTAGCGATCACAAGGAGTTACATTTCACATTTACTGACACAGTTACTCTATTGTCTCTTGGGATAGAAAGAAAGTGCCATAGACAGTAGCAATCTGGTCACCTGGGACAAAAGGAACCGTTGGAGATGGTAGCAATCAAAGCAGAATCTCCTGCTTTGAGAGGGTAACTTGGGTCTTCACACTTGTCAGTCAGTTTCATCATACTTTCATCTATAAATGGTGGTTTTGTAGGTGCAGGGAGGTGATCATCCTTCTTTGTTAACATATGTAGTGCCTTGACATTGTTGGTCGTAATGACTAAATCTTTTGGGTGCATAGAAGTCCGATATGCACCATTCTTAAAATCTCATTCTTAACATTGCCATTAGGGTGATTATGCAAAAATAGATTTGGGTCATATAATTGCTCAACTGTCCCTGATCGAAAATGCTTCCATGCCTATTTTGTCCAAAGAAAAAAAAAACACATGAACAGGTGAGAAAAAAAAAATAGAAGAGCTTAGTTAATTCATCTTTCTTTTTAGAAAAATTGGTGCATACTGAAATCAAGATTGTACCGTGCACAAAGTTCCCACTTTTACAAGGTCCGAAAGGGGCCAATAATTTATAATAATAATAAGAAGAGGCTAGATGAAGTTTTAAGGCTTACTATTGTGATTAGATTGTCTAAGCACTCTGATGAGTATTCTATGGTTTTGGTCCTGTTGTTCTGCCTTCCTGTAACAATCTCTAACAAAAGCACTCCAAAGCTGTAGACATCGACTTTCTCAGTCAACTGGCCATGGACTAGGTATTCCAGAGGCATATATCCTCTACAAATTCATTTTAAAAAAAATTACTAATAATTTAGTATAGTGCTGAACCCAAGCGAAAACAAACCTGTAAAATTACAATCTCTTATCACTAATACATGTTCTTATATTATTGGGCTCAAATATTAGATAACTACAAAATTCTTAGGTGGATTTGCTGAAAGTTGATATTTGTTTAGAGCCAATTTCTATGATTCAATCAATCAACAGAGAAATGTGATAAGCCAAAAACGTATTGACCCTTTGTGATAAATTAACAAATTAATTTAGCCAAGTGAATTAATTAAGTTAATTACATGCAAAGCGTGTGCTAGCACAAACAAATCACCACATAACTAAATATGCAGCGGAAAATAAATTTGACACGGTGATTTGTTTACTAATGGGAAAAACTTACACGGCAAAAACCAAACCGAGTGATTTTAAGGTCATCACTCTCGAGAATCCACTATTATCAAAACAAACGGTTACAAGTAAAGGAAACCTTATACCAACCTACAATTGAACCCTTACCCCACTACCTAATTGGACTTGTTCTGTAGTGACAATTTCTCCTTATAATGCACAACTCCCAGTACGTGACTAACTGTGGACATGGCCACGTGACACCTCTTAGGATGGGTTTTTAAGAAAAGAAAGGTTTGATCTTGAGAATATTTTTTATTCAAAAAATTATGAGTCTGAAAAAAGTTGAGGAGTCGCCACTTATTTTATTATTTTTTTTAAGGGAAAATAAAACAAGAAATAAAAACCCTTTCTTTTTTATTTGATTGACTCAATGGATAAGGAAAATGGTCTACGTCCACCAAGGACAAGTTCGGGGGTCAAATTACGCCGTGGGAAGGTATGAGGCACCCATGCACGCCCGATATGTGTACCGGTCTCTACTAAACAAGTAAGGACTATTTGACATTCAATTAATCATTCAATGGGCACAATATTATTGATTGAATTCATTACACCAAATCGAGCAAGTAGTTAATTTTATGACATGGTGGCCTAAAGCTAAATCATAAGACGAGATAATGATAATAAAAAGAAGCAGCAAGTTAATAACGAAACAAAATGATGATAAAGAAACTAACAAGCATGTCAAGGAATTGATATAACAACTACTATATAAAAAAACATGCGTAAGCTTAAACTCTTCCAAGTCATGATCTGAGTAACATGAGAAGATTTCATTTTGAGGGAACCAGTGGGATTATACTTTTTCTAAGAAAAGAGTGAGGCTTAATCAAATTAGCTTATGACTTGGTTTTGATTTGAAGTAAAAAATAAAGTATATTTCTATTTCTATTTGTGGAAACCGAAAACATAGACTTTGTTGGAAGAAAAATGGGTCTAGGCAACTTGTAGATTAGCTATGGTGTAAAAAAAACTATGTCTTCATCAAAAGCTTTCAATGCATGGGTCCACCCTTTTAAGAAATCACATGTTGACATGATTTAACCCCACTTTTTACTTTTAACTTTCTTTTATCACAACCAAGCTTAGTTCTTTGGTCACAAGATAGCCCAAGCTTCGAGGTTTAACATTCAGACTAAAAAGAACATACCCAGCAAGACAACCAAGCTTCAATCGACTAAAACACGCAAGAATATAGAGTGGAAAGGTTGAAAACATACCCAGCAATTCCTTGGACGAGTTTGATGATGACTCCAATGAGATGAATGGCGACGACAACGGCGTTCTCTGAAGGATGGTCCTCCCACCATGCGACGCTCCACCGACGATGGTTGATGGAGAGGTGTTGAACTAGCTGTGTACAGCGTGGGCCTGGCTAATAGCAAGAACTTGGATATTGGACTTGTTAGCTTGGCTCCAAATTTGTCCCCCCTCAGGATTGGGTTTTCTCCCAAGAAATTTCAATCTCTCTCAATGTCTTTTTTTGTTTTTTCTAAAGGCTTTTTGAAAATTAGAATGCAAAGAGATGTGGTGAAAATGATTTTAGGAGATGAAAAATGACAGGTACATCTTAGTTCTGAAATCAAGCAAAAATGGAGTCAAGAATGCAAAGAGATGTGGTGAAAATGATTTTAGGAGATGAAAAACGACAGGTACATCTTAGTTCTGAAATCAAGTGAAAATGGAGTCTCCATGTTTATCCTCTGTTCTCTCTAGTTTTTTTCTTTCTTTTTTTCTCCCCCGCCCTTTATGTGGTCTCCACTCTCTATTTTTATATTTGTAAAATCCACACACCTACTATCCGTTTTTGTTTGCACACACTCTACTACTCAGCTAGAACAGTCGAATGACAACCAAGACAAAAATCATGCAGCTGAGGGCACGCTGGACTTGCTTAGTGTGGGAGGTGTTTGTCCACTGTACCCAAAACGTACACCTCACCATTCGATTTTGTTTTGTCCTTTTCTTCTGGACCACTAAAGCTGGGTTTGCCAGTATATTTGAAATAAAATGCAATAGTTTTTAAGTTAAATTAACAGAAGGAGCTTAAGGGACAAAACTTGACCTTTTTGGATACAACTTTCAAAAACTGAGGATTTTGTGGAAAAGGGGAAAAAGTCAAGCATGCATGGATTAAAAATGGTTGCTTCAAATGCACTTAAAATAAAGATTGACAGTAAAAACTATGAATGAATAAATAAAGGAATTGAAAAATAAAATAAAAACGTGTCAAATAAGAGAGAGATTAGAGAGTTATGCACATCATTCAATTAGTTCATTATTGGGAGGATGAATGCGCAAAAGGTATGCATTATAATTGAGGAACGAAATAGGGTGTCTACACTAACCAATTGCACGGATCCTAATATGCGACTTCAAGCACAACCTAAAGAAGGTTGTTGGCTACAAAGTTTTTCAGTTCATCACACAATGAAGATTGAGAAGATGCTTGGTCACAAAACCCTACAGTGTACAAACATAGCAGCTTCTTCACAAGAAAGATGAACTAGGGCAAATTCTGTCTCTAGTCACAATTTGCTTGAACAAACTTTGCTCAACACTTGTGCAACTTGTGTCACATTTGACGGCTCTTAAAATAATCCATTTATATGTTTAGGGTTGTGAGAAAAGAAAGCCCAAACATACAATCCCGAATTGAATGAAAAACAGTCCTAAAAAACTGAATTTCATAAACCTCGACAGATGTCCTATCTGTTGAGTTGTTGTCGAGCCACGGGCTTCAACAGCTCTACAGGTCTCGATAGATAGCTAGCTGTCAAGTTTTAATGAATAGCACTTTTCACACTTGAATCTTGGACAGACTTGCATGCCTTCAACACTTGAACTTGAAACATGGTTTCTTTAAGTATTAAACACATCCTAAATCTACCCAATTACAAGAAAAGTACGTTTTGTCAAAGGATTAGTCAATTACATAAAATAGTGACATGTGTTCTTAACAAGTGAATCACATATGTCCTAACAAAAAGGAATACTTACAGTGTTCCTGCAATGGCAGTGCTTACGTGACTATGATTTTCTTTCAATGACCTAGCTAACCCAAAATCAGCAATTTTAGCATGAAGTTTTGAGTCCAACAAGATGTTACTGGCTTTTATATCTCTATGAATTATTTTAATCGTGGAGTTCTCGTGAAGATAGGCTAAACCTACTACAATAATCTCATATCTTTTGTCCCAGTTCAGTGCTTTTCCTTTGTTTGGATCTGTTATTTTTATTGAAACAATTAAGAATATATAAATTGTTGATATATATCGTTTACAATCTAGCATAGTGAGACCAGACCAGAACTAGTACAAATGTAAAACTTTGATAATTACCAAAGATGAATCGGTCAAGGCTTGTGTTAGGAAGGAATTCATAGACAAGTAGGCTTTCAGGCCCTGAACAACTGCATCCTAATAACCTGACCAGATTTTTGTGTTCCACACTGCTTACAATGTTTACTTCATTGTAGAAATCTTCTGCTCTATGTCTCTTGTTTGAGAAAAGCCTCTTGACAGCAATCTCTCTTCCATCAGGCAGAGTTCCCTGTAATGGACAAAACCCATAAATCTCTGACAAAATATGATGGAAGTGGTTTTGGACCTTTTGGTTAAGGGGGGAGGTTTGTGATAGACTACCTTATAAACTGTTCCAAATCCTCCTTGACCAAGTTTGTTGGCAATGTCAAAACCTCTTGTGGCCTTCTCAAGTGTGGAATACTTGAAGTTCAGGCTAATATCATTAAGTATTTTTACCAGCTTTTCTGCATCATTTGAACCTAGGGAGCCAGAATAGAATAGAAATGAAAAGAACTTGGGTGGTAATTCGTAGTCAAAAGAAGGCCATCAATAATGCATTAGATAACAGATTGAACTGCCCAATTTGTTTATTATTTGTTTTTCATTTCAATAATATACTAAACATATTCGGAGGCTTTGTAAAGTCAAGCATCCAAAGTGCTTGAACTTGGAGTGATCAAAATATTGATAACATTACAGAATAAGTCAATGTCTGCTACTTTTTCCAACAAAAACTCTTTACCTCTTCGTTTCTTTGCTATACTTCTCTGCCTCCAGATATAAAGTCCTACTGCTATTCCAACTACCACAAGAACCAGCGAACTTACAATTGAAACAATAATCACTGTTGTCCTACCTGCAAAACTCATCAATAGAAAGTGATCAAATTTAATATAAAACATGCTCCTCCCTAAAGCTACAAGGCCAGCCCCCTATGTACAGGACACAAAAACAATTTCAGTTATAAATGTGAATCATGTTTTCAAAACACAATTTTACCATTTCACAATTATAACTAATAAACTAGTGCGTGTACAGCAATATTTAACTCATGTACAACAATAATTAAGGATTTTTGGTTACCTTAGAACTTTGAGTTCCAAGTTCCTTGTTGAGAAAATCTTTGCTTGAGTACGTCATGAAGCAACCAGTGTTCAGAACTCTACCCTCTGACCAAGGCAAGCATTCCAATATTGAAGCAGACGCATTTTCCAACACACTTCACAAGAGCTTGCATTCAAAGTCCTCCAACAATCAGCAAGTGCATAAGCTGACTCGTTGACTGCCCCAGGCACAGCCTCCTGAGCAATCGCATGGCCTTTTTGGTGTGGTGCAGCCACAACTGCACTGCTCAAAGCTTTTTTCACCGATTCTTCAAACGTTGAGTTCTTCCTAGTTGTATTCCGACATACGGAACTGTCACCAGGTCCTGTATACTCCTCAAAGAAGCTATAATTCTCGTACCTCATGAAGCAACCATCAAAGTAAATGCGACCTGAAGTGTGAGGAAAGCACTGGGAAAGAGCTGTGCGTGCCTCTGCATAGCATAATTCACAGTCAGGTAAAGAGAGATCCCCAAAGCACTGGCCAAGGCCATAGTTTGTATCTGGGCCTGAACCTGTGACTGCTACTCCAAAACCTGACCCTTGCATTTGTTGCCTGATGTTTTCCATTGTATAACCAAAATTTGAAGCAGAGACAGACCTATTCTGCACAAGTTGGTGGCCACATGTTATTTGGACCATTTGGGTTCGTGGATCTCCGGTTGCTGTTTGTAGTAGTAATGAAGTGTTGATAATTGCTAAGATAAAACATCTGGAAGTGACAGATGGGAAATCTTTCTTTATTTTTCGGAATTAACTAGTATTTCTTGTTATTGTCTTTGATGTTGGTTTGATTGTAAGAATAGGCAAAGCAAAGCTGACTTCCGTAAAGTCCGTAAATAGTAAGAAAAATAAATAATAAGTTTTTTAGCAGGGTCGTTGAAGTTTGAACGTATTGGTTGTCCTTTTCCTTCATTCCAAGTCAAGGCACGTCTTAAATCATTGTCCCCTTGTGGCAGTTGAATCACTAAGAAAAAAATCTAAGTCTCGAACCCAAATATTGTTGAATTGAGTGGTAAATAGTCCTTGTGTGGAATAGCTTAAGAAAATATTTAACATTTGCATGATCTTGTTATTGTTTACCCAATTATTGATTAAATTATTAAAACAATTTAGAGATAATATGGGACTGTATATTTGATTATGGTTGGTTTTGTAGGGTTTGAATTGGTGACATATATACCGTTGAAATGCTCCATCTTTGCACAGAAATAAAATTGAGTGAGAATACTGATTACTGAGGAGGGTATAGGTGCCGTAATATTTAGAATATATTTGGCATGCAAGAATAGATCGAGCTAGGAATGAAATGAGTAATCATTCAATTGTGTGATTATGTTATCATTACAGAAAATAAGTATTCCTATAAAATGAATATTTTTTAACTTGAAGAATAGTTATACTTACCAAAAATTTTGTTATCTTTATTCCTTAAGTTTTATAATAACTAAAAAAAAAAAAAAAACAGTTTTTCAAAAACCATGGTTGGCTACATATCTCTCTCTCTCTCTCTCTCTCTCTCTCTCTCTCTCTCTCTACATATATATATATATATATAAGATACAATAATAATGTAAGATTTTTTTTTTCCCATTAAAAGTGACATTTGTAATTATTGATTGTAATAATTTAGTTAAAAAAAAAAAGTTGACAAGTACTAATATAATCAATTTATATTATATGAAATTTATTAAAATAACAAACAAACGAAAAACTCTCTTTTTATCCTATTTTATTAATTTAAATTTCAAATATGTATTAGCCTTTTTATGAAACGTGTATTGTTTACTTAAAAAAGAGTTTGAGATTGTTTTATATATCATCATTTTTTTTGAAGCAAGTGAACTTGTCATTTATTATAATTTACTTAGGAATATATTGTCAGTTTTTTTATTATTTCTTTTTTAACATTTATGAAGAGAGAAAATTTGAGCGGAGAATAATGATATTATATAATTATTTAATTTATACATAATTTTAATTTTAAACAAGACTCACAGAGAGTACAAATATAATTATATAGAAGTATTATAATATGACTTCATTTTATCATCAAATCATGTTATACCAAACCAAGTTTTAAATACAACTACAAAGGTTAAGCCCTTTTGTAGTTGTACTCGGATTATGTAATGTATTATAAACCCGGTTTAAAATATTATTATTATTTTCGTGTGTGTTCTAATAAGTATTATTGTTTACTAAAAAAAAAGTGTTAAATACAAATTCATGATCATATTCTTCATGTGTTATCACTTATCACTAAACAAATGCATAAGAATAGTTATTGTATTACAGCTTCTTGTATTTCTTATAATGCTTATTCCTTTTTCTTTCTTTCTTTTTTATGAATTATAATACTTATTCTTATTCCCTAGTAATCGTTAATATTACATTGTATCAAATGTGCTCTTAGTTTCAATTTGAAGGAACTAAAATAAGGGTGAGGAATTTTGTGAATCTATAAAATTTTCATTTGTATTGCTTTTGATTAAAAAAAATGTCATTATCTTTTTTAAAAATTCAATAGTTATAATGTGGGGAGGAATGACATTTTGGTTAGAATACCAAAAAGAGTATCAATTTTTTTTTTTTTTTTTTTTTTTTTGGAGAAAAAAGAGTATCAATTAAGCTATAAAGGTATTGTCTTAGGAAATGCCATTTGAGCTCTCTGAAATGTAAAAATATCCGCACACAATCTTTTGACAAGAAATTAACTGCTACTTCAACATTAGTTTTTCCTCTCATTTTCTATTCCTATCAGTACCTATTCCATTTGTCTCACCCTCCTCAAATCTCAATGTCTGTCAATAATCTTTTGTAGTTTTTCTTTCTTGAAAATGAAATCTTTTTGTAGGTTTTTTTTTTCATGAATTTTGTAGTTTTGTTGGTATCATAGCATTTATTTAAGCTTAATCGAATTCCTTTTCTTTTCTGCCGGTCCCTTTATTTATTTTAAATATTACCGAGTCCACCAAATTTTTTTTCAATGCCGTGTGCAACTAGCAATTTTATTGAATTATTTTTTATCCTAAGGTTTGCCTCAATTTTAAAATGATCATTAACTTTTCAAATGTATCAATTTAGTCTCTATTTTTTTTTTTTTTTTTGGTATTGTATTAAAATAGTCTCTATCATTATCTGGTTGAAAAAAATCTGACATGACCAACAGTTATATTAAAAATATCATTTTTAATGTCACCAAAGATACCAACGACCTTAAAAAAAAACCTCAATCCATTTAAACTAGCATGTAAACAGGTGAGACACTTGTTTGGGATCTGAAATCCCTAAATCATGACAGAGAGAAGAGAACCATGAAAGGGGTGGAGGAACTATGAGAGATAAGATCCACATCTTAAATTTTTTTTTCTAACTAAAACCTTAGACTTAGAGAATTTGCATTAACTTGTGTAAAATTTTTCTCTTTCTTTTAGAATAAGTACCTTTTTTTTCCTATTTTAATTAACCACTTTTCAAAACACTCACCACCAATTTTCTATTCTAAATTATATTTTATTTAAATA
This sequence comes from Quercus lobata, assembly GCF_001633185.2. Classification (NCBI taxonomy): domain Eukaryota; kingdom Viridiplantae; phylum Streptophyta; class Magnoliopsida; order Fagales; family Fagaceae; genus Quercus; species Quercus lobata. The sequence continues at coordinate 59,017,964 of NC_044906.1, forward strand.
TCATTTCTTCATTCATTTTTTTTTTCTTCAACTTTTTAAAACACTCACACTCACTTTTCAAAAGATAAATAAAATATTTATTTGGAGAAACTATAGTGTTTATTATTAGGGAAACATTGTAGCCAAAAGGCATTTTGGCTAATGTGAAGGGAAGCCAATGTGGGTGTTTTCATGGGTTCATTCTTCATACTGAGCTATTCTATTATTTTAGAGAACTTAATGTATATACTCTTATATCTTTTCTTGGGAAAAAAATGGTTCACTAAGGAAAAGTCTTTCTACACTCTTCTAGACAGTGCCACTCGCCTTTAGTCTGATGCTTGCTAGGTAGGCAATAAAAGAGAGATTAATTGAGGAAATGACTCCGATCTATTGACACCAAGGACCGGGGATTAAATTAGGAACTTTTTTTTAAGAATAGATTAAATTAGGAACTAAATCTTAAAATGGACTTAACCAAGTTTTAATACCATCAGAAAAGATCACCGCACACCCTTGGTGCGATGGTTACTTCACAAGTATAAGTGATTGTGGAGTATGGGGGATAAGGGCCGGGGTTCAAGTAAGGTTTTCAGACCCGGACCGTTCATTGAACCGTAAAAGGGAGAGGTTCAAGGTTTTTAAGGTCGAACCGAGGTTGAACCAGGATCAAACCGTGATGACGTCATAATTAATTTAATAATTAATTAAAGCCTAAATATAGATATTAAATTTATAAAACTAGCGAAATTGACAATATATCTATATATGTGAGGGAAATTTAATGATTTTTAAGCATATATTTAATAATTAAATAAAAAATTTAATAAAATAAAATAATAACTATGAAATCATTAAATTTTATGATTAATTTTTGAAGTAAAGTTGAATATCTTTGAAGGATTTTAATTATAATTTTTTTTATTCCTTGTAAGAGATGGATAATTTAATTAAGTAGAATAAAATTGTGTTAAGTTGTTTTTTTTTTCTAAAAAAAAAAAAAATTGCTTAGGGGTTGGACTGCACGGTTCTCAACGGTTCGTGCGGTCCAACCCCGGTTTTAGCGGTTCATGGAATTAACAAAAAATCCGGTTCTTTATGCTTAAAAACCGATTTTCATCCCGGTTCCCGGTTTTCACGGTCCGACCTCCCGGTTAGGTCCGGTTTTGAAAACTATGGGTTCAAGTTTCCAAAAGAAAATTTCACACACACATACACTTAAATTAGGTTAAAGTAGAATTTTATCTTGTATCAAAATAATAATAATACCATCAGAAAAGAAATTTAGACCCCTTTGTTGAATTTACAATAGAAGTAAATCAACTTTGTTAAATTAAAAAATTATTTAACTAACAATTATGAAGTCCAATTGATTTCTTGTTAATCGCCATAAATAACAAATCATCATGCGTATGTAATAAAGTATTAAGTAAATAATACAAGTGATTTGTTAACAAAGTGAAAAACAAATTGATGCATCCTAAAGAAAAGAAAACACTCGAGGAGTTTACCTCAACTCCAAGAAAAGTTTCATTATTAAAATTAAAGTTCTTAGTAGAAATATACTCATATTTAGACGTGGCCCCACAACATGTTTTAAGCTACTTGGATTCTTTTTATTAAAACACTTCAAAAATGTATGCATCTCTAACTTTAAGGACCACATTTCTCCACGGGTCAAGCTTGGGCCTAATATCCAGTGGCACTAGACCCATTAAGATGGTGACTCGTATCACCATCTAATTTGATCCAATGCATTGAATGCGCTGAACCTAAACCAAGTCCTTTCACCACAACTTGGCCGTGTTAGCTTTGTTGCTTCAACCTTAAATCATCAGTCCAAAAGAACACCGTTTTCAAATTCTTTGTTTGAACTCCGATATCGTGGGTATTAAGCGTTCTAGGTCTCTCTATGTTCTTAAGACAACTTTTATGTGCTCTAATATAATTTAGCATGTAGGGAACAAAATCATACTTGACAACCGACTTAAGGGTTTGATGAAAGTTAAGATTCCCAATTGTCCATCGATCCTGTCTCAGTCAAAAGTCAATTGACAGGAAATTTTTGATCGATTGAGAGTCACTCGAGAAAGAGACATTAGTTTCTTGACCTGAATCTTTGAACTTGACAAGGCTTTCATCATGATGGATGTGCTAACACTATACCTAACATACATTATAATTGATATAATACAAACTGATATAAACCTTTAAGTTATTTTGATCCATTAAAACTTTCTGCTAACTGGTCAAAATAATATCTCATACGGATAAAGCCTACCCCAGTTGCCCTTACGCATTAGACCTAATATTCTTCTCAAAGGGATCGACCCCATCCCTGTGAGATTGTGTGTCCCAGTGCGGAAATAGCAGCCCACGAAAGGTAATCTGGATAAAATTTCATGCCATGAGGCCTCAGACAACCAAGAAGCGATTAGTCAACCAAAAATATGTAAGCATTTCCATTATCAGTGTTGGTCGACTTCCAAATTTACAATTATTTTTCCTTTCTTCTAGGAAATTAAACATTTTAATGTCACTCCAGTTTCCATTTTATAATATACATTAAACCAACACAACAGGTAAATTATCAGGAGAAACTTGAGTCTGTACATATGCACCTCAGTCATCGGCAAAGAATGGTCCTGAAAGATTATCCCTAACTGCCAATTGCATATTCTCTGATGGTTTCCAATGCCGCTTTCGTTGGTTTATAAACCAGTTGTTAATTTGCTTCTGATCTAGGCCTGTTGATTCAGCCAGCGCAATCTTATCACCTTCCTGAATGTTCAAGTAAAGCAAATTATGGTCACCAGACTGGTGAGTGTAATCTTTAGAATGTTATGTAATTTTACTCATACAAAGTATGTGACAGAATGCTAGAATGCAAAATTTTCCTGCACTAGCTCCCTGCATAAGAATGAAGAATAATACTACAAAAGCAACACCATCAAAATGACAGAGCTAAAGATCACCACCGCACAATTATTTAGGTGGGGTTCCATTGAAAGGAAGTAATTAAGCAAAAATTTATAGCTACAGCCAAATACCTGCTTGCTATCATACATGATTAAAAAGGATATTAGGAGAGCATGGTTTATGGAAATGGATATTACGAAAACATTTACCGTTGGATATGGCCATTTATAGTGAACGCTCCACCACTCAAGCAATGTTTGCCTTGCTTCTCTTGGTAACTTTCCTTTCTTCTTCTTCTTCGAGAATTCCAGCTTCAATGTACCAATGTGACTGCCAAACCTACGTAATAGCCTATCTTTAAGATCTCGATCTTCACCCCTCATTTGAGCTTCCTGAACCTCCATCTCTCCACCACTAAAATCCTCATCTGATGATACAGCACCTTCATCTGTCCAGATGAATGCAAAAACATCTCAAGAAATGGTACTCATGCAGGTACACACATACACGCATGTTTACAGAAGAAAGTAAAATATATGCAAAAATTTTGAAACTCTTCCAAGAAAGCCACACAAATGCTGTGTAAATTGGTATGAAGATTACCTTATAGAAACATGTAAACACAAATTATATTTACTTTATCTATCTCAATTGAAAGCAAGGCATGACCCCGGCGTATAATATCCAAAAGAGAATAAATCAATGAGCAAGTTCAACTGAAAGTCCATTGTGCAGATATTAAGAATTATGTTACAAGCACTATTTTTTGGGATGTTTTAAGGGAACAAAACCTCCAAATTTAATGAAATAGACTCCTTCAAAATTACTATCGGATTATATGACTCTGGACATTCAGAACAACCACAACAAACAACTCTCTTTGAAGCCACATTAGCCTCACCAGACCTTTGGTCATCAAATCAACCTCGTTCAGCAAATGCTACATGTAAAATGTCCTTTTATCGTTGTCTTTTGGTTTTTATAAACTACAATATTATATCTGTTTTAAAAATTACTTACTTGACATAGTAAGGTAGAAAATTATATTAATTCAATATCATCACTAATGTTACCAGCTAAAACATAAGAATTATGGCAATGTTTTCATTTTCTAATATTACAGTTAGCATTCTCCAAGTTCTCAATAGTTTGTAACAAAATGCATTGTCTCATTTTTCCCGGTGGTATACAAGTAATTAATGAAGGGAGATTAACAATACCTGTGCGCACGCACATCAGGTTTGAGTTTTCAACTTGAGTAAAACTTAGGTGCAATATATTAGGTATCTTAAATAAATTTAAATACCTAGTTGTATTGATTAATTAAATACAAAAAGTGTTATCTTTTTCAAGAAAAATTAAATATAATACAACTATGTGTTTGAATTTGATTGAAAAAATAAACTATACCTATGATATTCTACCTAAGTTTTACTCTCTCAGCATTATATTATCCCATATTGTTGAACTTATTCAGAAAACCCAACTATTTCAAGTAACGTTATTTACTACATTGTCTTTAAAATTAAAATAAAAGTGTACAACATTTCAAAAATTCCCTTCTTAATCTGTTGTAAAATCATTTAAATAAATACCAAAATGGTAAGTAATTCACTCATTTCAAATTAAATGGATAAAATTATAAGAACTCTATAGTGGAATTACCCTAACAGCTCTAGAAGATCTTATTTGTTTTAACAAGTGAAATGAGGTAAATGGACTATTAGGAAAGTTATCAATATTGTGCCCATTGAATTTTTAAAGAATATTATATTTAGGGATATCCTAAAATGGAACACAGAACTAACAATACAAGGTGAACGGATTTACACATACCACAAATGAGTAGTGATTATAAATTTAATATGTGATAATTTGCACATAGAAAAGAATCAAAAGATAGACCTCCACCTGGTCTTGTGCCGATGTTAAGAAGCAAAAGGGATAAGTCATCACCACAGCTCTAATTTAAGATATACAATATTCTAATTTAAGCTCCAATTTAACTTGTTTCGCTTAGTTTATTACTAGGATAAACGAATACCCCAATTTTCTCACGTATTTGTATTCAATATGTATCATACCCGTATCGTATCGAATACCTCTAAGATACTTAACCAATCTTCTTCTCTTTTTTTTTTTTCTTTTTTTTTTTTTTAAGTGCAAATACGTCCAGAAGACACCCATGATACAGCTTGGATACCATTGTAACCCAACCCCAGATAGCGAGAGATAGCCCAAAACTTTTAAGAATTTTTATTTATATTTTGGTTTCAATTTTGAACACTCATACAGTTATCATTTATTTACTCTTTTGGATATCAGTTTGTATTCTAAACATCATTTAATGGCCATGAATTCACTTTATTATCTATCATTGTACTTAAATTGATATATTCTTAACAATATATAATAATAAAAAATAAATGCTTAACAATATATTAAAAATATAAATAAAATATATTGTTTTTAATAAGTGATTAAACACATATCCCCAACGTTTCGTACCCTAGGCTTTTCAGGAAATTTTGCATCCTTGTACAGTCGTACCTGTATCATTTACCATAAATCTTAGGTTTATTGTGTAAAATTTTTTAAAGCTTCAAGTTTTTCTTGATATACAAATTTAGCAAAATAAACCACTAAAAATAAGTTTTCAGTATAAATATCTATATACTAGTAAGACAGTACAAATATTTGTTAGGTTTTGTATTCGTTGGCATATTTCGTGTCAAAATTTTCTTGTAATTATCATGCAAATACTTTGTACCTAGTGGGTCAATTGTAACTTGGTTGAGTTTTCAAGAGCTAGAAGTGAAGTTCTGCAAATTAGAGGTTCGGTCGAGCAAAATGTAAGTGGTGTTCGGCAAAGACGGACGTAGCAGGAATTTGAAGAGTAGGTGAGGCAAGGATCTCTCATGACACTCGATCGACCGAAATGGTCAGAACTTGAGAGAATTTAGTTACGAACTCTCCTACTGTTCTAGTCTTTGCCCAACCTTTATAGACCTCATTTCCCACGAAATTAAACACTAATTCTCATTTGAAGGTTCAGAGAAACACAAAAACTATAGAGTCAAACAACATTGTTTTCCTTTACCATCTGCCTCTCACCATTGCCAAATCCTTGAGAGGAGGTCATCCCATCACACCCATTACTACCTTTGAGTTGTGAGTGTTGATTGGAGTTTTGTGAAGCATTGGAGCCCGCAGAATCAACTATAGAGGCTTGAAGATGCAATTGGAGCTCGATTGTGGATTTGGTTGCTAGAGTAGAGAAAGGACTTGTCAGTTGCGAGTAATGGCTTAGAAGGCTTAAGTACATCTTTGCTACATGGCTTCAAGGTTTTTGTGAGTAAATTGTACGGCAACTATCTATTATAGTGGTTCGTTTTCAGTGATGAGGCCATGAAGAGGTTTTTTTCCACCTAATTCTTAGATTTTCCTCTTCAATAACGCATTTATGTGTCATAAATTGTATTATTGTCTCTTTACTTACTGCAGTTCTTCTTCTAATTTTATTGTTCATCCATGCTTACTAATGTTAATTAGCTAATCAGGTACACAATTAGGCGTTAGATTGGTAAATTAGCTTAAAATTTGGATAATATTAATTGAATTTAATTGTGCTTTCTCAATATTAATATTAATATAAATTTGAATTAATTAGGTACCTCGGCCAATAAATTTGTTGATTCCACCAAAACAACTAAAATAGTAAACGAAATTCAAAGAATTGAGCATAAATATATTAAGACAATATTGGGTTAAAAAAAAAAGGGAGTTAACGGTAAGATGAGCAAGTTCTTGGATTGTTTTGGTTCACATTAAGATTCGGTGTAGTACCCTAGGTATTATGTCGAGTGCAATTTACCAACTGGCTTATAAAGATTTTTCACTTTTTACCTTTTTTTTTTTTTTTTTTACTTTTACTTTTTACTTCTCATAAATTTTTTCTAATCAATAATTACAACTATCGATCTCAATCAGAGTACCCTAAGCATTAGGTCGAGTGCAATAAAAGGTTTTTCACTTTTTTTTTTTAATTTTTTTTTTTACTTTTACTTTTTACTTCTCATAAATTTTTTCTTTTTAACTTTTTTTTCTAATCAGTGGTTACAACTATTGATCTCAATCATTCTTAATAATTTAATCAGAGGTGCAGTACCCACCCAATCTCAAATCCCACATAAATCTAGAGAAATGAAGCGTAGTAAGAGCCAAGGGGGGCCCTTTCTGACGGCCCCTCAATCAGACAAGGATTTGACCACCGAATGGGGTACACTGCACACACACTACACGCCTAGGTGGCATAGGAAAAGTAATAAAAGGCCAGTCTCAGTCTCAGTGTCTGGTTGCGTCGTTTGTCAGTCCCAGTTAAAGACTCAAAAAGTGTGTGTCGACATGACTGTACCAGCCACCAAAAGTGTTATTACCAATCACAATGCCCACCCTCACAGTTAATTTTTCAATAAAGCTGTATTTATGAGGCAAAAAGAGAATGTTTTACAAATTTGTTTCAGTAGTTTTTTAACCAAGTGTGCAATGAAAAATTTAAGATTCAACATTCGTTATATTAAAAATTATTTGGTATTTTGATATAACTATAAAGAGTGACTATTAAGAGCAGATATTATAGATTAAAATGTTCAGAAAAAGCACACACACATTATTACAATTTGTACATGTATAAATAATGTAATTCAATCATTTGACATTTGTGCCCGAAAATGTGTCCTAAAATAACTATTATTATTTAGATTTCTTACTTTCATTCTCAAAAAAAGAGAAAAGGATATCTTACTTACGTAGTAGACAGTAGACAGTAACCCCGCAACCCACGCCTCCCACCCAAAAAAAAAGGCACAGTGAGTCCCACCATCTCAACAATACCCAGAAATGCAATGCGCATGGGCCCAATTAATGTGACCCACGATTTCCTCTTTTTTCCCTTTTTATATATAATCTAAATGCAAACGATTGTACTTGTACTAGCGATGAAATCTAAGCATTACTATGAGGTTAATATATATAGAATATAGTATTAAGAATCATTCGTATTCGTTTCTTTTTGCTACTGTCAGTACCATGTTTTCAATATTTCCTCCAAACGAAAAGATGTACCATGTTTTTAATAATACTATCAGACTCTTTCTTTTATTAAAATTTATCACTGAATTTTTAATGAAGTGGTTAAAAACCTTAACAACCATCAAGTACTTTGTAGTTTAATGACATTGTGCAGTCTCCTCTATGAATAAAACCAAAGTTAAAATCCTCCTCACACTCGTTGTAACAATAAAATTTTATAAACATATATATAAACTTACATTTGACCTAGCAAACAATGATATGGGAGCTAGAACTTGTACCTAATAAACACAGAAAAGAAAAAAAGGATAAAGTGATTTTGTCACACAAAATAAATGATGAGTGTGGGCAAGCCCACAAAAAATGAAAGCTACACTGATCGGACCAAAGGATAAAACAATGTGGGTTTCTTTTTTTTCAAGAGAAACAGTGAATCGTACAAGGAAAAAGAACAAGAATGCATGGCTGGGAACCACTGCAACCAATCTAACTAGTGAAAACATGACACGTGTAAGAATCATCAGGCACAAAGATCCACAACAGAACAAATGTCCATGGAAATGACAAAACACTGAGCACAGAGAGAGAGAGAGAGAGAGAGAGAGACAGAGAGGCAGAAGAAGAAAAGCTCACTGCGTGAGGCGTGAGATATGATCAGATATAGCGTTGAACACTCACTCTCTCTCTCTAAAGCTGTGTCTTACAGCGAAAACAGCGGGAGTCCATGTGAGTTACACTGCAACTCTCCTATATACACCACCCGCTCTACCCGGGCTTTTGCATTAATAATAAAGTTCACTTTCACTTATCTATCTACTTCTCCATAATGCCCCTCACGACCACACTGCTCGCTGTCTCTCTCTCAATAAATCTCACTTAAGGATTCTTGTCGAAAACTTTGGGAGATCTACAAAGAGCTGCGGAAGTCAGACCCAAAAGGAACTAATAAAGGGGGGAAAAACACATTTGCTGTGTAGGGAATTGACTCTTATTCCAAACATGTAAGAAGCAAAAATAGAGAAGAACATGCGAACAATCACAGGACACAAAGATTTACGCGGTTCACCACTAGGGCTACATCTACATAGTTGCAACAATTTTCCTTATGTCAAACAGCATAATACAGAGGCAGCTTACAATGTATCAAACCCTAATTATGAAGCAACAATAAATATAACTCCCAAAGGAGCATCAGCTCAAGCCGATAACTCCATGAACTTAGCCTCACCAAAAAAAAAAAAAAAAAAAAAAAACATTTAAAATCGTAAAGCTTCCAAGTCAGGTTGGCTCCAAACTAGAAGCTTGTTCGGCATTAGCGTTAATTTTTAGTTTTTATGCACAACTTTTTAAAACCTCATTTTTTTTCCACCTTTTCTTATTTTTTTCAAAATTTTTCAAAATACTTTAACACCCTTTCAACAAAAAGTTTTCAGCAAAAAATTAGATAAGTTTTTCTCCAACGGACACTAGATCAAACACAATATAAGATCCCTTTTAAACTAAAAGTGAACCCAACTCCCTATAAAAAGCTAATCAACTATAACTAAACTCATATTTAATATATCATCAACTCTAATTACACATATTTTTAGGATTGTAATCTTGAATTATTATGATTTGTAAATAATAAAATAATGTTAGCAGTGAACGAATGTGAAACTACCGATATTCTAATAACGAGAAATTATATCAGCTGTTATGAAAAAAAATAGGGAAAACTATTGCCTGTAGCAATTCTCTTGATGCATAGACTGCCAAAAAAAAAAAAAAAACCTGAATCAGTTGAGGCCTAAATTTTTAATCAAAAGGTGTAGACAAGGGTTTGTTAAGAAATTATGAGAATGAGGGCTCTCAAGTCTCAACCCCACTATAACAATTAAGGAGAACACTAAGTACACTACCGTACGTCTTAGTTAAATCTAAATTATGTCACTTTATACTTTGTTGGCTACAGGCGGTAGCTACTTATAGTACAACATCCTAATGGAATCCTAGGGGAAAAGAAAAGAGTTGCAAGTGCCTAAAATCCAGAGGTGCTTTTTCTATAGTCTATTACCACCCCAGCTTTGTTTGGCTTTTGATTCATAAGTAACCACAAGAACAAGCATCAACCAAAGACACTGAAAATAACAGCATACAAAAGATGGATGGTTCTACCATAAAGAAAGAAAGAAGGATACAGGGAAAGATCAAAACAAACATTTAGGCTGTTATCGTTTTGAATGTCTTTTAAATCTCAAAGCAATGCCATAGCTTAACATCATATAGAAACTACATGATAAGTCCAAAATTTCCAAATCACAATTTAAAAGGACGAAAGTTTCTTGCCTATTCGAAGTATATGTAAAAAGACATTTCAATTCACATTACTACATGAAGATTATATAACAATTCAATATAATGTTGATTACTCAATGACTTCCTATACAGAAACAACACAGTAAGGTAACAACATTTTCACAACAAGTTAAGGTGTCCGCCTATTATAGTTCAAAATAATATAATATAATATTATACCTATATGCACCACAACTGGAAACAAGAATTTTGTGAAAATTTTATGATATTTTGTTGTATCCCTAGATTTCCTCCTACTCTATTACCATTACGGGAAATGTTAACCAATGCCCTTAAGGCATTAGTTTAGGAGCTATTTTTAGAAATATTTTATTGGGAGAATAATAAAACAGTAAATGTTGTTGATTGCTTTTTATATTTCCCATGAATGTGGTGTCAAAAGTTTCCAATTATGGTTTATTAACAATTGCCCTAAGACATCCGTTAACATGACCCTACTATTATATTTGTTTTGCAATAAGACTGATAATCATTAACACAGCCAAATTGTCTTAGTTCCTCTCTCTCCATGATAAGTAGTAATTTTAAGATTTGAATATAAATGCATAAGGTCACAAGATAATATTGCCTGAGATGCAAATGCAACAGCTTATCACACTCACATGTCAGGAAATTAACAAGAATTTCTGAAATCCGAAATATGGACGTGGTAAATTTCGGGTTCGAAAAGAATTTTTCTTTCTTTTGTAGTATTGTGGAGGAGAATGCATCAACACAAAAGCATTTTCTATGATTTAAAAGTGAAGGAAAAGCATAGGCCAAAGAAACTATTATCCAATAAACAAAATAATTCATTCATGAAAAGAAGGTCCAAGAATGCATTAACTTGATAGTAAGCAACACTAAATATGCTCCGCAAATGGTAAAAGTGCTTAAAGAGAAGCAAAGGTCTCCTGAAAACAGCCTTGCCAGATAGGTACCTTAACAATCCAAGCACATGAATATGTGCCAATATAATGTCCAACTGGACATATGCAATGGTTGGATATCTGAAAAATGTTCTCCTTTTTTTAATTTTTTAAGTAAGTTAAGGAATCCTAGTTTGGCAAAAGAGGAATACCCACTGAAGCACAATAGAAAACAACGGCAGAGAAGGACGAATATTAAAACGATAGGAAGGCATCACCAAAAAGTTAAATTGTACTTTCAAATAAAAACAATAATAGCTGCCAACCATAACTAACAAGGTTAATCTACAAATCTTTAGCAAAGAATCATAAAGTATTATAATCATCATCCTCAGAAGTTCTAAAGGCTGCTATACCCATGCCAATGGCACGACTTTCACTCTGGTACAAATGAAAATAGCAGCAGCCTTTTTTGCCAAAGACACTTAACATAAGCATAAATCTATGCTAAACAAGTAAAGCATCACTAAAGAACTGTACTTCTTGTTTTCAGCTATTATACAACTGAATAGATAACCACACAGCCTTGCAAGAATGTGTAACTAGGAATAAATAAATTTAAAATAAAAAAATAAAAATAAAAAACTCAAAATAAATTGGATGTCAAAGAGGAAAAGGCAGCAGCAAATTAGCATGCCCTAACATGAGTCCTTTCAGAAAACCACAGTGGAATATATATGCTCACGTGATTAGTAAGATTTGTATGAGAGTCTCTTGATGTTTTTATTTTATTTTATGAAGAGAATCTCTTGATGATGTTGATAATGAGGATGAGTATGCTTAGAATGAACTCCATTTAGCTTGGTTCAATATTATATTTCAAATTACTCAATACAATTTACAAGAACATATAACTGTCACTTTAGCTGCCAGTCCTTAGACAATTTCCAATGCTCATGCTGTATTGGAACTTGAAACTCTAAGAAAGTAACCAGAGTAGACATCATTGCATGCCATTAACTATCACATTAAAACTTAGGGCCCCATGTAATGTAAAACAGACAAAGATTGAAAGGATGCATTAAAATACGAGGCACCACCATGCATGTTTTCTTTTAGACTTTTAAGTTTTAACCATTTGCACAAGAAGAGAGAGAGAAAAGAAAATGCTCCATCTAATCAAATTAAAGAATAAGTACCCAAAAACTACATGCTGCGAATATGGGAAGAGCATATGTAAGTAATTATATCGTATATCTAGGTGCTTATCTTACTTTAGAAGTAAAATTAAAGCAGCAAATAAACAAAAATAATGCCTATTAGGGATCTCATATTTTATAAAAGGTTCCTGTTAACAGATGCCCTGATCAGGGCAATTGTTAATCAACCATTTTTAAAAAGTTTTGATATCATTTTCATAAGAAATATAAAAATCCGTCAAAACAATTAGTTACTTTTTTTCCCATTAAAAGTTTTTAAAAATATTTCCTAAACAAATGTCCTCAAGAGTTTCCATTAACTTTTCCCTTCATAAAATGTTTATTATGATAGGGAAAAACTCTCTCTCTCTCTTCTTTGTGATTTAACATTTGAAGAAAGTGGAAATTTTGAAACTTATATCAAGTACTTGAATGGTACTACAAATTTTAGGGGCAAGCTACATAAATGATTTCAATTCTCCCATTCTACAGTTAACACCAATTATGACCGCATCTATATACTCCTAGTCATACCATAGAAAGCTCTAATCTTTCCAAACATGGCACTTTCCATTGGTGTAAAAAATTAACCCTTTCATGTTAAAAATTCACTTGTAACCTTTTATAAAAAAAATTCATTGAGTTTAAGACAAAAAACTTGAACTCTTTTTTTTTTCCCTCAAAAAAAAAAAAAAAAAAAAACCTCTTAAACTCTTTTTAACATGAGCATCCATTTGCCTGAGCTATTTTTTCATCTTTTAAAGCACAACTTCTTTTCAATGTATAATTGTACTTTTTACACGATAATCAAAATAAGAAAATAAAACTCATCTAAACACACAATTCAACAATCACTACAAGAAAACCATAATATTGAATGACTTAACATCCATAAAATATTTGCTGAATTGGCATGAATGAACTTCACAGACACAGAAAGTCCAAGCTGACAACTAAAGAAGGGGATACACAAGAGATAACCAATCTTTACCCATTTATTAACTCGAAATGTATAGAAAATTTCAATAAAATAGACAGCATTCTTCTGAGTTTATATGACTTAACCACCATATTAGCATAAATTGAGTCATATTGAAACATTTGGAGTATGATTAGTAGATTACATCATGGAAGCTTTTTTTGAGATGGTTACCCAACGAGCCTGAAATGTACTCATATATAACAATGATTGCATGGATGTCATATTAAAGCAACATATGCTTAATGCTTTAAGTTGAATACGCCAAGAAATGAGGGGAAAATCAGTCTCCATCTATCATTGGAAACCATAAAGAGAGAAAGGCCATTTGAAGAGCACAAAGGAAGAACCTATATGTAAGAAGCTGAAGCTAGCTAGGATTCCCATTCAATGGTAGTTGTTATACGGAAAGAAAATATTAAATGACTGTATTCAAACGATCAGACTACTATTGAAGATGTGAACACTCATTACTAATCCCTGAAACGTCAAAATCAGAATCTCTAGTTCAAAAAAGTTAATACTTTCAAACTTCATATTTTCCTGGCACGGAAAAGAGAGAGAGAAAGAAAGAGATAAAAGAGAGTACAAAAGTAAACAAACACACAACAAGCATGGTAGCTGGGAAATGCCATTAGACCAAGCCTCAATGTAAACAATAAACTGAAAAAAGAAAAGGTGCTAACACTGTTACAAGTTTCCTTGAATAACAATTAATAAAGAACCACACTGCAACCATGTTCCAGGAAAGAATTTTCCATGTAATAATCCCAGAAATAACCAGTGGAGCTACCATTACAAATAGTCAGCTAATCTAAGAAGTGGGTCTCTATTATTATCCCTAGGGTTTTTGTTGGTTTGCGTGAAAATTGTCATATTTGAATATTCTACGAGTATAATCTTTTTTTCTCAGCCAGTGGGTTCTTTGAGGAAACAGAAAAAAGGAGATAAGGATAGTACTAGTAGTACTAGGACTAGGAAAGCAATGGTTTTGTTTACCATGTGCGCTTGCTATATGTGCTAACTTTAGCCAAAATCCACGCTATCATGCGCCATGAAAACCATCAGAAATGTCTTGCTGGTCTAGTATTAGCGAAGATAATGAAAGATTTTGACAGTGCTAGCTAGCTTGCGTTTTTTAACAAGCATAATTGACACATATCAATCAAATTTCAGAGAGAGAGACTAACCGGAAAGGGTTCTAATGGAGGCACCTGTGGAGAGATTGCTGAGCTGCATTTGGATCTTGTTCAAGAACGTGGTTGCCTCGTCAAAAGGCCTGGAAAGATCAGATTTGTACTTGACCAACATGTCACAGTAGGTTTCCTTCATACAAAGAAACAAAGGAAGAAAGAAACTTAGGAAGCAAAATCTTATGACAAAAGCTTATAGTGCTTTGTTTACTGCTTAGGAGAGAGAAAGAGAGAGAGAAGAGGGGGGACCATGAACTCGTCGAGCTCGGGATCGGCTCCTAAACACGTGGAAACAGTGTCTCTCTTACAAAGGTCGTTTTCTTGACGGATTTCATCTAATAAACTCGCTATCTCCGGGGGCGCCCCTACCTGCAACAAAAACCACAAAGAACATTCCTTTCTGTCAGTTTTAGCTGTCTTAATTTCATGGCCAACAGATTAAGAGCTCGAATTTTCATTATGGGTTCTCCAAGTATTGAACAAAACGAAATTCTCTTGGCTCTCTTTTCTCTTATTTTCCCACTCTTCTTGGAATTATGTCTCTGATCTTCAAAACCAAAACCAGAAGCCAAAATACATATAATTTTGGAAAATTAAGCTGTTCAAAAAGGAAAGAAAGAAGAAAAGAGAGCAAATTGGAAAAGGAAAACACAGTGTTAACGCTCTCTCACTACAAGGGTGGTTGGAATGAAAAGCCACAAGCATTAAAATTCCATCACTTCAAATTCCACAGCTGTAGTGTGTACTTGACCACAGACCGACACAAAACACTGCTAATTACCATCACACCCCAAAGCCCCAATAAGAAAAACAGCATGTAATAACTTAGAAAAACATGGTCAAATAACCACAACCATAGAAAAGAACGAATACATATAGAGTAGCTAGGACTAGTATTGCAGCCTTGGTTTTGCACCTAGAAAGACCAAAAAAGAAAAGCAGTAACGTATTTTCACACACACAAACCTTTTGGCAATCGATGTAAGCTTGAAGCAAACGAGGGTAGCAAGGATGGGAAGCGATTTTGGCTTTGATGATGGTGGACATGTCGAGCTCTTCGCGTTGAATTTCTGAGGCTTCGGAGATAGCTGAAGCTGCCGCTGAGAGAAGCTCCTCGGATCCGAATATTGGAATCCGATGATGATGATGATCGCGGAAAGAGGCAAAAGCACCTGAAGAAGAAGAAGAAGACAACAAGGTCTGATAATCCGAGGGTAAGATCAGATTGTCTGGGGACATCAAAGCCTTGTCTGAGTACTCCGCCGCGGAGTTTAGACCGTACATTCCATCCATCATCAAAGGCTAAGCTATCCTCCTTATCTTCTTTTTGTACACTATTAGGAGAGCAAGTAGTATAGATTATTAGGAGTATTATTACTGAGTGAGTGTTCTAAATATATATATATATACAGAGAGAGAGAGAGAGAAAGAAGAAGAAGAAGAGGAGGGTGTTTGAAATTTTGTAAAGAAAAAAATATAAAATATAGTGCAGTTGAAAAAAAATTGATATATAATCTGAATATATTTTTTGACAGAAAGAATGGGACTTTGCTGGAATTGGAGTAGCAGAAGAGAACTGCGAGTGATCTTGGGGAGTGTGATATTTTTGGCGAAAGATGCGTATTTTTATCAGAGCCAGAGGATTAATCCTTTCGTTTTCTTTGTTTTTTTTTTTTTTTTGTATGGCTATTTTATTCTTATTATGACTATTTACAGCACTAAAGGAAATATAAAAGTAATAAAATTGAGAGGAAGCTTAAGCTATGTCTACGCAAAGTCATATTATACCACAAGTAAGCTTTGTTTAATTGCCAATAGTGACAGTCTCAATTCCTTAAATAGCAATGTTTTGGAAGTTACAGTTTAGCAGTTTGCACTTCCTTTTTATAGGGTGGAGCATGGCAGAAAATTTGAACTTTAATATTAATGGAAGGGTTTTTTTTTTTTTTTTTAATCAAATACACACAAAAGAAAGATAAATGAATTCTAATGAGAGGGTTTCTTTTGGTTTAAAAGTGCAGAAAAGAAATAAATTAATTTTCCTTTGAGAAAAAAAGAATAAGAAAAAAAAGGTACTACATGTCAAGGGAGGTCGTATTTTACTATTTTAACAGTAGAAACCAACAAATCTATTGCTCTATTATTATTACTTTCTTTCCTTTTTTTCATATTAATTATTATTACTTTTTCTATGTATAGAAGTACTACAAAATTATAATCATGAATATTTTTTGAAGTTGTTGAACAAAAAAATAATATATTTTTTTTGAAGTTATCATTTGTAATAATTATATCCTTGATTTTTTTTAAGGGATTAAATTACTTGTTGTAAACCTTTTACTTTACTCTCACCAATAAAAATATAACACATCATCATCTTACTAAAACATAAATACATTTTATTATAAAAAATAATATTTCAATAAATACCATATTTCAAGTTTGATAAAATTTAGATACAGTACCATAAGTACTTTTTAAGTTCCTCTCTTAAAATTCGATCATGTAATTTTTTTAGAGAAATGATATGTCCACAACACTTTTACAACATTTTTAGAACAAATCCTAAGTGGCAGGTTGTTGCTTGTTGTTATTATTGGGGCAAAAATGTAATCTTAGTGTTAGATTCAAATTTGAACTAATAATAACTAACCACCTATGATTTGTTGTAAAAATATTGTAAAAATGTTGTGGATGTAACATTTCTCTTTTTTTTATTATGAGATGGAAATACATTTTTAATTAAGTGGTCATATGGCTGAATTTTAATATTGGAATATATGAAACAACACCTAAATACTATATTTAAGTTTTACACTTACAGATTTTAAATAAAAGATTAATATGATGTTATTAGAGGTCCGTTTGGGTAGTGCGACTGCGTCCGCGTTTTGCAAGTTTTGGGCATTTTTTTTTAAGTCCAGTGCGTTATGCACTGTTCATTGGCCATGAACAGTGATTTTAGGCCAATGAACAGTGCTGAACAGTAATAAACAGTAAAAAAAATTATTTTTTATTGTTTTATGTTTTCTGTTTTCAATTTTTAGCCAAATAAACTATATCCAAACGCACACTAGGTGTGGTAGCTTATTTTAAGTTTTAAATAAAAACTAATGTGGCAATCTCTATTAAATAATGTAAAGTATGAGTTATATATCTCATCCTTATTAAATTTAGGCTTTTTTTAATATATATATTTACCAAACATTTCCTCCTAATAGTAATGATCATCTAAGTTTTGATATGCTAAGGTTTAATGGGTTTGTGCATGTTTAGTATAGTAATCATCTATTTATATACAAATGAATGGTGACTAAGCAAAGAAATAAAATAAAAAATTTATAGTGACACAAATAATGAAGAGATGTTTGACTGGTAAACTCTTATGAGGATCCTCCTTAACAATCTTTGATCAAGCATGGATACAACTGCTTGCGTATCAAAATATGATATGGATTCCAGTATGCTTATTTTATAGAATTAAGCACAAGAATATTTTGGTTTAGATGACATGTTCTTAATTCTTACTATTCAAATCTTAATTTTATTATATATGGTAGGTTTGCATCATATTCACTAATTTATTTTAAAAATCAACTTTTGAAATAAAGTTAATAGTATATTGCACAATAAAACCAACCAGGATACGGAACTATTTCAATCTTTTCTTTCCAATAGGTTATTAGCTTTATTAACATGCATGGTGCTTACTAAAGAGAAACCAAATTGGAAAAGAATTGCAAACCGAGCGAATATATATAATGCAAAGTAGTGGCATATCAAGCTAATATGTACAGAAGAACAACAAAAAGGACATATAAGCATAAAGAATAGTTGCAGGATATACTAAAATAAGTGAATAAATAAGTTATCAACTTGAACAACAAAATAAAAATGTAAGAACATGCCAAGAGTCTTGTAATTCAATCGACACCTCTTAGTATTTATAGGAGAGATATCTAGGGTTTAAATTATTTTACCCTGAACTATCAATGTATCAAAAAAAAATAGAAACACATATTGCCTTGAATTTAATTGTTTTGGGTATAGTATGCATTTAAGAATTTATCCTTGAGAGGACCAATTAATAATGGTAATTAGATTTTGTAAAAAAATTGACTAAAAAATATTTTAAATATGACAACAAAGTGATATTAGGTATAACTGTGATATGTAACATTTCTTTTACATATAGTGGGTTTCACATTATGAGGTCCACCACATGTAAGATGTGTTACGTATCACAATTCTAACAAGAAGAAGTTTTGATCCCAAATTCTTGGGTAATGTACTAATATAATATATTTGCACCAAGTAAAAACTTCATGACAATAGATGATATCAACAACGTTGATTTATTTATGAAAAAAAATTTCTTCTACGATTCTAGTACATCTTGCAACAAAAGATATTTTGATTTTTTTATGATTAAAGACCCATTTGGATCACGTTCTCATCTGCACGTTTTTGTGTTTTTGTTTTGTTTTTTTTTTTCTTTTTTTGTCCAACACCTTATGCACGGTTCATGGGACATGAACAGTACATTAAAGCAATTAAGCAAAGTTACAATAACCCAGCAATGAATAGTAATTCAAAAATGATTTTTTTTTATTATTTTCAATTTTCAACAAAATAAGTAATATCCAAACGCACACTAACATACGGTAGCAAAACAAGTGAAACATATATGGCTAAGGTCATGGAGTTTAACTAATTTTATTTCACATATATAGGAAATTTCAATATTTTTTATGTTAAGAATGTAAGATAAATCCCTATTTTTAAGTATTACATTGAGCATAAATTCTAGCGCTTTTTCCCCTTGGTGTCGGAAAATATAGCAAAAAATAATAGAAAGAAAACAACAATGAAGACTCAGACGTGTGAATGTAATACTCTTTAAAGATAATATTAATTTACTCCTAATCAAAGTATTTGCTAAAAAGTGGCAAGAAAACTTGTCTCCAGAATACAACTATGTCAAAATTCTTTAAGAAAGAAACTTAGAGAGTCCTATGAATTTCTCTAAATAGTATGTAAAAAAAAAATTGGAAATGAAAGTCTATTATAAACAATGAAGAGTTGCCTTTTTCAAAATTCACACTTGGAATGTCACTTGGTTGCTAGTTGCTACGTACAAGCATTCTATTTTTCTTTTTTTGAGAAACTAGACAAAATTACTTGAAAGTTGAATTCAAATATCTATATATATATATATATATATATATATTAAGTATTATCAAAAAATTTAATCATTTGATATATATATATATATATATAATTTGGTTGGCATCTAGTTCACTATTTAGTTTTTGATTTGAGTAAAATAGAACGAATACATATGCCAAGTGCTAAGGAATAGATTAGTTTTATGTTCAAAGGATTTGAATAAACAATTTGGAACAGAAAAGCTATAATTAATTAGTGAATCGTAATTTGTTTACATCGCGTTGAATGTTATGATTTGGGAACCTATCAATTATCAAAGAGATGTGAAAGCATTTTGTCATATTAATAATCTTTCTATTATTGTTCATCTTTTTAAATATACCTAAATGATTTTAGGAGCATCAATAGGCACTTTAAAGTTTAAATACTTAAAAAAAAATGCACTTTAATATCAATAGTCTTTTAGACAAATGATATTTTCATTCTTCCTTAGCATAGGATGGTGGATGAGATTATGATTCAAATCTTTCTAAGTATTCGCTTAACGAAGATCTAGGAGTAAAAAAAAAATCCTTATAAAATACTAGAAATATTCTATCAACAAAAGAAAATAAAATACTATAAATTATTTCCTCACATAGAAAATCATTGGCTTCTTTGTTTTTCTCCTCAACAACAACAACAACAAAAAAACCAATAATTCTTTGTGTTTTGGGTAAATTGCAAATAACACCCCTAAAGTTTGGGTGTATTTGGATTTTACACCCTAAAATTTTAGAATTGTAAAATTCAAACACTCAAAACTTTGGAGGGTAAACTCTAAATTTTGAAATGACAAGCTGCAAATTTCAAACACTCCCAAACTTTAATGGTAATTTCTAAATTCTGAAATTTTAAGGTGTAAAATCCAAATACTTCCAAACTTTAGGAATGTAATTTGCAATTTACCCTTATATTTTTAACACAAACATCTAAAATTTAAATGGTCTGTCTCAACTATTGTATACATATTTCACTTGCCAAAAATTAAAATCAAAGAGGCAAGATGTCACGTACTATGGTCACGCCGAATTGGAAGATGCTTACTCAAATCACCCTTACCCTATTTTTTTTTTCATCTAAAAAGGTTAAAATCAAAAAGAAAAATGCAATTGCAAAAAAGAAAAAGAGTAGAAAAACGAGAATGATGTGATTTAACTTACATGTAATTCTTTAACTTTTTTTTCTTTTTTTTGAGAAGAATTCTTTAACTATTTATTATTATTAAATGATGAAGTGCAAATTACAATAACCCTAATATGATATATATATATATATATATATATATATATAGAAACCCTAGAATCTAGAGTTTAGCCCTAGACGGAAATGCAAAGGGTGAGAGGAAAGATTACAAAACCCTATATGCCATTATGCCTTTTAACGGTGGCCGACACGATTCTAGTTGTCCGATATGTCCGACACAAGTTGATGAATTAATAGATTCATTAATTTAAAAACTCCCTAGTGCCTGATTTGCTGCTCTACAGCCCATGGAGTTAATTGTAGTCTAAACAAGCTTTGATTCTCAATCTGAGAAGTGGGTGTGGGACCCAAATCCTTTGACTATCCAAAAGACCACTGATTGGTCGCATTCCAAACCATGCGAGTACACTTGTCTGTGATAAACGTGTCGGGGGCTTAGTGCATTAAATTTGTGCATTATTAGCCGTTAATCTTGTTCCATGGTTTTTAACATCATAGGGCTGTAAAAAAAAGGCTAGGAAAACTCTAAATGGTTTAACATTTTCAGAACAAATTTTAAATAACAATTTGTTATTTACTGTTGTTGATAAACAAAAATATAATTTTAATAATAACTTCATACTAAGCGTGCGTTTGGATTGGACATTTTGTTGTATTTGGCGTTTTGGATACTGCGTCCCACGCACTGTTCATAGACCAGCCACCCACAGAAAAACGCAGCAAGTGTTATACACAGTATTTTCAACTTTAAAAAATATTTTACTATAGTATTGTCAGCAATAAATTTTCAATTTTCAGCAAAATAAGAGGTATCCAAACAATCCTTAAAAATCTGTAATAAACTATTACCTAAAATCTATTATATATTTATTGTGAAAATATAACGAATGCTTTCTCAAAAGCTAATTAGAGTGTTGGACCATTCTAGTTGTTTAGTGCAAAGATTGGTGGACAATTTCATGTGTGGGATGGGCAATTGCCGTTGAGGCACAGTGGGAATTTGGAAGATGCCAAAAGCAGAGGCCACAAAGAATTTAAGAAGACCCTAGTGTATGATTTCCATGTCGTATGTTAATTGATGATGATAAAGCAAAAACTATTCTAATTGATTGACTTGTAGCAATAATATAGGAACATCTGTCTGTTTGTTATTGCACTGAGGCTCACATCCAAATTTTCAACGGATTAGATTCGTATCATTAATAAAAATGAAAGCTGAGGGTTTTTTTTTTTTTTTTTGGGTACTTTGCATGGTAATTACTTGTGAAATTTGACTCAATTTGAATTAATGATAGACTGATAAACATGTGCATCAGTGCATGACGTATGCTTGTAAGAATTCATATCAAATCCACATAAGAAAAAGGTATTCTAACCATAAGCAGGTGAGATTTTTGGAGGAGTTGTAACAAGGACTTCAACAGAGACCAAATAATTGTGGTTTCTTGCCAATTGACAAGTATTCTGCTTAAAAAGAGAAATCTTAGTTCAGTCTTGACCAATCTGATGTTTGTATAAGGAAGTTCTGATGGCTAAGTTAATAAATTGGTGGACAGAGAAAGAAATGAGAATGGCAAAGTAATAGTGAAGAGGTTGATTACCTTTATTTAGTGGAACCAAAGGGTATTTATTGTGTGTGGATTTTTTTTTTTTTTTTTTTTTCGGGTTTGTGAGAAATTAACCTAAAACTAGCTATCAATTAATGGTCCCCTTAAGTCGATTAATTGGTTGTCCTTTTAGATCAATTAAGGGGATGTCTTTCTTAAAATATTTATTAAAAAAAAAATAGAAGAGACATGTGTCAGGGTAATGACTTTAAACTAAACTGTAACCTTTCAGCTAATTGAGTCCTTAGGTTAACTATAAAGATGTGTCACGATAGAAACCCTAACCACCCTAAAATTAAGTAGTAGTCTTCCAAGCAAATTGTCTCCTCAAGTTGACTGAGAAGACATGTGTTAAGGTAGCACCTCTATATGAAAAGCAAACGGCATAAGTTTAATAGAATTGAATACAATGGTTGATTATTAAATCCCAATAAATATTTTTGTGAGGGAGGTCAATGGACACCTTTTTTAAAGATAATTGTATGGGCTAACCAACTAGAGGGAAGGAATCCATTAGCAAATGCCCATGTCATCCCAAGGCACGTAATTGTTGCATTCCTCTGTCCTTGGATGTTCGTCCATTATGCTTGACCATTGTCCTTGGAGCTTGGACAGTTTGTATCATTCTAAGCTAACCACTAAGATCGTTTAGATTTATAAATAGATATATATATATATTTTAACGTGAAATGGATGGTATTAAGACAAAAGAGGCAAAATAGCATAGGAACCTATCCCATCTACTTCACAAGAGCCCAAGATAGTAAGGGGAATAGATATCCTTGCTCACTCTTTCCTTTCATGAAACTATGCTAATTGACAACGCTTTTGATTAATTTCCGTTTGGATATAATTTTTTGAAATATAAAAGATTAAAATATAATTATATGAAAATGAAACTTTAACAAGCTACTATAAATTAACAAGTATACAAAAAAACATTAACTACAAAAAGAATGTTGACAAACAGTTCGGATGGAGGAAAATACCATCACTATTAAGGTATCTAAAGGTGCCATTAGAACATTTTAATTCGAAATTTTTAGTAATAATGTAAAATAGATAAAAGTAACTTTTAACTTACGCAAAATTTATTTATATTTTGGTATTTTGGAGGGGTATGCTCTATAGATCTAGGCCTCTTATCTTGTGAAGACAAGGCTATGAGGCTATGTCGTGCTAGACTAGTACCTAATAATAATTCGTTTATAGGTGGTGTACATCAAAGATGGGACTGGTATGGTAAACCTTACCTCTTCAGTTACTGCAAATATATAAAGTGTTGTAGCAGGTGATTGGCTGGTCTGTGACTTTGTGCTATCAATAATGGTTTGTGCCTTTTATATTAATCAACGAGGAATGCAACACTCAAAATATTACTGAGTTGTCAATATCTTATTCATTCTGGTATGGCTCCACAATTTTTAACAATTTATTTTATTTTATTTTATAAGAAAGTAAAAGAAGCTTTTAACAATTTCTCACTTCAACAACAGTGGTGAAATGTGTAATAACCTTAGACTTTTTTTTACTTACTGGTAAATTAGACCGCCAAAATTTTTCAAATTTTCAGTATATTTAATCTTAAATTTCCATATACTTACTAACCTAATCACAGAGCAAATAAAAATAAAAACCATGTGACATGCGATATTATGATAATCGATGAGCTAATTTTTTTTTTTTTTTTCATTCCAAATATATTTGGATAGGATTTATAGATAATCGTCTCCAAAGGGTATGGATAAAAAAATGTTAGAATGTTACATTTTCATTCTTTTTTTCTTTTTTTCTTTTTTTTCATTCAGTGTGAGAAAATGCAATTTATATGCATAAAAGACTATTAGAATTGGGTATGGATCAAAAGTTTCTCAAAATTTATGATCTAAATAAAGGTGATGATTTGATAATATTTTTTCTATATCTTTCACACCAAAACAAATTTTTGTGTGAAACTTTTTTCCTTTTTTTTTTTTGGGAAGTAAACATATGAAGCGTCAACATGAACATAAATTTGACCCTTTTGAATTTGAACAGAAAGATATAATTAATTGAAACTGGCACAATTCTATCGTTCCTAATAATTTGCTCGATCTTCGCTAGACGCTTACTTGACCAAAAAATGACTAACAATAAATTAACTTTGAAGAACCAATGAAACAATCCAATGATTTCCTACATAAAGCTAACATTTTTCTTTTACACAAATTGAGAGGAAAGAGGTTGTCGTATCTAGATTACTTCAAGAGCAAACCTTGTCGAGCTTATAGACCAAACCCTCCCATGTTATCCTTGTGAGCTCATTCTAGAGTTGCTCTTAGCGAGTTTCTTATGTGAACCACAAAAGTTGTCAACCATCGCCAGTGAGTTCACATATGTATCCTTACAAAGAGTTCTTTAAAGTGCTGAATTTCTATAGGAGAATTCCAAGATTTTGGGCAACTGCGTTGGGAGGTGAATGGGTTGCTTACTAAGGTTGTATAGCGGGCATATTTTACAAAGTTTTGATAAGATTGGACTATTCTAAGTTTCTAACTGTTTGTTTTTTGGTAAATTTCCCACGGGATTTAAGGTCTGTTTGTATTGCGCGTACGCGTTTGTGTGTCCGCGTTTCAGGCCTTTTTTTTTTTTATTTTTTTTTTTAACCAGCGTGTTATGCACTGTTCATTGGCAATGAATAGTGTATTTAGGCCAATGAACAGTGCTAAATAGTAAAAAAATTTATTTTCAGTTTTTAATTTTCAGCAAAATAAGCTGTATCTAAACGCATACTTAATACCCTCTTAACAGTTTTTCCTTAAGGAGTTTCACAAAGGGTTTTCACTTGATTTCAAAACATGTGTATGCCTTTAATTGCTTTAATTCATTATTATTATTGGACTGTAGCGATATTGTGGGTTCGGGAAGTTTACAATCTGGCCCAAACTCTATCTGGGCCCATGGCCCGTGCCGAGGAGGTCTCTTGCCGAGGACGAGTGATCGATGGCCAAGGCAAGGGGGAGCGGCTGAGAAGCTACCCTGTCCTCGGCACTCTTGAACTTCGATGGGAAGATCAACGTCCTAATGAAGGTAATCCCTAAACAGCCCCCTGAAGGGGATGTGAGTGGAATGGGGCCCACGGGGAAGCAAAGTGTAAAATTGGATCAGAGAAAATGCGTCTCTCCTTCAGTAAATGCGACTGCCAATACCCAGAGTTGATTAATGGGAAAAGACGTTTGAACGGTGTAAATTTCGATCCCCGCAACTAATAGAAAGTAAGAGGGGACGAGAGATGGGATGGATACAGAAATAAGCACCTGCCTGACCGACAAGTGGAGGGCTAGGATCAATCAAGACAGATATATAATAAAAAGGTAGGTGCACAAATTGGGAGGCTGGAAAAAATGGCCAAAAACCAGAGCCTCCCAGCCCACCTCCAGGAGAAAGACTCTAGGGGTGAAGATAACTTAATCTTGTATGAACACCATGAAAAACCCGCCACCTGGTGACCAAGGCCTAGCCTTTCAAACCCACGCTCTACAAATGACATTGTTTGGGCCTTTTCCCGTGCGAACCCAACACTGTTAGGTTCGTCACGAATCGTGGCCTTACAATTGGCGCCGTCTGTGGGAAAGGCTTGTGTGTTGGCATAGGTGGTGGGTCGATAGAGTTTCTTTGTTATTTCTAACCGTTTGTTATAGAGTTCTAGTATAAAGTTCTGCTAGGAGCTACGTTTCTTGACTAGGGACTTGGCTGAGGAGCTAACTCCCTTAAAGCCAAGGTCCCCCGTAAAGAGCAAATTAGGTACTTGGTAGCGTTAATAGTATGGATAAACTCTAGGGGCTTGGCTGAGGAGCTAACTCCCCTAAAGCCAAGATCCCACATAAAGAGAAAACTAGGTTTTGGACAGAACCAAGGCATTGCATAGTCCTCGGACTCAAGCCTATGGGGAAACCAACTACCTGGATGAGGAAAACTAGGTTTTGGACAGAACCAAGGCATTGCATAGTCCTCGGACTCAAGCCTATGGGGAAACCAACTACCTGGATGAGGAAAACTAGGTTTTGGACAAAACCAAGGCATTGCATAGTCCTCGGACTCAAGCCTATGGGGAAACCAACTACCTGGATGAGGAAAACTAGGTTTTGGACAGAACCAAGGCATTGCATAGTCCTCGGACTCAAGCCTATGGGGAAACCAACTACCTGGATGAGGAAAACTAGGTTTTGGACAGAACCAAGGCATTGCATAGTCCTCGGACTCAAGCCTATGGGGAAACCAACTACCTGGATGAGGAAAACTAGGTTTTGGACAGAACCAAGGCATTGCATAGTCCTCGAACTCAAGCCTATGTACCTGCTACATATGTCCTCGGACTCAAGCCTGGGGAAACCAACTACCTGGATGGGAAAACTAGGTTTTGGACAGAACCAAGGCATTGCATGGTCCTCGGACTCAAGCCTATGGGAAAACCAACTACCTGGATGAGGAAAACTAGGTTTTGGACAGAACCAAGGCATTGCATGGTCCTCGGACTCAAGCCTATGGGAAACCAACTACCTGGATGAGGAAAACTAGGTTTTGGACAGAACCAAGGCATTGCATAGTCCTCGGACTCAAGCCTATGGGGAAACCAACTACCTGGATGAGGAAAACTAGGTTTTGGACAGAACCAAGGCATTGCATAGTCCTCGGACTCAAGCCTATGGGGAAACAACTACTGGATGAGGAAAACTAGGTTTTGGACAGAACCAAGGCATTGCATAGTCCTCGGACTCAAGCCTATGGGGAAACCAACTACCTGGATGAGAAAAACTAGGTTTTGGACAGAACCAAGGCATTGCATAGTCCTCGGACTCAAGCCTATGGGGAAACCAACTACCTGGATGAGGAAAACTAGGTTTTGGACAGAACCAAGGCATTGCATAGTCCTCGGACTCAAGCCTATGGGGAAACCAACTACCTGGATGAGGAAAACTAGGCTTTGGACAGAACCAAGGCATTGCATAGTCCTCGGACTCAAGCCTATGGGGAAACCAACTACCTGGATGAGGAAAACTAGGTTTTGGACAGAATCAAGGCATTGCATAGTCCTCGGACTCCAGCCTATGGGGAAACCAACTACCTGGATGAGGAAAACTAGGTTTTAGATAGAACCAAGGCATTGCATAGTCCTCGGACTCAAGCCTATGGGGAAACCAACTACCTAGATGAGGAAAAACTAGGTTTTGGACAGAACCAAGGCATTGCATAGTCCTCGGACTCAAGCCTATGGGAAAACCAACTACCTGGATGAGGAAAACTAGGCTTTGGACAGAATCAAGGCATTGCATAGTCCTCGGACTCGAGCCTATGGGGAAACCAACTACTTGGATGAGAAAATTGGGCACTAAACAAGACCTAGCTACTATACGCGACGTCGAAAATGGTTCCTATATCTCCGTTAAACGATGGTTAAAATGATTCTAAAGCCTCTATGGGTGCAAATAAACTAAAGTGTGGGAAACATGATGATAAATGTATTGCATACATAGATATTCGTACGTGTTAAAAATGAATCAGCACAGAATTTATAAACAAAAGTGCGTATCAACGATGAACTTATTCATCGCCTCTTCGGTATCAACTAATTTCCTCAATCTCAGTTTAGTCATCCTTGTAATTTACTAAAACAAACTCGACCCGTGACAAGAAAGACAGGGAGTCAAAGAGAAATAAACTCGGAAAAGAAAAAGTACAAGTTAATGGAGGTAGGGAACTTACATAAGAGAAGAATTACGCTTCGGATAGACTTTATGTGCTTGAGATAGACTCGAATTTGGGCGGAAGTTCAGATGAACCCAGGATACACGCACTAAAACTCTTAAGTGCAGAACTGAAGAGACGGATCCATCTCCAAAAAAATCTTTTATACTTTCTAGGGTAACTGCGCACCATTTCCCGCCCAAAGAGGCCAAGAGATCAACACCGTTCGATTTCCATCACACCGTTGAACGTGGGAAGCACAAAGCCGCCCGTATTTAATGAGGCCACGTTTCGCCTTCCAGGAGCTCTAGGAACGTGCTTTGGGCAGGTGAAAGGCCTCGGGAACCGATAGGTGATAATGACTGACAGGTGTTGGCGGATCTCTGATGTCATCAAAACCCTCCTATCCGTCCGAGGAGACGAATAGCAGGATTTTGAGGGGCTATTGTGGGTCCGGGAAGTTTACAATCTGGCCCAAACTCTATCTGGGCCCATGGCCCGTGCCGAGGAGGTCTCTTGCCGAGGACGAGTGATCGATGGCCAAGGCAAGGGGGAGCGGCTGAGAAGCTACCCTGTCCTCGGCACTCTTGAACTACGATGGGAAGATCAACGTCCTAATGAAGGTAATCCCTAAGCAGCCCCCTGAAGGGGATGTGAGTGGAATGGGGCCCACGGGGAAGCAAAGTGTAAAATTGGATCAGAGAAAATGCGTCCCTCCTTCAGTAAATGCGACTGCCAATACCCAGAGTTGATTAATGGGAAAAGACGTTTGGACGGTGTAAACTTCGATCCCCGCAACTAATAGAAAGTAAAAGGGGACGAGTGATGGGATGGATATAGAAATAAGCACCTGCCTGACCGACAAGTGGAGGGCTAGGATCAATCAAGACAGACTATATAATAAAAAGGTAGGTGCACAAATTGGGAGGCTGGGAAAAATGGCCAAAAACCAGAGCCTCCCAGCCCACCTCCAGGAGAAAGACTCCAGGGGTGAAGATAACTTAACCTTGTATGAACACCATGAAAAACCCGCCACCTGGTGACCAAGGCCTAGCTTTTCAAACCCACGCTCTACAAATGACATTGTTTGGACCTTTTCCCGTGCGAACCCAACACTGTTAGGTTTGTCACGAATCGTGGCCTTACAGATATATTACTGTGGTATATTAATTGATGAATTGTTAACTCTAGACTTAAAAACATAGTGTTCTAAATCAAAGTTTTCATAATTTACATCTTAGGAGAATGTTATTCTTGACAAAGATTGTACAAGCCAAAAATAGCGGTTGACAAAGCTAGCAGAAATTGACACATAAACAGTTCTAAAATTTGTATGAACTATGCATAAGATTCTTACAAAATGATGTGAAGCGCTAGAATTTAGGAAGAAAGGTACTAAACAAACAGATTGAGATCCAATTTTAAACTCTTAATTACCGAAACTTCACATATGAATTTCTTCAATCTTATCAATCTATTTTAAAACAAGTTAATTGAATTACATCATTAACAATTCAAATAACTATAAAAAAAAAATGACGACAAAACAAAAATATATGAAAATTATAGATATAATTCGTCAAAAATTCATGTACTAGAAAGTCTAGAATATGATGAAAAAAAGAAGAAGTTATGTAACTTATGTTTGCTGTTATAAAAGCAAAAACAGAACATTTTTTTTTCTCATATATATTAAATTAAGTGAGCGTTTGGATACGCCAGCGTCTACGTTTTCGTTGGCGTTTGGCGTTTTGTGTAGGTCTCGTGCGTTTTGTGTGGGTCCTGTGCGCTGTTCACGGGACTCGCAAACTTTTTTTTCAGCAAAAACTTTTATTAAAAATGAGTTCCACGACATTATTTATATATTTAAAAATTATTTAATTACAGTATTTTTAGTTTTCAGCAATAAGCTGTATTCAAACAGACGCTAAATCAAAGAACAACCAATGAACTAATAACACGAGTAAAAATGGGATAAGCTAAAAGACTTTTTCTTTTCTTTTTTTACTTCTTCAAAAGTAAACATCAAGGTTCAACGTATTGTAACTGCATTTACACTTTCAGCTATTTCTAATAAGCACGTTTAAAAGCTTCAGAATCCCACATATTTATCGAAGAAAAAATGAAATTTCTAACATTTTACGGAATTTATGAGAAAAAAAAAGGTTTATTATCATATCATCTGAAAGTTTCTCAGTTCTCTCCTATGTCATGTGTGTCTGTTGGGTGAAACGGTGTAACGTAAAAGCAATTGTTTCGGTTCTTGTTGATGGCTGATTGATTGATAGATATATCGGTCGAAATTTTTTCGTCAATTTGGACTTGAAGGTGAAACCGACAAAACAAAGCCTACAGCAGAGTACACGTTACAAAGTAAAAAACCTTCGTTTTTTTAAAGGTAAAACTTTTTCTTGGTAAACAAGAATTCTCTCAAAAAAAAAAGAAAGAAAGTGAAAACTATAATTCTAGGCCGTAGAGACAGAGTAATATACAGTGTTAAATCGTGCTCGGAGATTACAAAGCACACTCTTCGAGTATTGTTGGACAGTGGTCGGTGGAAATATTTGGCAGCAGGAACATATCAGTACAAACTACAGTAACTTTTATTTACCAGATGACATTAATTTTTCTTGTAATTAGTAACGTTTTTCTTTTATTTATTGTATTCATTCTTGTAAAAAACTAAAAATAACGTATACTTCGAAAGTGACAGTGAAACTCGTTATAATTTATAAACTCCTATCAACGTCTAAGCCCTGTTTCTACCTAGTGTCCTGGTTACCATGTTGGGGCAAAAAAATCACCAGTGCAATTTCAAAAAGTTATTTTTTTTTATTTAATTTCAAAAAGTTATTTAGTGTGATTGGTAAAATTTATAAATGGTGCTTCCTTGGATTATGGGTTCTTTCAATTGCAATTCGGGAGTTTAAAAGTGCATTTTTAAAAACCTAAATTCTGTTTCGTCACGCCTTCTTATATCTTTTTTACAAAGACTTGTTATAAACAACAACAACAACAACAACAAAAAAAAAAAAAAAAAAAAAAAAGAAGTCCCATATAACATGATTTTACTACCTTTTCCCCATTTCAATAAACTTAAACACATT
This sequence comes from Quercus lobata, assembly GCF_001633185.2. Taxonomy (NCBI): domain Eukaryota; kingdom Viridiplantae; phylum Streptophyta; class Magnoliopsida; order Fagales; family Fagaceae; genus Quercus; species Quercus lobata. The sequence goes on from NC_044906.1 coordinate 59,049,382, forward strand.
CTTAAGATAAATAAAATCTATGCAAGCTCAAACACACATTTAATAAGTGACAAATATTTAATTACTGAATGGAAGAAACTATGGACGTACCTGTAAAGCCTGAATGGCTCCAAAGAAATGCTTCTCTTTGAAACTTGCAAGTTGAAATTTTGGGCCCTCTAGTTTAGCTGATGTCGAACCAGAGTCACATGATCTATAGTCAGATCATATATCATCTGGGAATTGATATATCAAATCAGATAAGAGAGTAGGTAGATATGGTACTAGAGAAGAAAGTGTGTAGTTGTAACAACAACTTTGGGACATGGCCAGTTTAGGCCTTTATTTTGATTCTATTTTGTATATGGATTTGCATCTGGAGAAAGTCAAAGAAATTTTAATGCGAAAGGAAGAGTTTGAAAGAGTCTAGTGAGAAAATTAATGAAGCATGGCCATTTGGTACCTCAGGATTGAATGGGGTGGTGCTCTATTTATATATTTCAACTTTACTGCTAACACAATTTCTTTTATGACTTTTTCTTATATTAAGAATGACAAATTATGGATAGTGAACAATTACATTCGTATAAACCTATATTATTATTATTACTTTTATTTTAATCACTCAAGTATTCACATCAATTTTTGCATTTTTTATTTATTTATATATTTTAATATAAGAATTTACTTTTTTTTTTTTTATATACTTACTTTTCAAAACCCACTACATTGATCATCTATTTATCAATTTTTCTTATTTTTAAAATTATTTTTCTTTTTTCACATATAACAACTACCATCTACTTTCTTTCTTCGTCCTTAAAATACGTAAAGAAATAATTTTAAAAAAAATGCAAAATCAATGGGGCCAATGTATATTTACTAATATAATAACCATATATTCTTACACAATTTTACATGCACTAGTATGAATAAATTAAAGGCTTGATTGATTAAAATGTGATACTTTTCTATCACACAAGAGCACCTATGCAAATTATGAAAAAGGTTGTAGAACAAATTATGTCCCTAGACTTTCTATATATTTTCTTACTTAGAACTCACGGACCCATGTAAGCCGTCGCTTACTAAATGTTTCCATGAATAGCTGGGGACGATGGGGTATATTACTATATCCTATGCTTTTATGGTCAAATACCAACATTTGATGCATGAATATAGCACTAAAGTGGCCTATTGTTTATGTTATCATGGTGGGGAATCAAAGATTAGGAATGTCTAGTAATTAAAACTGGTCGAAACAAAAGCATCATTGTGTGCTTAAAATAAATGTCAAAGCTTATCTTTTTTGCTCAATTATGTCAAAAGCTTATCGCTTCACGAATTCTGATGTAATTTATATATATATATATATATTTATCTCTTTCCTGACTCTTTTGTACGTAGCTCTCTTTGATTTGGTGTGCACGTGTGTGTTTTTGCCAGACAACTTATTTTTATCGTATAAGATTTATTAAGTTGTTAATAAATTTGGGTCTGGTTAATGTGTGTCCTTAGGGTACACATTAAACTTTCTATTTTTAAAAATATTTTTTTAAAAATTGAAAAAAATATTATTATTTTTTTAATTTTTAATTTTTTTTTCAAAAATAAAAATTAATATGTGTCTTTAGAGTACATGAGTAAAATCCAATAAATTTATCACCTACGTACCTTATAAAAAAAATCACCTACGTACCTTCATGGATGAGAAAAAGAGGCAAAAGGATACTAGGTGCCAAATTTAAGAAAGGTGTCTCTGACTCTGTACCCTCATGTAAAATTTATATTCAGCAATCAGCAGCATTATTTGTATGTGGTCCAAGATCTTTGTTTATTTTATGCTTTTCTTGATTATGAAAAAATCCAAGCCACAGCTTTCAATGACTTACTTTCCTTTTCCCGAATCATCTTTCCCAATTCATACAATGAAAAACAATTCCTTTTTGGTTTCCCACTCTTGATTTCTCCACCACCTCTTCTCTTTCATATTATTAGAAGTGGTAAAAACATTTACCTTATTAGCGTTTTCTCAAGGATTTGATTTTCCATCAACACGTATCTAGATTTATTTTATGCTTTACTTGATTATGAAAAAAATTCAAGCTACAATTTTTGATGTAGAACAAACAGTACAGGTCTTTTCTGGAGTAGCAAGGACGCGAAAGTCACAGTACAAGATTAAGTGAGGTGTTAATAGAGGCCATCAGGGCGACAATGTCAAAATTGCATAAAATTTAGCAAGTTAAAGGGAAATAGCATTCTAATCCAGACTCAAGTTTTCTCAAGCGTTGCTTAAATTTAGGCAAATTCCTTCTTTAAGGCCCCGAAAATAATGTTTTTGTTATTTATAGTAATATTTATTTTTCCTTAATAGCTTTTAGTTTAAAAGTCAGGGTAAGGTTCCGTCTGTTTTGGGACATCTCTTAGAGACAGTATTTTCAATTTTTGCAATTATTTCAATTTTGCTATTTTTGGCAAAAATCACTATTTTGCCACCTAATTTTGTGATTAGTGCGAATTAGGGTTTCTGGGCGTTGCCCTAGCTATCCTAGGATTTCTTTTATTATTTAAACATATTATAACTTCCAGGACAATTCAATTGTCAAATTTATAAAAATATAGACTTTGTCTATTTCTTTTTGGTAGATTTCAAAACTTTATCACCTTGTGAATTCAAGAAATCTCTCATGGATTCGAGGTTTTTATTTAGAAGCTAATGTGTTTAGTTTCTTTTTCCATTTAGAAAACAACGTGTTTGTTTTCTTGTAACTTCTGCGACATCAACTTTCAAGGACTTCCTTTTCTTTTCCCAAATTTTCTTTCCCAATTCATATAATGAACAACAATTCCTTTTTGGTTTCCCACTCTTTAATTTCTCCACCACCCTCTTCTCTTTGAAAACATTAGAAGTGGCAGTAAAACATTTACCTTATTAGTGATTCCTTAAGGAGTTGATTTTCCATCAACACGTATCTTATGCTGTTCCAAATGAGAAGGAACCTTGTATATTCAAGTCATCAAGTAGTCAAACAACATTAACTATAAGATAGACAAAAGAAAAGATATGTTTTTAAAGCTTTTAAATTAAAAATTCGACACGTGTTTATAAAGACAACCCTAATTAGTGAAAGAACTTCTCCAAAGTTTCGGCATAATAATCTTTTTATCATGATTTGTCGAAACCAAGTCATCAAAGTTCCAAATGGTCTGCTGATAAAGGTCTCTTAGACGACAACCTTAAATGGTGCATTTTTTTACAAAGTTAAGTGTTTTGTTTTTGGTGTTCATCTTTGAATACGTGGTGTTTAATCATACGTTCAAATAGAGACCCAAGTCATTATCATATAAGATACCCATGTGACAAATGAATGTAATCTAAAACTTTGATTAGTTGCTTAATTAGTAATTTTTTTACTAATTGACTTAATTAGCACCAAAGACGATTAATCTTAAGCCACGTTTCCAAAAGAGCAATATGTTTAAAATAAAGTTTAAGAATTAATCCCACTGGGGACAGCTTATCAGGCTTAATGATGCTTAAACCAACAGCATGTTTATGCTTGTACTTTCTAAGTCGAAAATTTCACATGTTAAGAAGTGATTGGCTAGTTAGAACAAGTAAAAAAATGACACTCAGCACTAACCACCACCTCCATAATGATCATAAGGTGAACTTTTGCTTCTTATTATATGCAAATTCCAGACACAGATATGTGCTTGATTTTGGAGAAATGATTTTGTGTGAAGTCTTTAAAGCTTTCTGCTTTAGAGAATTTGAATTTGTCTAAATAAAGCACAGCATTAGAGAATGGTAATTATAATATATTATGCATATCAGCTGCATTCAGCAAATTTTTCCTTTTAATTTTAGTTAGTCAAAAAGGATTATTGGTTGTTGATGAGTTGACATGGACCTCGATTAGTCAAAGGGACAAGATTTTTTATATATGATCTGTGTTCGAATATTTTAATTCTTTAACATAAAGTTTGGCTCTTTGCTACTTTGATCTATTTGATTTTGTTTTTTGCATTATTGTCCATTATTTAATTAAGAAAAAAACTTTCGGTTGTACTTCTATCACATCAATAATTCTATTTTAACCTATCTAAATAATCTTTTTCAATAACTTTAAAAAACAAATGGGAAAAAAGTAAAGAGTGCTAGTTGGCTTGAAGGTGGAGTCAAGGTATAGAGTTCAACCAACTCTAGTTGGAAATTTGGAATTTATTCCAAGAAATGAAGGGATTATGTAAACTTAATAACTTCCTTGCTTATTTACAAATCGAGTAAAATCTAGAATTGGGGACTTATTGAATCTTTTACCACATCCGGGAGAGTGCTACAAATTTAGGGACTCTTGGTCATGAAAATTCACAATAAGTGATTATATTTATCATGACCCGATGAGAGCAACAATTATATTTACACTTTACTTCAAAAAGATTAATCAAATTACAATTATAATTCCTTATAATTACTTAAATACAATACAAAACATAATAATAATACATATTCGCACAACACACACTTATCTAATCCAATCCTCATATAATACAATGTATATATATATATCACACTATTCGATATTACATGGTATTTAGAATCGGGTCCCTCATCCTAAATGGTAGTATTGTTAAGAAAAAAAAAAATCTTTTGTTTATTGTGTAAACATGTTTGGGTGGAAGTCCCATTTACATGAAAGAAAATTAGGAACTTGAAGAATTTTTTTTTTTTTGATAAGAAGTACTGAAACTTTTATTAATAACTAGGAAAAGTCCTTACATCATGGGCAAGAGCTAGCTCAAGGAAGCTAGGATTCTCCTCAATCCAAGTGATAAAATCACTAACACCCAAAGCATACTTAGCTAGAAGGAACTTGAAGAATTAATATAATATAAATGGGCCAAAACCTTTACACTTAATCTAATAGTAATAAAAACCAATTAATTGCACACAAAAATTTGATGATAAAGTAGAAATTTTTTGAAGAACTCTTTAAAAGGAAAATCACTTCAGGGTAACGTACCCATATGAAATTTCACCATAAAAAAAGAAAAAAAAAATCCAAAATGTCCTATACTCAAAACACCTTTTTAGTGGTAGAATTTATTTGTAACCTCAGAAAATGACTTGTTCCCCATCCATCGCATTGGCCCCAAAATTCTAGAATTCTTCAACAGAAATTTCCTCCACAAACAAACTCGCTTGTAACCACTACAACTCTGGTATTCTAAATAACTCTTTTAAGGGATCCACCAATGAACACACTGGTAAGGGGCAACAACTTCTTTGATTTGAATGAGAAACTTACTCAGAGAAATTCTAGAGGGAACTGAAAAGGAGAAATTCAAGGGAGAGGGTTTTATAACTGTTTATGCTCAAGAAGTTGCTTTTAAAGTAATCTTGATATGGTTGCCTTTATCCTCTCACTGTGTGCAATAAGGGTTGGTTTAACATTGGAAATCATTAGGTTAAGCCGTCAGACCTTCAAAGTCCATTTGTTGTTTGCAACATTTCAGTCGAGCCAACGTTGAATGAGTGTTAACGCGAATTCTTTGAAACGTTACAATTGTGCCAACTTCAAATGACCATATCTCACTCATTTCCAATCAAATTGGGTCAATTTGTCTCCTTTTTGAAACCTCAAATTCCTACTATCCTATGAAATAAGTTCCATTCACAAATTCATTATGGTGTAAAAGCTATGGGGAAAAAATCATCAATTCATGATTTTTGAGCATATAATAACCACATCATCTCTAAGCGGCTGTGATCTAGACTCAGTCCTACAACAATTCTATTAATACAACTCTACTTTATTTTATTTGTTTGACATTAGGAGTTGCTACGTGCCCTAATAAATTCAGGATATGTTGAGGAAATTAATCACTATGTTCTAAAGTGACTATACTGATCCTGAGTTTATTACTACACAAAAACTCTCTCACACTTGTTTACTTTTTTTTCCTTTTTGGTTTGATTTAAATAAGCAGAAAGGTATATTTCATTGGACCAGTCAAGGAAGTAATTAACTTGAAACAAAAGGCAACTAAAAAGAAACAATCAAACACCAAAGCAGTGGAGGAAATATTTTTCAATAATTGCATAACTGTTTTTAAAGATCTTAACACAGACGTGTGGCCTCGTTGCCAACGCTGATTTTTGTTTATAAAATTCCATAAACTATATATTTATAACACTCCTGCAAATAGTTATATATCATTAAACATATAAAATATATATGACCTTGACTACTCCTACAGAGTTGCTATTTCTATAACCATTGCAATCGTTTATACCTGTCACCAATTAAGAAATGCAATGCCCCCAAAAGCAGTGGAGGAAATATTTTTCAATAATTGCATAACTGTTTTTAAAGATCTTATTAACACAGACGTGTGGCCTCGTTGCCAACGCTGATTTTTGTTTAAAAAATTCCATAAACTATATATTTATAATACTCCTGCAAATAGTTATATACCATTAAACATATAAAATATATATGACCTTGAATACTACTCCTATAGAGTTGCTATTTCTATAACCTTTGCAATCGTTTATACCTGTCACCAATTAAGAAATGCAATGCCCTATGGACAATATCTTGAAAAATGGTAAGCTAGAGTGTACATCAGTAGACAATGTAAACTGTAGACATAGGAAATGCAGAGAGTGAAATCCAGCCAAGTGTATATTTTATACATTTCCAGTACTATACAAGTCCAAGGTCAGCTTAGAAAGAACTGTTTCCAGTCAAAAGGAGCCAGGATTCCATAGCCATTCTGGGAAAAAGTAATGTTTTTCTAAAGAATTTCTTGGTGACAAAAATGGGAAGTGCCTAGAATATGGAAGTGCTATGATCAACTATGAGGGTGTTCCATATTAGATGCTAGCTTAATCATGTAGGTGAGGAACATAAATTCCAATTGTCTTTTTGACCTATCCCCAATATATATTTTTATATAGTTAGGTGAGACTACAGTCACCTTTCCAATGGGAACATAGTGATTTGGTTGATAAGAATTCGAGTTAGAATAACATATACAGATGTCTCAATTATCTCATAGTGCAAGAGAGATATGATTTTTGTGGATTGTCACAATGGCACTCATACAATGTATGGGATTTGTGGGGTAAAAGATTCTTGGATTTGTTTGGAAAAAGGCAATTAGACTAGCATCTAATCAAAGATCTCAATTACATTCCAAGTTTTGAGAATTTGATGACTCAAAATTAGCCCAAATTTTGGACCTCATATAGTTGAAAATTTTATCTAATTTGGGAGGATATTAGAGAATAGAATATATGCCCCCAATTTCTTGGCTGGCTATAAAGAATAGTCATATGTTACAAGAGTAAGATTAGTTAAATAAGTTCGAAAGGGTGATTTGATGTGTGTTTTTTTACTTTTTATGCATGAATCATTTGGAAATATGGGCAATTTTATTTTTTGAACATTCTTTTAGAAAGATACTATGGAAGAAAGTGTAGGGGAAATGTTTCTTAATTTGTTAGACAGATTGGCAGTTGGGATGATCATAAGCATTAAAGGGTACAAACTTTGAACATACAATTTGCAAGATCGATGGGGCAGCTAGCTAGCCATCATTTTGTCCTTTATGGAATATGCCAATATGGAGGATAGAAATGAAAGAATTCATAAATGAGAAAGTGGGGCATGAAATAAAGTTGTTAAAATTCATCATGGCCTGTTTAGTAAAAAAATGGAGAGTAATAAATAAACTTCTTGTATTATTGATTGTGTATTAATTACATCACTAATTTCAAGTTCAAGCCATTGAGATACCACAAAGAAAAACTCTATCCTGTCTTCGGTGCATGTTTCTTCTCCCTCACATGAGGGTGGACCCCACAATATAACTTCTCTACTACAAGAGCCAGTTCACTAACTTCAAGTTAAGAAAGTATTATTAAAGCTAACTGATTGAAACTAACAAACTAATTCACTAATTACAAAAGTACATGTGGAGTTTATACAAAAAAAAAAAGTTAAAAAAAAAAATGGTTATGCTAACTAGTGCCATATTGGTTAATAATCTAGTTAAAGAAAGTTTTTATAGGGGGGAAAAAAAGCAATTAATATTTTGACAGTTTTTTTTCATTTTTTATAAAAGTGATGTTGAAACTTTTCTAAAATGGATTGTTAACCAATACCATAAGGGCATTTGTTAGCATTTTCCTAAAAAAAAAATACAAAAGTACATGCGGAAAATGACAATTTTGTAAAGAAAAACACAAATAATTGCACATGCGGAAAATGACAATTTTGTAAAGAAAAACACAAATAATTGCTTAATCTTATTTTATTTATTTTGAGAGATAGTTTTAAACTATGGTGTCTGCTCCTACTAATTGTTCTTTATTATCAGATCAAGACATTAATTGATTTTTATTTTTTAGTGTAAGCGAGGATTAAACGCCAAATCTCTTACTTGATGACAAGAGACTTTACCAGTTGAACTCATTAGAACCCAAATATAATTGCTAATCTAAAATATAATTTCTAATATATATATATATATATATATATTTTAGCATTATATTTTCTTAACTAGTTCCCATAATCTTCTTAAACCCTCTTCTTCTCATCCTATTAATCTACATATATATTGGTATCAAAGCCATATCCACCATATAGTTTTCATCTCCTTTGATTAGTATACTTGGATTATTGTCCTGATTAGTATGCTTTGTGATTTACAGTTGCCACAATACGTGGATCCTCTGTATTAGTCACATCAAAACACTGGACTTGATAATCAAGTAGAACACTAAGGAGTTTGTTTCCAAAAGTTTTAAAGAATCCAGTTTCCCATTGTCACCTTGTGGACATTTGAGCCTGGAGTTGGCGTCCTAATCCTGTTAGGTTTTAAGCAAATAGTTCTTTCCTGAAGAAACTATCATGGCCAGTTCATCTTCGATAGTCATTGATACCTCTAAACCCACCTTTGACCTTTCTCTTCGTACATCCACTGCAAATAGATTAGACTACTTGTATAAGATCTCTCATGTACCCGAAGATAGTAAAATCCCCATTACTGACTTCCCTATTGTAAATCCATATACCATCTTTAATAAACCTCAACCTTCATTCAAAAAAACCATTAAAAAAAAAATTATTGGTCCTTCTCATCCTTCTATTGTAAAAGAATATGTCCAGGCCTCCAAGTTTGACCAATTCAATATCTTAGTAAGTGAAAATGAAAATTTCATCACCCTTGCTCTTCCTAGAGAGTTTGTAATTCCATGGCAAAAACAAGGGTATACACATCTCCATTTTGGTGCAATAAGGCTAGCACTAACTTTCTATAGAAGAAAATGACTCCCTATAGCCTCTAGGATTTCACTCCTTGACTCCAGATTTTTGGAATATCAAAATGCGGTCATGAAAACTGTTCAGACTACTTTAAATGCGAGAATAGTTTTTGTCACACTTTTTTCAAACTTCAATATGCCCCTCAAAGATCCTCACCTTTGTGATGCTTTCATGGTGCAAGTCCAGATTATAGGAGCCTCTCAAGTACAAGATACATTTGCCGGTACTCTCCACTATCAACTTGCTTACAAGCTTCAAAATCATGCCTTTGACATGGCAGTTCCAGACATGGCTCAATCTAAAGATGCTTTGTTGATCCAGGAATGACCCCCATGTGTACGTTTGTTCTGAGACAACTGACTAGAAACCAGATGACTTCCCTCTTCCCAGAATCATGGATTACAAAATTTGAGACACTTCACCAAACAATCAAGCCAGTCTTGTCAAACAATCCTTTCTTTATTACGAAGGAAAATGGCGAAGTTGAAACAAGGTTTTTGGTGGCCCCACCCAAAAAGAAATATGTGACAATTTTTCCAACTTAAATTGCTATGCTTCAACCTATGTCATATGTTTGTGAAGATGGCCTTAAGATTAATGCATTTCGTGAAGATCGAAAGCCTTGTTATGAAGGCAAATCACCCTCTGGCCACATATGGTGGGATATTTGTGATTGTGCTAAATGCAGAAAAAAAAAAAAAGAAACTCTTGAGGAAAACTATTCAAGAAGAAGGAAGAAAAAAAATCCACTCAACAAATCCTCAAAGAAAGATATGAAGCAAGTGATCCAGAAGTTGATCTCCTTGGAAAACCCTCTGGAAAATTTGACTATTATGTTCTTTATCCTAGAACTAGAAAGCAAAAAATCTCTCATTCTCCTCCATGCAAAGAAACCAAGCCCACAGAAGATCATGATCAAAACCTTAAACCTCCACTAATCTCATACTACCAGAAAGTCCTTCCCCAAATACTGAGTTGTCAATCTTTTCCTACTAGCCAAACCTATTCACAGAAACCCTTACTTTGTTACATGTTTGACCATGCCTCACCTTTCTACTCACAGGATTTTCCTCCTCTTGAAAGTTTTGAACATCCTCAAACTAGCACGAAGCATGTTTGGAAAATTAAAAATCCTGTTGGACCCAACCCGGATAGAACCAGGAGACAAGTTTCATCAACAGAAGCAGCTCTAAATTGACAAGCAAAAAATGTTGTGGCACAAAACCAAGCCCTTTCAAAAATCCTTGATAACCAATAGAAGTTAGTTAAGGTAGTTACCTGTACCTTCACATCCTCAGGTTCTCTTATTGATGATTTGAAGAAAAAAATCAAGATGGTTGAACAAGAGCTTGCAACAATTGTATCCACAGTTAAAGATATGTCTGTTTCTTTCCCTCTCATAGGGCAGAAAGAAAAAGAAAGAAAACAATCGCTGGCACAACTTCAATCCATAGAAGGATCACAGAAGGAAGTTATCCAACCTTCCCCAATGCTTGTCTATGCTCCTTACCAACCTTGACAATCATTATATCAAGACCTATCCATACCCTTAACCTTTCCATTTTCATCAACCTCTCCTAGACAAAACCTCCAACCATTAGCCATGACACATCCTAATTATAACCCTTTCAAGCCAAGCAAAATTTTCCCAACCATAACATATCCAGCTCCACTTAAACTAGAACCTCAAGCTAGGTCACAAAATGAACCTTCTCCTATGAAAAAGGACAAAGAACCATTATATCAACCTCCAATTCCAACCATTGGTGCTTCTTCAAAACCTCCAGACATGAACATGTTGGCTGTGGATCCTGACCCTCCAAATCCAATTTCATCATTCCTAAAAAACCTTACCCTTGAAAATCCAAGAGAACCTTTTGTGCTTCCAGTAATTGATACCATTTATTTAGACCTATCTGATCTTGGTCTAGAAGAAGTGTTCATGACGGATGATCAACCAACTGTAGAAGAATATGATGTCCTCTGTCCTAAACCACCTCCACCACCACCTCTACCACCACCTCCAATTTTTCCTCTACCACCTTTTGTCCCTGACAACCAAACACGTCTAACCCACCCATCAACCACAAATTTAAAATATTTGTTTACCATTGATAATGCTCCTTCTTCCAAGTGGCATGATGAAATTTTTAACATGTATTCATGGTGCACAACTAAACTCCAAGCCCCAAATTCTACTGTTGCTTACATCATTGCCAAGTTTGTTGCAAGACTCACAGGAAGAATAAGAGAATAGTGGATTAATTTAGGAGAATTTTGGCAGAGACAAGTAGCCCAATCCAAAACACTAGAAGTTTTTTTCATAATTCTTCATAATGAATTTCTTGGCTCGCTAACCCATTATACAGAAGTAGCACGAGAAGAATTTCTGGCTATGAAGTGCTGCTCATTTGAAAGAAAAGACCAGGAAAAGCATTTTGATAGGATGTCAAGACGATTCTACTCTTTCAATGGCATGGATGATGTCAATTCCAAGCATACTTTCCTCAACTCCCTCCCGAAACCATTGGGAGACAAAACTCTTCGCATGATGAACCTCCAAAAGATAACACTACAGAAAGCCTCCTTGGGAGAAATTTATCAACATATGCTCATTGCTCTAGAAAAGCTCTGCAATCAGAGGAAATTTCTTTTATAAATTGAAAAAGTTCATAGTAAACTCAAAGACAGTTGCAAAAGGAAGGACTTTCAGATAAAGTGCTATGAGAAAAATTGTGACTATTTAATAAAAAGAATAAATCATTTCAAGAAGTATCCCTTGAAAAGGAGACACCATGTAGGACCAAAGAAGAAATTTTTCAGGAAGAAAAAATAGAAATTTCTCAGAAGAAAGCAATTTAAAGGAAAGACTTCAAAAGTTTGTTTTGTATGCAAAAGACTAGGCCATTTTGCAAAAAATTATCCAAAAAAGGAGAAAGCAGCAAAGCTTTTTGAACAGGCATAGATTCATGCAGATGACACTTCTTTCTTAGATATAGAATCACTTTTCTCACTTGATGATGACTACTCTCCTCATGCTCTAGTAGTCATGGCTTATTCCACATAAGAAGAAGATTCAGACTCAAACAGTGATGATGTCTTAGACCCAAAAATCCAAACTATTTATACATCCCATCCCGTTTAGCTCCTCTAACCAGTCCCACTCCCATAACCCGAGTACATATCCTCCTAGAAACTTACCCTAGACTCATTCCAGTTATAGCCCTTTTTGATACTGAAGCTGCAGTAACAATTCTCCATCCTAAGATTTTACCCTCAGAATTCTGGTTGCCCCATAACCAAATGTTTCGTGCAGCAAATGGAAATACATTTTTAATTACCCAAAAGAGTAAGCCTATCTTTATTAGAATTTTCCCAACCATTACTATAAAACACCAAGTCCTTGGATCCCCTCTTACAGGCAGAGACCTTCTTATAGGATTTGATCTCCTTCGCCAAATACCTAGCCTTAGATGGTCTTCGAAAGGACTTTTGCACAAATAGCACCTTCTCAATTGGACCCAAGTCCCTCATCTATTTACAGTTGACCCATTTGACTCTTTGAGAATACAGATCATCAACGATTGTTGTGCAAATAGCCATTCTGAACTCCTCCTTAAAAATCTAAACCCTTTGTGGAAGAACCCAAACTTTTTCATACATCTTTCCTTAAAAAAGAATGAAGATGTAAACCCCACAAAAGCTAGCCACCGAGGAATGAACCAGAACATTTAGCCTTAGCTAAACAAGAGTTATCTACCCTCCTCTCAGAATGCCTCATTGAACCCACAGCCTCCTCGTGGGCGTGTGAAACTTTTTATGTCAACAAACATACTGAGCAAAGCCGAGGAAAACTCAGATTGGTAATCAATTACCAAGATCTTAATCATTTTCTTGCAGATGACAAGTTCCCTTTGCCAAACAAAAGTGCTCTCTTCCAGCATCTTTCAAATGCAAAAGTATTTTCAAAATTTGATCTTAAAGCTGGATTTTGGCAATTAGGAATCCATCCAGAAGAAAGGTACAAGACAACATTTTGCATTCCAGATCACCATTACCAATGGACAGTCATGCCTTTTGGCCTCAAAAATGCCCTATCCCAATCCTAAAAAGCAATGGTAACGCTATTCTAGCCATTCTTGGCCAATGCATTAATCTATGTGGATGATATCCTCCTATTCTCAAAAGATGCAGAATCCCATGAAAGGTTGCTCACTGAATTCTATAATTTAGTAAAATCTCAAAGGATAATGTTTTCTGAAAAGAAAATGGTCATTGGACAGCCTTCTATAAATTTTTTGGGAGTAAGCATTTCAAATGAAAAATATACTTTGCAGCCTCACATAGTTGTCTCTCTTGGTGAATTTCCAAATAAGCTCACAAGTACCAAACAGATACAACAGTTTCTTGGAATTGTTAATTACATGTCTGACTTCATTCCAAAAGTTTCCAGATATAGGAACTGTTTAGCTCAACTCCTGAAGAAAACCCCTCTAGAGTGGAATTCTAGTCACATATAAGCAGTCCAACAATTGAAAAGATTAGCAGAAATGCTTACTTCATTACAGATTCCAGGAAAAGGCAAACGAATTTTGCAGATAAATGCAAGTGTCGAGTATTAGGCAGTAGCTCTTTTTGAAGAAATTGATGGAAAAAGAAATATTTGTGGATATAAAAGTGGTGCATTCAAGCCTTCAAAATTTCATTACCACTCCACTTTCAAAGAGATCCTTGCAATAAAACATGGAATTGAAAATTTCCAATTTCACCTTCTTGGGCATAATTTTCTAGTTGAAATAGACACGTCCTCCTTTCCAAAAATGCTTCAGTTCAAAAGAAAAATGCTCTCACATCCTCAATTACTCAGATTGTCAAATTGGTTTTCACAATGGTCTTTCCAAGTAAAGCACATCAAAGGAAAAGATAACCTGATCACTGACTACCTTTCCAGAAAGCCTCCAGCTATTAACACCACAATTGTTCCTCCACCCCTGTGTGTATATCCTATTACAGATCCATCCTCATCCTCTGGCCCTTCCTTTGCAGCCCCTAATGATATCCTTAATATGATAAAAAACCTTCCTCTATAGATAAAGACCAGATAAAGGTCTTGATCTTTGAAGCCAGATCCAAAAAAATCATTAGAGTCCTCCATAATTATCTTAAAGAACACCACAACTACTTTCTTACCATTTATTCTGACGTGGACCAATCATGGAAAACCCCTTTTGCCTTTTTGGTAACCAACTAAACATTCATACATTATCTTTACATGCGGTATTTACTCAATGAGTATTACTTGTGTCTTCATTTTGAACTAGAATTTTGCAGATTTATTTTCCCTCGCGAAAATAGATATTTTCAAAAATTCTGGTTTGAAATCCTAAAAAATGATGCTCAAAATAGAAATGTGTGTACCCTTGTTTTTGCCATGGTTCCAATAGGATTTTTGATTTTTCAAACATGCTTTGTGTTGGTTTGAGGTAGGGGTGTCCAACTCAACCGGTGGCCCGACCCACCTAGTAAATCCGATTGGACCTGGGCCGGTCACCGATTACTCCGGCGGTCGACGGCAGGTTTTCTTCTCTAGAATCTGAGGAAGCTCGGTTCGGTCTCAGATCTTCTCCCCAAAACCCAAAGAAACCCAAACCAACCGAGATACATAGCAATTTCCGACGAGATTTTTTAGATTTGATGAGATCTTAACTAGATCGATGAAATCTCCATCGGATTTGGTGAGATCTCGTCGTTTACGCTCAGATCTAGCTACAATCTAGCGGGTTTTGCTTAAATAAGGCTTAGATCTGGTGAAAATATGATGGGTTTGCTCAACTCCGACGAACTCCGATTGTTTTTGCTCAAATCTGGTGACGATTTGGTGTTTTTTTGCTTAGATCTCTTGAGTTTTGCAAAAATCCGGTAACAATTTGATTTTTTTTGCTTAAATCTAGTGATTTTTGCACAAATCCGACAAAAAATACAAATCTCCGTCAAAAGGAATCTCTAGCAACATCATCATCAGCTTCGACCAATTTGACCGCCGATCAAACAACTCCGATGCGACCTAACCTGTTGGTTTTTGCGGTCGGCGGCAGGTTTTCTCGTCGAAAACCCAATGTCATCGGGTCGGTTGCGGGTTGGGCACAAACTCGACCTAGACCGACCCATGGACACCCCTAGTTTGAGGATGTTCAAAACTTTCAAGAAGAGAAAAATCTATTGAGTAGTAAGGTGATATATATATATATATATATATATGTATGTATGTATGTGTGTGTGTGTATCCAAGTTGAATTTGGAGAATTCCATACAATTTGTCTGTATACATTGAATAGGGTAGCATGAATTGCTGGAAATGTGAGGTCTGCACTCTGTAGCTTTGTTGCTTATAATGTTTTTTTTTTTTTTTGAAGTGTAATGTAATATTTTGAATATTGTATTTCACTATTTGATTGACTAAATTCTTATTCATTAAAAAAAAAAAAAAAAAAAGGATCTTTCCAAAATTTTTATTTTTTGAATCATACCTTTAAATGGGCTGGTTACTCTTGATCTATTTTTCTTCATCAACCATTTATGCAAGTTCTTCTCTGTTTTTATTTTTTATTAAAAAAAACCTTGTATGTGAATGTGAAGAGAAGCTAGTAGGCCCATCCTCTCATGGGTCACGCTTGGATAGGGTCACTTGGAGATGAATTGGGCTTTTCCATTGTCTGGTATTTTGGTGGAGAAATTGAAGGCCGAGCCTATAGAAGCTAACCTACAAAGAATAAAAAGCTTGAGTTTGCAAGTGAGCTGTGACCCTTTTAAAACAAAGTAGACTGTGACCAGTTTGAGTTTGAGTTTGAGTGGTTTGCACTATCCTCGGCTTTAGATCCAACTTAACTGGGCCACCCAACAAGCATTTTAAGAAGAACCCACAATCCATGTAAGTTTCAGGCAAACTGGCTGAGCCCAAGAAACAACAACACTGTATAAGGATTTCTCTTTGCTTGCCCAATTTCCTCTTATTGTGCTTGGAGGAATAAAGATCAACGAGCACAAAGATATTGACTTAGCTAGTGTTTGATGACTCTACTTTCTGGAGAGAGTGAGTATTGGGGGAGAAAATTTTTGATGGGATACATTATTTTGAGAACTAGTTTCTGTTATTAGTTATTACACTGAAATTCTGATTAAAATGTCATCATGTTGATTATGACATATTAGAAATAGTATTTGCTAATAATTTAGCCTTTAAATATTTTCTCTAATGAATGGAAAATAGAAAATTAATACCCACAAAATCAATCACAGTAGTGATTTTTAGTTGGATTGCATGACCATTTGCAATCTTGTAGATTTATCATTTATCATTTATCACAGAAATGTTTTTTTTTTAATTACTATTTTTTAAAAAATCAATTTCTTGTTTAAAACTGTGGTGGAAAAAAACTGAATTTTATGGTAATATATATATATATATATATAAATATATATCTTTATTTTTTTTATTTTTTTTTTGGAAGAATCTAGTATATTGATATTTGATACTTTTTTTTTTTTTTGAGAATCTTAAACTGGGAAACTAAATATACAAAGTGGGTGTCAAGGTTTTACCAAAATAATTGAAGCATACTAAAATCGAGTGTCTACCTAACAATGGCTATCTAAATCGACATCATTTTCCCGTGGGTTTTGAGAGAATCAGAGAGTATCTTTCAGAGGGAGAAGTGTAGAGAAAAGGGGCCCCAGAAATTGATTCAGAATTGAAACAATTCATGGGCGGCTTTCAATTATTAGTGGAGGATAGTAATGATGGTCACTATGATAGTGATATAATGGCTGTAATTATTCAAAAATTAAACCCAGATTAAACTAAGCTTTACTTTCCCAGAAGTAGTCATAAACCAATAAGCCTAAAGTATGTTGGTCACCTTGTCATTTTGATAGGACATAATTTTCTCATTATTGCACCTTTCCCTGAACTTACCTAAATTGGTTTGTTCTTCTGTAATAATTGCTACAGAATCTACCAGTAGTTCTAATAATATATATATTGTTATAATTTTTGTCACAAATATCTTACGTATTAAACTGTAAATGACTGCTTCTTACTTTCACATAAACCTACCATTTTTTCTCCATCATTCATAATATGTCACATGAACAGTTGTGGCATAAATTGTGCCATTTTATGTGGTCTTAATTTTTTTTTAATAGAATCTCTCTCAAATAAATATTTGCCAAATCTTTCACCATGCGAGGCAAATTTCCTGATGTGGAATTAATAAAACTCCAAGTGCAAACAAAAGAAAATAAACAAATTAGCAAAGTGAGATTCTATAATGCAACACAAAAGTGATTGTTTTATGTTTTTTTGCATTAGAAAAATAAAGCAAATGGAAAGCATTAGTGGGTACCCCAACTGTTATAATTGGGTGCATTTCTGAGGAGGAGATCACTTCTTTTTGCTATAGAGTATAGAGTGAATTTGAGTACCTTGAAAAAAAAAGGGCAATCTATTGCAAGTTCAACCCATGAATTGTAATTTCCATTTCATATGAAATAGAAAAATCCATTTTTTGATTTAAATTATGTTATTTAAACCTAAAGGAATATGTGATATCATGTCAATATGTCATCTAAAATTAGGTCATAGCACGTTTAGTTGTTCATCAATAATGAGAATAGTGTAAAAATCCATTCAAAGAGAGCCCCATATATAAGAGATTTTGGCTTTGCTTAAATCAACTTGGCTTTGGATAGAAAATCAGCTTGAGATGGTGATTTGTTGGTTCAAAGTTTGAGATACAAAGGGGAAACAAGCTTGTTGATGATGGTTTAGTGAGTCAGTGAGCCGAGTCCATGGCTCACAAAAGCAAAGCTTGGTTGGCTGCCACAGAAAATGGGGCATTAGTGGAGAATTAGGAGGATTTTGGAGTTGGAAAAAGTAGTAGATGAGCATCAGTTAGTGGATCCACTGATACAATACAAAAGTAAAGAAAGCCTCCACTCATCTTTTGTTATATTGACCATAATATCCTTTTGTTGCAATAATTTCTTTTTTTGCATAGAAATGCCATATTGACTTGTCAAAATAAGTGACATATGCCAATACCTCTTTATCAGTGAAATTACAATTTGTTCTAGTGGGACTATATATTTGGGAGTAATCTTACAAACACATCATTTTCACAGTCATTGAAATGACAATTAAGTCTTAATTTTATATGGGTTCATTATTGATGTTATTTTATTGTTTATTATTAACAACTTATTTTCTCTACAATTATAAAAAGTGATGTGAGAATAGTTATTATGACTCTAGACTTATTATTTATTAACTAATGAAACAAAATTAATGAATAACGGTAGTTAGTTGTAACTTGTAAGTAGTTGTCTAAAACCATAATTTCAAATTTGGATTATAGGCTTCTGACAAGTTTATATTTTAATTGGTGTTTTAGTTTGATGATAAAAAAAATTATATAGCAGACGTCATAATAAAAGCCAACAAAAATATGTTCACCAAAACACATAAATGTTTAACAAATTCTGGTATTTAGGCGAGTGGGTATGATTGTCATATGATGGGAACAAGTACAAATTATTAGTAGCTTTTCCTACCATTGCAACTTTCGATTGTTAAAGTTTAAAGAGAAAAGCAAGAGTGATGTTGTAGATAATGAACAGATTACATATCAAGGTGTATATGACATATCACACCACTTCTCAAACATCAGCTATTTAAAGGCCACAAAGCCAGAGAGTAACTTCTCCACTAGCTTTTCATAGAGCCCATTGGAATCTTGGATGTCATGTAAGCTTTACATACTTATCAGATTCTTGAATCTGATGAGTATGGAATTCTGCTACTGATATAAATCCATCCATGGGTCCTTAAAAAGCATGGGGTTGGAGTGAGGGCTTCATCACCCTCACTCTGCTCCTACATTCAAAAGTTTGCCTTTGCATAGTCATTTACCTCAGCACATGAAGAAGAAGAAGCACATTAATTCTCTTTTAGTGGTACTGGTCTTTGGCTGAAGGATGGCAAACCGGCAAGTCAGAAAACGGCATCAGATAGTCTTTCTAGCTCTCTCTCTATATATTTCCTTCTGTAATGTTGGGGTAGTTCTTGCATGAGAGCAATAAAAGTAGTGTGTGTTAAGAACTTGTTTCCAGACCTACCAAGGTGAGCTTTCAGAATTATTCCATTTGCAGTAGACTAAACTATTGTTTTCTGCAAATTTGAGTAATGATGTGACCACCTCTCTTTGTGTGTGTGCAAGTCCATGCATATGTGTGTTTCTGTAATTCAAATACGATTGTAATATGTAGTTCCTATATGAGCGGTTGAGATCTTATTTTGTTTTCAATTGGTAGTCCATCAACCAATAAAAGCTAAGAACTTCGACAAAAATTCATTCCATTTGAGATATGTTCTACTGTATGATATGGGACATGACTGAATTTCTCTTCTGAAGAGCCAATTTCACCTTGTACTTGATCCATTTAATTTATATTCTTTTCGAGTTTGAATTCATCAAAGCAAACACTGATTATATTCTCAGGCTACAGTATGGGAATCGGTCAACACATTCGGTACCATAAACCAACGAAAATTCTGCTTGTTTTTTGAACAAGTAACTAATGGCTGGTTATGGAACTAACGTAGAAAATCTCAGAATTTTGAGCATCTTTTGACAGATTTCTACCAGCCCATGTGGAAAATTCAGTACTTACAAAACTTTAACTGCAATGAACTCGATCTATACAATCCAATAGAAATTGCAAGTAAATGAAAAAATTCATCTCATTTCTGATATATTGAAATGCAAAATGTACATAACTAGTGACAAGTGACTCTATATCCACCCACTTTGCATAGACTAAAACTCAAGACAACCCATTTGGCCATCTGGATCTATAGCCTAATAAAAAAAACTCACAACACATATGAGCTCAGATAGGAAATCAAACTACCAAAAAGAAGAAAAAAAATGGGTTGTGGATAAAGAATAACAAATTAATATGTAACCGGCAGCTTCTGTACGACCCTCGTTCAGTTTTTCCAAGACCCCTTTCCTAACTTTAAAAGAGAAGCATATAGCAATTCATTCCAAGTATCTGGTACTCCAGGCAAGCACCAATGGCTGCAATCTTGAAATTGTTCAGCAGCGGCATTCTGTTCTTCTACTGTCTTGTATTCCCTTCTGTAAACGGACGGGTGTCCATCTTTTCTGTAATCCGTAAGCCTACTTATGTTCATATATACTACAGGAGATCTCATGCTTTGAAGCACGTGCTCTAGAGTTCTCATCTTTGAAGGGTACTTTGCTAAGTACGTTTCATTAAAGATTGGCTCAGTTTCTTTGTGGCACTGTCCTCCTGAGTTCCATTGACCCCCTCTGCAGCAACATCAAACAGGTCAGTGGTGCAATACCACAGGTAGAGACAGAACAGGTCTAACTTCCATTATTCATATCTACATCCCTTACAGTGAAAGAAAATATCAAGGATGACATAAGTTTTTGCCAGGTTCAGAAAATGCTTTAGCCTTTTCAATGTAAAGCAGCATTAGATGAATTCAAATGTTGAAAAATGTTCTCTTAGACTCAATATAAGAGGACATCATTAAATGAGAGAATATTTACTTCATCAAAAAAGCTCAGAACTGGATAAGCTTGAAAATTATTTGGTATAGCACTATATAAAGTCAGTCCACTCAATATGAATGTGTCAGGTCCATGAATAAAAATATCTGACAGAACTGATGGGAGGTTTGCAATTACTACTTTATTTAGTTTTGAGGTTAAATTTCCAATTGACTGGTAAATATTTCTTCTGAAATATTCCATAAGTTTTAGCTATAGTTCACTACAAACAAAGACTTCCCAATATAGTCCAGGTATTTTATAGCCCTTTTTGATACTGAAGCTGCAGTAACAATTCTCCATCCTAAGATTTTACCCTCAGAATTCTGGTTGCCCCATAACCAAATGTTTCGTGCAGCAAATGGAAATACATTTTTAATTACCCAGAAGAGTAAGCCTATCTTTATTAGAATTTTCCCAACCATTACTATAAAACACCAAGTCCTTGGATCCCCTCTTACAGGCAGAGACCTTCTTATAGGATTTGATCTCCTTCGCCAAATACCTAGCCTTAGATGGTCTTCGAAAGGACTTTTGCACAAATAGCACCTTCTCAATTGGACCCAAGTCCCTCATCTATTTACAGTTGACCCATTTGACTCTTTGAGAATACAGATCATCAACGATTGTTGTGCAAATAGCCATTCTGAACTCCTCCTTAAAAATCTAAACCCTTTGTGGAAGAACCCAAACTTTTTCATACATCTTTCCTTAAAAAAGAATGAAGATGTAAACCCCACAAAAGCTAGCCATCGAGGAATGAACCAGAACATTTAGCCTTAGCTAAACAAGAGTTATCTACCCTCCTCTCAGAACGCCTCATTGAACCCACAGCCTCCTCGTGGGCGTGTGAAACTTTTTATGTCAACAAACATACTGAGCAAAGCCGAGGAAAACTCAGATTGGTAATCAATTACCAAGATCTTAATCATTTTCTTGCAGATGACAAGTTCCCTTTGCCAAACAAAAGTGCTCTCTTCCAGCATCTTTCAAATGCAAAAGTATTTTCAAAATTTGATCTTAAAGCTGGATTTTGGCAATTAGGAATCCATCCAGAAGAAAGGTACAAGACAACATTTTGCATTCCAGATCACCATTACCAATGGACAGTCATGCCTTTTGGCCTCAAAAATGCCCTATTCCAATCCTAAAAAGCAATGGTAACGCTATTCTAGCCATTCTTGGCCAATGCATTAATCTATGTGGATGATATCCTCCTATTCTCAAAAGATGCAGAATCCCATGAAAGGTTGCTCACTGAATTCTATAATTTAGTAAAATCTCAAAGGATAATGTTTTCTGAAAAGAAAATGGTCATTGGACAGCCTTCTATAAATTTTTTGGGAGTAAGCATTTCAAATGAAAAATATACTTTGCAGCCTCACATAGTTGTCTCTCTTGGTGAATTTCCAAATAAGCTCACAAGTACCAAACAGATACAACAGTTTCTTGGAATTGTTAATTACATGTCTGACTTCATTCCAAAAGTTTCCAGATATAGGAACTGTTTAGCTCAACTCCTGAAGAAAACCCCTCTAGAGTGGAATTCTAGTCACATATAAGCAGTCCAACAATTGAAAAGATTAGCAGAAATGCTTACTTCATTACAGATTCCAGGAAAAGGCAAACGAATTTTGCAGATAAATGCAAGTGTCGAGTATTAGGCAGTAGCTCTTTTTGAAGAAATTGATGGAAAAAGAAATATTTGTGGATATAAAAGTGGTGCATTCAAGCCTTCAAAATTTCATTACCACTCCACTTTCAAAGAGATCCTTGCAATAAAACATGGAATTGAAAATTTCCAATTTCACCTTCTTGGGCATAATTTTCTAGTTGAAATAGACACGTCCTCCTTTCCAAAAATGCTTCAGTTCAAAAGAAAAATGCTCTCACATCCTCAATTACTCAGATTGTCAAATTGGTTTTCACAATGGTCTTTCCAAGTAAAGCACATCAAAGGAAAAGATAACCTGATCACTGACTACCTTTCCAGAAAGCCTCCAGCTATTAACACCACAATTGTTCCTCCACCCCTGTGTGTATATCCTATTACAGATCCATCCTCATCCTCTGGCCCTTCCTTTGCAGCCCCTAATGATATCCTTAATATGATAAAAAACCTTCCTCTATAGATAAAGACCAGATAAAGGTCTTGATCTTTGAAGCCAGATCCAAAAAAATCATTAGAGTCCTCCATAATTATCTTAAAGAACACCACAACTACTTTCTTACCATTTATTCTGACGTGGACCAATCATGGAAAACCCCTTTTGCCTTTTTGGTAACCAACTAAACATTCATACATTATCTTTACATGCGGTATTTACTCAATGAGTATTACTTGTGTCTTCATTTTGAACTAGAATTTTGCAGATTTATTTTCCCTCGCGAAAATAGATATTTTCAAAAATTCTGGTTTGAAATCCTAAAAAATGATGCTCAAAATAGAAATGTGTGTACCCTTGTTTTTGCCATGGTTCCAATAGGATTTTTGATTTTTCAAACATGCTTTGTGTTGGTTTGAGGTAGGGGTGTCCAACTCAACCGGTGGCCCGACCCACCTAGTAAATCCGATTGGACCTGGGCCGGTCACCGATTACTCCGGCGGTCGACGGCAGGTTTTCTTCTCTAGAATCTGAGGAAGCTCGGTTCGGTCTCAGATCTTCTCCCCAAAACCCAAAGAAACCCAAACCAACCGAGATACATAGCAATTTCCGACGAGATTTTTTAGATTTGATGAGATCTTAACTAGATCGATGAAATCTCCATCGGATTTGGTGAGATCTCGTCGTTTACGCTCAGATCTAGCTACAATCTAGCGGGTTTTGCTTAAATAAGGCTTAGATTTGGTGAAAATATGATGGGTTTGCTCAACTCCGACGAACTCCGATTGTTTTTGCTCAAATCTGGTGACGATTTGGTGTTTTTTTGCTCAGATCTCTTGAGTTTTGCAAAAATCCGGTAACAATTTGATTTTTTTTGCTTAAATCTAGTGATTTTTGCACAAATCCAACAAAAAATACAAATCTCCGTCAAAAGGAATCTCTAGCAACATCATCATCAGCTTCGACCAATTTGACCGCCGATCAAACAACTCCGATGCGACCTAACCTGTTGGTTTTTGCGGTCGGCGGCAGGTTTTCTCGTCGAAAACCCAATGTCATCGGGTCGGTTGCGGGTTGGGCACAAACTCGACCTAGACCGACCCATGGACACCCCTAGTTTGAGGATGTTCAAAACTTTCAAGAAGAGAAAAATCTATTGAGTAGTAAGGTGATATATATATATATATATATATATATATATATGTATGTATGTATGTGTGTGTGTGTATCCAAGTTGAATTTGGAGAATTCCATACAATTTGTCTGTATACATTGAATAGGGTAGCATGAATTGCTGGAAATGTGAGGTCTGCACTCTGTAGCTTTGTTGCTTATAATGTTTTTTTTTTTTTTTGAAGTGTAATGTAATATTTTGAATATTGTATTTCACTATTTGATTGACTAAATTCTTATTCATTAAAAAAAAAAAAAAAAAAAGGATCTTTCCAAAATTTTTATTTTTTGAATCATACCTTTAAATGGGCTGGTTACTCTTGATCTATTTTTCTTCATCAACCATTTATGCAAGTTCTTCTCTGTTTTTATTTTTTATTAAAAAAAACCTTGTATGTGAATGTGAAGAGAAGCTAGTAGGCCCATCCTCTCATGGGTCACGCTTGGATAGGGTCACTTGGAGATGAATTGGGCTTTTCCATTGTCTGGTATTTTGGTGGAGAAATTGAAGGCCGAGCCTATAGAAGCTAACCTACAAAGAATAAAAAGCTTGAGTTTGCAAGTGAGCTGTGACCCTTTTAAAACAAAGTAGACTGTGACCAGTTTGAGTTTGAGTTTGAGTGGTTTGCACTATCCTCGGCTTTAGATCCAACTTAACTGGGCCACCCAACAAGCATTTTAAGAAGAACCCACAATCCATGTAAGTTTCAGGCAAACTGGCTGAGCCCAAGAAACAACAACACTGTATAAGGATTTCTCTTTGCTTGCCCAATTTCCTCTTATTGTGCTTGGAGGAATAAAGATCAACGAGCACAAAGATATTGACTTAGCTAGTGTTTGATGACTCTACTTTCTGGAGAGAGTGAGTATTGGGGGAGAAAATTTTTGATGGGATACATTATTTTGAGAACTAGTTTCTGTTATTAGTTATTACACTGAAATTCTGATTAAAATGTCATCATGTTGATTATGACATATTAGAAATAGTATTTGCTAATAATTTAGCCTTTAAATATTTTCTCTAATGAATGGAAAATAGAAAATTAATACCCACAAAATCAATCACAGTAGTGATTTTTAGTTGGATTGCATGACCATTTGCAATCTTGTAGATTTATCATTTATCATTTATCACAGAAATGTTTTTTTTTTAATTACTATTTTTTAAAAAATCAATTTCTTGTTTAAAACTGTGGTGGAAAAAAACTGAATTTTATGGTAATATATATATATATATATATAAATATATATCTTTATTTTTTTTATTTTTTTTTTGGAAGAATCTAGTATATTGATATTTGATACTTTTTTTTTTTTTTGAGAATCTTAAACTGGGAAACTAAATATACAAAGTGGGTGTCAAGGTTTTACCAAAATAATTGAAGCATACTAAAATCGAGTGTCTACCTAACAATGGCTATCTAAATCGACATCATTTTCCCGTGGGTTTTGAGAGAATCAGAGAGTATCTTTCAGAGGGAGAAGTGTAGAGAAAAGGGGCCCCAGAAATTGATTCAGAATTGAAACAATTCATGGGCGGCTTTCAATTATTAGTGGAGGATAGTAATGATGGTCACTATGATAGTGATATAATGGCTGTAATTATTCAAAAATTAAACCCAGATTAAACTAAGCTTTACTTTCCCAGAAGTAGTCATAAACCAATAAGCCTAAAGTATGTTGGTCACCTTGTCATTTTGATAGGACATAATTTTCTCATTATTGCACCTTTCCCTGAACTTACCTAAATTGGTTTGTTCTTCTGTAATAATTGCTACAGAATCTACCAGTAGTTCTAATAATATATATATTGTTATAATTTTTGTCACAAATATCTTACGTATTAAACTGTAAATGACTGCTTCTTACTTTCACATAAACCTACCATTTTTTCTCCATCATTCATAATATGTCACATGAACAGTTGTGGCATAAATTGTGCCATTTTATGTGGTCTTAATTTTTTTTTAATAGAATCTCTCTCAAATAAATATTTGCCAAATCTTTCACCATGCGAGGCAAATTTCCTGATGTGGAATTAATAAAACTCCAAGTGCAAACAAAAGAAAATAAACAAATTAGCAAAGTGAGATTCTATAATGCAACACAAAAGTGATTGTTTTATGTTTTTTTGCATTAGAAAAATAAAGCAAATGGAAAGCATTAGTGGGTACCCCAACTGTTATAATTGGGTGCATTTCTGAGGAGGAGATCACTTCTTTTTGCTATAGAGTATAGAGTGAATTTGAGTACCTTGAAAAAAAAAGGGCAATCTATTGCAAGTTCAACCCATGAATTGTAATTTCCATTTCATATGAAATAGAAAAATCCATTTTTTGATTTAAATTATGTTATTTAAACCTAAAGGAATATGTGATATCATGTCAATATGTCATCTAAAATTAGGTCATAGCACGTTTAGTTGTTCATCAATAATGAGAATAGTGTAAAAATCCATTCAAAGAGAGCCCCATATATAAGAGATTTTGGCTTTGCTTAAATCAACTTGGCTTTGGATAGAAAATCAGCTTGAGATGGTGATTTGTTGGTTCAAAGTTTGAGATACAAAGGGGAAACAAGCTTGTTGATGATGGTTTAGTGAGTCAGTGAGCCGAGTCCATGGCTCACAAAAGCAAAGCTTGGTTGGCTGCCACAGAAAATGGGGCATTAGTGGAGAATTAGGAGGATTTTGGAGTTGGAAAAAGTAGTAGATGAGCATCAGTTAGTGGATCCACTGATACAATACAAAAGTAAAGAAAGCCTCCACTCATCTTTTGTTATATTGACCATAATATCCTTTTGTTGCAATAATTTCTTTTTTTGCATAGAAATGCCATATTGACTTGTCAAAATAAGTGACATATGCCAATACCTCTTTATCAGTGAAATTACAATTTGTTCTAGTGGGACTATATATTTGGGAGTAATCTTACAAACACATCATTTTCACAGTCATTGAAATGACAATTAAGTCTTAATTTTATATGGGTTCATTATTGATGTTATTTTATTGTTTATTATTAACAACTTATTTTCTCTACAATTATAAAAAGTGATGTGAGAATAGTTATTATGACTCTAGACTTATTATTTATTAACTAATGAAACAAAATTAATGAATAACGGTAGTTAGTTGTAACTTGTAAGTAGTTGTCTAAAACCATAATTTCAAATTTGGATTATAGGCTTCTGACAAGTTTATATTTTAATTGGTGTTTTAGTTTGATGATAAAAAAAATTATATAGCAGACGTCATAATAAAAGCCAACAAAAATATGTTCACCAAAACACATAAATGTTTAACAAATTCTGGTATTTAGGCGAGTGGGTATGATTGTCATATGATGGGAACAAGTACAAATTATTAGTAGCTTTTCCTACCATTGCAACTTTCGATTGTTAAAGTTTAAAGAGAAAAGCAAGAGTGATGTTGTAGATAATGAACAGATTACATATCAAGGTGTATATGACATATCACACCACTTCTCAAACATCAGCTATTTAAAGGCCACAAAGCCAGAGAGTAACTTCTCCACTAGCTTTTCATAGAGCCCATTGGAATCTTGGATGTCATGTAAGCTTTACATACTTATCAGATTCTTGAATCTGATGAGTATGGAATTCTGCTACTGATATAAATCCATCCATGGGTCCTTAAAAAGCATGGGGTTGGAGTGAGGGCTTCATCACCCTCACTCTGCTCCTACATTCAAAAGTTTGCCTTTGCATAGTCATTTACCTCAGCACATGAAGAAGAAGAAGCACATTAATTCTCTTTTAGTGGTACTGGTCTTTGGCTGAAGCATGGCAAACCGGCAAGTCAGAAAACGGCATCAGATAGTCTTTCTAGCTCTCTCTCTATATATTTCCTTCTGTAATGTTGGGGTAGTTCTTGCATGAGAGCAATAAAAGTAGTGTGTGTTAAGAACTTGTTTCCAGACCTACCAAGGTGAGCTTTCAGAATTATTCCATTTGCAGTAGACTAAACTATTGTTTTCTGCAAATTTGAGTAATGATGTGACCACCTCTCTTTGTGTGTGTGCAAGTCCATGCATATGTGTGTTTCTGTAATTCAAATACGATTGTAATATGTAGTTCCTATATGAGCGGTTGATATCTTATTTTGTTTTCAATTGGTAGTCCATCAACCAATAAAAGCTAAGAACTTCGACAAAAATTCATTCCATTTGAGATATGTTCTACTGTATGATATGGGACATGACTGAATTTCTCTTCTGAAGAGCCAATTTCACCTTGTACTTGATCCATTTAATTTATATTCTTTTCGAGTTTGAATTCATCAAAGCAAACACTGATTATATTCTCAGGCTACAGTATGGGAATCGGTCAACACATTCGGTACCATAAACCAACGAAAATTCTGCTTGTTTTTTGAACAAGTAACTAATGGCTGGTTATGGAACTAACGTAGAAAATCTCAGAATTTTGAGCATCTTTTGACAGATTTCTACCAGCCCATGTGGAAAATTCAGTACTTACAAAACTTTAACTGCAATGAACTCGATCTATACAATCCAATAGAAATTGCAAGTAAATGAAAAAATTCATCTCATTTCTGATATATTGAAATGCAAAATGTACATAACTAGTGACAAGTGACTCTATATCCACCCACTTTGCATAGACTAAAACTCAAGACAACCCATTTGGCCATCTGGATCTATAGCCTAATAAAAAAAACTCACAACACATATGAGCTCAGATAGGAAATCAAACTACCAAAAAGAAGAAAAAAAATGGGTTGTGGATAAAGAATAACAAATTAATATGTAACCGGCAGCTTCTGTACGACCCTCGTTCAGTTTTTCCAAGACCCCTTTCCTAACTTTAAAAGAGAAGCATATAGCAATTCATTCCAAGTATCTGGTACTCCAGGCAAGCACCAATGGCTGCAATCTTGAAATTGTTCAGCAGCGGCATTCTGTTCTTCTACTGTCTTGTATTCCCTTCTGTAAACGGACGGGTGTCCATCTTTTCTGTAATCCGTAAGCCTACTTATGTTCATATATACTACAGGAGATCTCATGCTTTGAAGCACGTGCTCTAGAGTTCTCATCTTTGAAGGGTACTTTGCTAAGTACGTTTCATTAAAGATTGGCTCAGTTTCTTTGTGGCACTGTCCTCCTGAGTTCCATTGACCCCCTCTGCAGCAACATCAAACAGGTCAGTGGTGCAATACCACAGGTAGAGACAGAACAGGTCTAACTTCCATTATTCATATCTACATCCCTTACAGTGAAAGAAAATATCAAGGATGACATAAGTTTTTGCCAGGTTCAGAAAATGCTTTAGCCTTTTCAATGTAAAGCAGCATTAGATGAATTCAAATGTTGAAAAATGTTCTCTTAGACTCAATATAAGAGGACATCATTAAATGAGAGAATATTTACTTCATCAAAAAAGCTCAGAACTGGATAAGCTTGAAAATTATTTGGTATAGCACTATATAAAGTCAGTCCACTCAATATGAATGTGTCAGGTCCATGAATAAAAATATCTGACAGAACTGATGGGAGGTTTGCAATTACTACTTTATTTAGTTTTGAGGTTAAATTTCCAATTGACTGGTAAATATTTCTTCTGAAATATTCCATAAGTTTTAGCTATAGTTCACTACAAACAAAGACTTCCCAATATAGTCCAGGTATTTATCTGTTAATTCAATTTATCAAAAAATTAAAGTATTTTACCAGTTAATTCTAGACATCAAAATTCCAACAATGAGCTTATGCTAAGTTTCAATAATAAATCAACACATAAAGATTAGGTCCACTGTGCAAGTTTGCACCTCAAGATTTTGAATGGTCAATTATGCATAGAGCTTAGCTGTACAAAATTCCTTACTTAGCCTAATAACTCAAAAAGCTACTAGAGTATGGCACTGTGAGAATGGAGCAAAGAGAAAAATGTAGGTTGTTAGCGCTTAGCACATAAGTGGAGGAAAGTTAGAGTAAAGAAATAGTCCTAAACCTGAAATGGGTGAGTGAATATCCTCTGAAGAAAACCTGAGTCCGGTTGAAATCAATGTTCTTGTCAACCCATCTAGCCCAAGTGGTGAGAGCCCTCTTATATGCTTCCAAAACCTTGAGTCTTGGGTGCACATAGTTGCCTTCTTGGTAATAGTCTTCACTGTAGGACCACCAACGCAAGAAATCAAAAACACACAAGCTTATTTTTCATGATCACAATAACAATCATGCCATACAAAATATAGTAATATGGTAATTTAAATGCAAAATTCTATTATTTTGTTCCTAAATTACAAAACAGGCTAAAATAGATTTTATTGTCCCTTAACTTTAATGTTGTCTGTCATTTTGGTCCCTAATGTTACATTTCAAAACTTACAATTAAGCTCCTAAATTTTCAAATTTGTCCTCCCCTCAAGTTCCATTAACTTCTGATTGTTAACTATCCCTAAACAACATTGTTGTGTTAAAAAAAGGGAGGAGGGGTGGGGGGGAGTAAACCTAAGCAACCACAATGACAGCAATTCAATAACTTGGGGTTAATTGCAATTTTTAAAACTTGAAGGACCAAAATAATAGTAATTCGAAAGTTCAGGCAATTGCACATATTGAAACTTGGGGACCAAAAATGACAGCAATGCCAAAGTTTAAAGGAACTAAAATGTATTGTAGCCTAAAAAATATTGTAACCAATGGCTTTCAGCATTTTCAATACCACAATGCTAGGCACACACAACATAGAAGCAAGCTTTTTAAAAAACCAGAATGACAACACTCACCCTCTTGATGTTTTATCATGGGTCCACCAGTGGCCTGTATTGAAGACTAAGACATCAGCATCATGATACATTGAAGTTGTCTGGTCCATCAAATCCAATCTTAATGTCTCAAATGACCCACTTCTACCTTTGAAAGATGATTCTCTAACAAGGAATGGAGAAGGAACAAAATCCAGAGAACAGTTATAGTCCTAAAATACAGCAAATGCATGGGGAATTAGAGGGTTACATACCAACATCTTAGATTATGTTTTAAGGATATTAGGATAATACTCTCAGAAACTTGCCTCAAATCTGAAAGCATAAATGCCCTTCTTCTTGAATTCTGTCCTTCCTGAGATCTCATAAACCTTATCCTTGTTTTTGGCTGCATGGCGGAGTATACACACCAAAGATTCCCACATGTTCCTATTCAGTGAATCTCCCACAAAAGCCAGCCTCTTTCCTCTCACTCTCTCCAGAAAATCAGTAGCATTCAGACTGAGAATAACAGAAATTAACAGAGGAATAAGAACAAGGATTTTATATTTTTAGTTCATAATAGACAAAATTTGATAAAGAAGTTCCCATATTAACAACACTGCACTTCAAACATCAACCATACTACACTACAGGGGAAGATCCCCTACCTTTTAAGTCCTCCAATTCTCTCCAAAATTTATCCAGACATGAGACACATGATATTCAAGAAATTCAATGGTCTTAAAAAACCTATGAAACCACACGAAGACCATCGGATTTTTTAAACACCAAGTGCCTTGGACTTCAGGATACAAATAAATATAGAATATCAACATTATAAAGATTTGGTCATTTATCCATAAATAAAGTTGATTAAAAGAACAAATCTGGTAAATTTTTCATATGGGAAAAACCAACCATTAATGCTACCAAACATTGGGTATGATTCCTGCACCTTGCTATGAATTTTATCCCATTCACCAATTTCTAGTACCTATGAAACCATGCCGAGTAACAAGTAACAAGTAACAATACTCACGAAGATGACACCAGATTTTCCAGGTCACCTCACATTAAACTCTAAGTTTGTATAACCAACTTGTAATTATGGAACACATCAAGCTAACAATGTAACTTCTAACTGTTTGTTCATTCTTTCAAGAACACTATGCAATTAAAAGTCGAATTTTCAATTGAATTTTTCTTGCTTACAAAATCAGCAAAAGCATCAAGAGAGACAATACCTTGGGATGTCACACCCATTTGGCTGCCATTTCCATTTTAAAAATCCATCATCTGGCCTCTGATGAAGGTGGCAATCAAAATCCCTATCAATGTGAGGGCAAGAACCAGCAGGATAGTAAGGCTTTGAATCATCTCTCACCCATCTACCATCAAATATGTCACACTTCTCATTAGAACCACCATCCATTTTCCTTAGTAGAGAACCATAATTAGAAATTGTGCTTTTGTTCTTCTCATCCGAATTTCCTTCTCGACTTGCCTTGTAAGCAATTTCTTCTCTAGTAGCAGCTTTATCTAGTCCTGCATTGTACGAAAAATTGCCCACATTCTTATTTTCTGTGCCATTATTCCGATTACTCGAATTCCTTGCTACTGAATTCATATCTTTTACGCTAGAAAGGCTCAAATTCTCAATAACAATTCCTTCTTTACCACGCAAGCTTTCATCTTTCACAGTCTTAGAGAAGTTACCAGAATTATTCTTCCTTAAAATCAATCCTCCATCTGAAGCCAAAGAATCGCCCACTTTCTCTTTATCAGGAAAGCTTCCATTTTTAAGGCTCTCAGTTAAATTCCCAAAATGGGTTTTCCCTGAACCCATCCTTGCCTCCTTAAGATCTCCCACTTTAGAGTCCCCTGAAACATTTGCTTCATGGGTTTTGTAGGGCACATGTCCTTCTTTACTCCCTTGAAACGAACCCACATCGCTCTCCACCTTTGAAGTAGCATTGGTATTACTAGCAACAGGTGATAGAGACCCAGAAGTACTTGAAAATGGCAGTGTAGAATTAACACCAACACTAACAAACCCTTGCAACCAAGGTTTGCCAACCAATGACTTATTCAGCAAAAGTACAACAACAACAAGAAGAGAAACTCCAATCCCCAAACCAAACCCAGAAAAAACATTTCTTCTTGGCAGTACAAACTGCTCTGAAAGTGGTAGTTTTCTCATTTCCATGTACAATGGAGGTGATGGAAATGTGAAGGGTGAGAGAGGGAATCTATGTTGCGTAAAAAACGTTTGGACTTTTGGCAAAGGAACAATGTACAGTAGGAAGAGAACTTGAGGTTCGGAGACCACAAGGGTGAAGCATCGGATAATGCTTGATTTTTGGTTCTGTTTTGAAAAAGATAAAAGAGAACAGAGTAATAGCGTTGACGCAGAGGTGACTGTGTTTGAAAAGGTTACTACTTTCTAGTTTCTACCGCTGTTTGCGGAGAGAGAAAACTGCAAGTCGTAGTAGAATGACCATAGTGCCTATTCTTTTCTGTTGTTCCAATGGTAGGAACTAGGAATAATATTATTATCTTCTTCAAATTTTCGGCCAAAACTCACATTCAAATTGTCGATTTATCTCCTATCAAAAAAAAAAAAAAAAAAAAGATTTGTCAATTTATCCTATCAAAATTTTTTTTTTTGATTTATTCTAAATAAAAAATAAAAAATTTTCGATTTATCTCCTATAAAAAAAATGTGGATTTATTGCAAGCTTCAAATGTTTAAACTCTTATATTACTATTATTTTTTAATATATGGAGTACATTTTAAGTGAGGGAAGGGAATTTGAACGTGGAATGTTAACCTTGAAAAACCAAGAAAATTTTTTAACTTAAAAATTATAGGTCTATTTCCCATAATAAATAATTTTTGACAAAAATATAATTTTTTTAATCCTTAAAATTACAATTTCATTTTATAAGTTTGATGAATTGTTATTTTTGTCATATTATTTCGTTAACTCTGACAATGTTGGCATTTTAATCATTTGGTTCATTGTTATTAGGAAAAAAAAACAACATTAACTCTCTTAAAACAACACTGATTCACGTCTTTAATATTAAAAAATGATTTGAATAATATTTTATTCATTTAATTAAAAAAATTAAACAAAACCGATTTTTTTTTTTTTGAAATCTCATCCACCCCAACTCCAACACCAACAAGAAGTCCAACTTTTTCACCAAATTTAAACTTAAATTAACTTTCCCGTTACCAATTCTCCAAAACCCTAATCCCATTCGATTTAATTCCACTTTTCTCTCCTTATTTCCAATCCCCTCGCAAACTCATTTTCTCAAAATTTTCGCCAAAATTACCACTTTATTTCAATCCTTAGAATCCCTAATTCGATTCGTACTCAAATTCCTATGCTCCTCTTATGCTTAGTACTAGCACTGGCACTCTCAAAAACCCTTCGCTTGGAGAAAATCTTAGTGAGGTCAAAAGATCTAGGGCTTCTACCTCTCAAGACAGATGTCATGGACCACTAGACACATGTATCAGCATTGTTTAAGAGATTAGGGAATGGGTGTGTGCCAAGGAAGCATCGTGTTTTAAGGTGTACCTAAGGGAAGCAGTGTGTCCCATATTGTCTTCTTTGTGTTGTTGGGTTCATATTTCTGAAGATCTTCATGTTATTTCATTTTTTTTTTAAATGATTAAAGTTTTAATGCTAAAATTTTTTACAAACAAAAGAGTTTGAAGTTATGATGAACTTACAATACTAAAATGACAAAAATGAAATATATAACATGAAAATGACAATTGTTCAAATTAAAAAGGCATAATATGTATTTTTGCTATTGTTTTTTAAATACAAGCTTATAAATGGTTTCAAAAAAAAAAAAAAAAGAGAGAGAGAGAGAGAGAATAATTCCCATTAACAAAAAAGAAAGAAAAGAGAGAGAGAGAGAGAGAATAGTATTAGATATTCATATTGCACATATATAGAATGAACGATAAAAGAGTTGATTAATTGGAGGGAGCAACCCATAAATTTTTATGTTAATGTATATAGGTCCATTGGGCTTTAGTCCCACACTCCCACCTTAAATTTCTTATATTGCATGCATACTTGTAAGTCTTGTATTATACATACGGACGTGACTTAAATACAATATTTAGGTGCTGTTTTTTAGATTTTTCACTTAAAATTCTAACATGTGGCTTTTTTTTTTATTGATGAAAGTATATTTTTTTAATTAAGTGACCATATGGAAGAATCTTAAAAGAGGGGAATATCTAATATATTGTATATAAGTTTTTTTCCTACACGTATCTCTATATCCTTATTCCTAAAATATAAAAATGAAATTAAAACTGTAAATTGACAAAAATTAAAAACAAAAACCTACCAATGTTTATAAACTAAACCATTTTCT
This sequence comes from Quercus lobata, assembly GCF_001633185.2. Taxonomy (NCBI): domain Eukaryota; kingdom Viridiplantae; phylum Streptophyta; class Magnoliopsida; order Fagales; family Fagaceae; genus Quercus; species Quercus lobata. The sequence goes on from NC_044906.1 coordinate 59,084,759, forward strand.
ATAAAATTTCCCGCTACCTCATCTACACAAACAAAACTATCCCATGTTCCTATAAAAAAATAAAAAAAATAAAAAACACTACCCCAAGTTCCTATTAAAAAAAAAAGTCTAAAAAAAGAGCCTCATTACACGCACGAATCGTGTGTGATGAGGCTAGTGTATATTTTATATAAATGCATCTCACGCATAGCTTATTCTAAGTTGATTGATTTTGCAAGAGGGAATTGCAGCCCCTTAAAAGATTGGCATGAGATTGTTGTACGTGTAGGTATATCCAATTTGCAGTTTGCATCACACGTTTCTGATAATCAAATTTAAACCTTATACCACAACCATGTGGTAATTGATAAGCTTCCAAGAACAACTTTATTACTATCCTTTGTTTTCTATTTGAAAGAGAAAAAGAGATTAAGAAAAAAAAAAAGTAATAATGATATTTTTTACTATCATTTTACTGAAAAGTTTGTGCTATATTAATCTCATATAAAATTAGGTCTCAATCTTATCATAACAAGAATGCAATGAAATCTGTCTAGTATAGAGTCTTTTGGTTGAATATTAGAGAAAATCGAGTTTATTTGTGATATGGGTACTGTTCAAAGTTATTTGGGAAAGAGAGGTTGCCGAAATTCTAACAAAAAGTTGAATTTCGGTAATCTCATTACCAAAATTCTTGCTGCACAAAATTATTGCCCAGCTACCAGGTGAAGTGCCCGAAGGAGGACTGGCTGAAAGGAAACCAATTGTGGCAACCAAGTTGTCGAAATTGTAGAGGAGTGTGGAGAGAGAAAATAGGAATTGTGGCAACCAAGTTGCCGAAAATGGGAGGAAAAAAAAAAAGAAAAAAGAGAATCGTGGCAACCAAGTTGCCGAAAACTTGGGGAGAAATTTAATATGCAAAAATAAAAATATATCAAAAAGAGTTGGAGGCATGAAATAATATTAGGGAAAAATGGCAATGAAAATAATCATAATAATATTCAAATTTCAAAAATATAATATAACAATTCTTGATTACATAAAAATATTAATCATTCTTTTTAAAATGCATATATAGCTTACAAAATTTTACTACCAATATTTATTTACAATTGTTTATTTGTTTCTATGAAAAGAAAATTTTTTAAAACTAAAATTGATTATGTCACAAGAAAATTAAATGAATTAGTTATATTATAATTTGAAAAGTGAATATGAGAAGAACTTAAATATAAAAACTTAATTAGTAATTTTCAATCTCAAAAAGTAAGAAGAATGTATTTTAATATTTTTTAAAATAATGAATTTTAAATATAAGAAATACTCCATTTCAATCTTATTTCAAAATCAATTATATCATAAGAAAATTAAATGAATTACTCATATTATCAATTAAAAAGTTGTTATTAGGAAAACCTATATATACTAACTAAATTAATAAGAAGAGTAGCTTTTATGTAAAAAAAAATTAAAAATTAAAAAAAAAAAACTATAATGGATTTTAGATATGAAATGGTCCTGCTTAAGATTATGCTCTTAGCCTCTTAGGTCTCAACTTGATTTAAGCCGGTATTGATTGTATCTATAACTCATTAGTGGCGTGGTCTTGTCATATTGTGTTTCTTTTGTTAATAATATTTTCTCATTCAATGTTGAAATTTTATTTTGCATAAGACAGATCCCTGGAGCGGTAAGAAAAGTTCATCTATGTTTGCTTTGATATGGTTTCAATGAAGCTATGAATGTTTAATGGAATGATTTGTTTATTAGTAAAAAAAAAAAAAAAAATCCTCCTATTTTTGGCAACTTGATTGCCACAATTCCTATTTTCTCTCTCCTCACTCCCCTATAATTTCGACAATTTGGTTACCACAATTGGTTTACTTTCAGCACTTCACCTCGCAATTGAGTAGTAATTTTGGGTAGTAAGAATTTCAATAATGAGATTACCGAAATTCAAAATTTTCGCTCTCATACTTTTTGTTAGAATTTTGGTAATACCATTGCGAAAATTCGCTCTCTTTCCTCAATTTTCTAAATAACTTTAAATAATACTCATATCACAAATAAACTCGATTTTCTACAATATTCAGTCAAAAGACTTGTCTAGAATAGGTTTTTTCTTAACATAATTTATTTAGTTTATAAATAACTTTTTAAAGCTTTATTTGTTTTTGGGACAATCTCACTTTTAGTCCCTACATTTTGAAGTTTTTCCATTTTAGTCCCTACATTTTATTTTTTCCATTTTTAGTCCCTAAAACCAATCTACGCTTTCCGTTTTAGTCATTTCCGTCAGTCAACCAACGGAAATAGCTGAGGTGGCAGCCGGAACAATTAAAATATTATAAAAAATACCACATCACCCTGACAAATCAGCATATATATTTTAAAAATTAATTTATTAATTTTAATTAAATAAAAAAATAAAAACATAATTAAAAATAATAAAATCAAACCTAAACCCAGAAAATCAAATCTAAGAACACAAATTCAGAATTAAAAACAATGAAATCAAATGCCTATGAACACAAGAACACAAACCCAGAAAATCTAATCTTCTACTCTCTCTCACTCGACCCTCCATGGTGGTCAGCCACGTTCGGCTCTCTGGCGACAAACTGGCACCAGAAACAGCGAACACCACCACCACACTAGCGGTCTCCCTTCTCAGAAGTCAGAACCTCGGTCTAAACTTGACCCAAAAAATCTTTCCTCTAATCTAAACCTATCTCCTTTAGGCCTTGATTTCATCGATCCAAAGGAAACGAAGCCTTCTGGTTCTGCCATGACATCCACAAGTCAACACCACTTCAGTGATGCTCCTCTCCCTTTGGTGTCCTATTTTCTCTCACTCTAAACCCAAATCAACATTTACCCTCTCAAACCCACAACCTCAAACTTCCAACCTCCGATCTACTACCTAGGAGGGCTATACTCAGCGCGTGAGCCATAAAACGATGGTGTCGAGTCTTAGGAGATCACGGATTGACCATGAACCAAGACTAAGGCGGGGTGTGAACAGAACGTGCAAGTAGAGAGTAAGCTAAGCTAAGAAGCTTCTGTGCTTGTATGTGTGCTTCGGTGAGTAGGTAACAGAGGAAAGAAACAATCTATTGTAGAAGTCAGAATCACAGAGTGTGGGTTTGTGATTTGTGATGGTGTGTGTATTGTGTACAGACAGAGTGAAAATGCAAATATCACACAGAGATAGGAAAATAGAAAAATGGAAGATGGGTTTAAGGTTTACCCAATGGCTGTAACCTCCTTATTCTTCTTTTTGTTCTTATCCATTTTGTTTGATGGTTGTTGACAGTTGTTGTTGATTTGTTAGCTCCCCTGTTGCCTTGAATCTATTTGTTCTTTCTACCATTTTTATTAATCTTAGGCTGAAAGAAAATACAGAGAATAAATTAGGATTCAAGCTAAAACAGAACCAAAAAATGAGTAAAGGAAAAAAGATAGGAAGCTCATTCCGTTGGTTGTGCTCTTTTTTTTTTCTTTTTCTGGGTTTGTGTTCTTGTGTTCATAGGCATTTGATTTCATTGTTTTTAATTCTGAATTTGTGTTCTTGGATTTGATTTTCTGGGTTTAGGTTTGATTTTATTATTTTTAATTATGTTTTTTATTTTTTTTATTTAATTAAAATTAATAAATTAATTTTTAAAATATATATGCTGATTTGTCAGGGTGATGTGGTATTTTTTATAATATTTTAATTGTTCCGGCTGCCACCTTAGCTATTTTCGTTGGTTAACTGACGGAAAGGACTAAAACGGAAAGCGTAAATTGGTTTTAGGGACTAAAAATGGAAAAAATAAAATGTAGGGACTAAAATGAAAAAACTTCAAAATGTAGGGACTAAAAGTGAGATTGTCCCTTTGTTTTTTTGTTTTTTTTTTTTATTGATAAAAAGAAAAGTACAAAGGTGCTGAGGGGCTTTTATGTCAGAACAACGCAAATTGAAAACTCAGGTCCCGCCGACACTTGGTGGAAAACGTGGCATATCCTTGTACTAAAATACTAATAAAGTTTTATACTTATGGTGATGCGCACGTGTCGCTGTCTCTCGAGAAAAGCATATATGGGTCTATGGACCATGATGATGCACCGCAAATTGCAATAATTGGAGGTTTAAAACGTGGCACAATCTGGGAAGATCAGAACTGTCCATCGCTTAAATCAATGGTCTGCGATACTCTGGATTCTTGGCTGGAATCTGGACTATGCAGTAGTAGTACTTTTTTTTTTGATAAGTATGCAGTAGTAGTACTTGCTTGCACTGGAATAGACCGACGTTCTACGTTTTTGAGATATTGAACACAAAAGAAAACAAAATAAGTTTGGGCTGAACCCTGTGTTCTTTTGGTTTTGCAATAGGGATTGGGTGGGATTGAGTTTTGTGGGCTTTTGATAATTGGGCTTTTATCATTTTTAAATAACCCATAATAGTTAGGCAAGAATTTGGGTTGTGTATAGTTTAAATTAGTGATTCAACAGCATCTGAGCGGTAGATTGATATCTCCCCAGGTACTAAATAAGGGTCCTTTGGTTGGAGGTGGAACAGGGAGGATAGAAATGAAATGAGAAAAAAGTGGAGAGGAAATATTTTTAGTGGGTGTTTGGTTGGAAGAATAAGAGGAATAAAAGTTGATGGGGCCTAGATGATTTCTCTAGTAGTCCACCAAAATATTTTATTTCCAAACTGGAGAAAAAACAAGAGAGAAAAAGTTTGGACTAAAACACCCTCTACTACAATGTGCTTGGTTTTCTAATTTGTTACTTTTTTTTTTTATTTTTTATTATCTAGTATGGATTGAAAGTAAATTTATTCAAATTACATTTTCTATCCCTTTACTTTTCCACTCCCAAACCAAACACCATGAGAGAAAAACTAAAAATTTTTCTATCCTCTTTCCATTTTCTATCCCAGTGGCAGCTCTACGTTCAATTTAGGGTGGTCCTGTGGCCACCCTAACCTGAAATTTTTTTTTAGTATATATAAATTTTAAAAATTTATGATTTTTTAATCTTTAAAAAATATTTGTGGCCATCCTAAATTTTTTTAGGCCCAACATAATTAAATTTTGGACAAAATTTGGTAACAAACTTGGTTGTAAACTAAGGTTATAACTCTACTCAATTTTTTTTTTTTTTATTGTACATGAATTTTGACAAATCCATAAATAGATACATTTTCTTTTTATATCCTCCATATTTGCAAAATTTCAAGAAGATTAAAGATTAATAACTATGTCATCAATCAACTCTTTAAATTTTGAGTTTTTGTAGTCTAGAATTATACATAAAAATAATAATAATAATAATAATAATAATAATAATAATTTATGGATCAAAAGTAAATAACATATGATTGATATGAAATTTGACATGCATTTTAAGAACATAAAAAGAACATGCAATTTAACAATTAGATTTTCAAAATTGACCATGTTAATTTATTTAATGAGAGTTGTAGCCTTAGGGTATAATTAAGTTCGTAGCCAAACTTTTTTTTTTTGGTAAATTGAATATTATATTCAAACAAAGGAATAAAAGGTTCAATACAACGCCTACTTAAGTACATTCCAACAAAATCAAAATCAACAAAAGACTGTATTTCCATAGGTGGATAGTCATAAATAGTAAAATCAATAGATTGTTGTCCTCCCATCCTAGAGAGCCCATCGGCACATCTGTTAACTTCTCTATAGCAATGCTTAAATCTGACTTAGGGAATCCTCTCGGCCAGCTGCATGTAATCATCAACAATAGGCGAAATAATCATGTTAGTTTGTGTGGGGTTACTTAGAACATCACAAACAATTTTAGCATCCAATTTAATCTCTACAGCCTGAAAATCTCTCTTTGCACAGCGCCAGCCCATCCCGAATAGCCCATAACTTAGCCATGAAACTAGAGGTGATGCCAATGTGTTTGGAGAAACCAAGAATCCACCCTCCATCATCATTACGGAAAACACCACCTCCTCCTGCCAACCCCGAATTACCCAAGGATGAACCATTCGTATTCAACTTTATCCAACCCCTTGGAGGTTTTTCCCATCTAATTGGCTTGGGAACATAGTGGATTGGTGCTTTACCGATGTTATTGATGCCTAAATTTTGCCACACCAGTTTAACCACCTCACAGTCACGAAGAATATGGATTATTGACTCTGTTTCTTGTTTACATATCGGGCAAAGAAGATCCGAATTAATACCCTTAGAGGCCAAGCATGATTTTACTCCAATGCTATTGTGGAGACATTTCTAGATAAAGAATTGAACTGTGGGAAGAGTCTCCATTTTTCATATCCACTCTTCCTCAAATGGGGTATGGTCACTGTCAATATCAAGATCATAAGCACTCTTTAAATCGAAAACACCTTGAGGGTTGTTGGCCCAGGCAAGCTTATCAGGCCTCGGTAGTAGAATACGAGATTGCTTAGGTTTCCAATTTTATAGGCAGGGGGATTTCCGTAGAGATTTTAGACCAATCCCACCCCTTGTCCAAGGCCACATCCTTTACTCTCAGCTTATTCTCCCCTAGCATAAGCGGGCCATGTATGATACTTCTCAAAGTTTCAGCATTCGACCATCTATCATGCCAAAAGCTTAAATTACTATCCTTCCTAAGAGTCCATTTTGCGTCTTTTTTAAAGGTGCTCATACCCTTTTTCATACCTTTCCACACTCGGGAACAGGGAAGATTATTCTGGTTCCTTGCATTCAGTCTTTGATGATTGCAATACTCCCTTCTCAACAAAGTAGACCAGTGAGAGTCTTGTTTTGTGTGAAAGCGCTAGTTCAGCTTTGTGAGAAGAGTAATGTTTCTCCCACTAGCTGTCTGAATTCCCAATCCACCTTCCTTCTTGGATTTTGTGACTTTCTGCCAACCCACCCAATGCATCTTCCAAGCTAAATCAGACGGTCCCTATAAAAAATTCCTATTGATTTTATCAATATTTTCCAACACTATGCCCAGAATAGGAGCACATTGCATGACATAAGCAGGAATAATAGAGAGAGGGCTGAATAAGGACGGCTCTACTAGCCATGGAGAGAAGGTTGGCTTTCCATCCTGCTAATTTCAACTTCATTCTATCAAGGATAAAATTGAACTCATGTGAGGAGGTTCTCGGATGCTTAATGGGAATGCCCAAGTACTTCCTAAGAGACGGAGTAGACCAGAATCCAAGGACATTACACAGAGATTCCCTCATATCTATATCCACATTAAGGAAGAAATACACCCTAGATTTGGCTTCACTTACCGTTTGCCCAGGTTTTTCACAAAATTCTTCCAACACTTCACGGATGGCAGTGCAGCTAGTATAGTTTGCTTTGGCAAACAAAACCAAATCATCGATGAAGAACAAATGGGAGAAGGATGGACCATTTCTCTATGTTTTTACAGGCTTCCAAAGATTCTTAGCACACATCCCTTCGATGAGTTGCCCCAACCAATCTATACAGAGGATGAATAGGTAAGGTGAGAGTGGGTCGCCTTGTCTAAATCCTCTTAAGGAGTAGATCGGTTCTAAGGTACCTCCATTAAATAGAATTGAGGTAGAAACAAATGAGACACAGCTCATTATAATCTCAGTGAGCTCCTTTGGCATATTGATATGGCTAAGTCTTCCTTTGATGAAACACAACTCCAATTTATCATAAGCTTTCTCTAGATCAATTTTGATGGCCATATATCCTTCTCTACCTCTCGCTCTACTGATGGTATGAATCAACTCTTAAACAATGATACATTATTTGTTCCATTCCAACTCGACACAAAGGCTATTTGCATCGGGGAGATGAGATTGCCCAGGAGAGGTCTTAGGGTCTTAGCCGATTAACAATAATCTTGGACACTAACTTGTAAACAGTGTTGAAGAGGCTAAATGGGCAGTAATTTTTAGAGTTTCCAGGCCTAGGATCTTGGGAATAAGGGCAATAAGAGTTTGGTTGAGATATTCAAGTACTTTCCTCAATGAGAAAATCTTTTTTACTTCTTGCACCACTTTGGTGCCGACCGTGGACAAGAATTGCTAGAACAACCCAACATGGAGGCCATCTGGGCTAGGAGCTTTGAAAGCTTTCATGGACCATAGAGCCACCTTGATTTCGTCTTTTGAGACAAGAGTAGCTAAACACTCATGGTCTGGATCTAAGAGAGAGACTTGCCATCTAGAAGGAGGGGTGGTTGTGCCCTTAACAATATATTAGGTCCTTACACAAAAAGAAAAATCCCAAGAAAAGTTTGATCTAACTAAAATTTTGATAGAAATGTAACTTGCAACATTGATAATGAAACTATCATGCAAAAATTTATAGAAAGAAATTGTAAAACTTTATGTATTTGTGTTAGTGTGCGTGTGTGTGTGTGTTTTTTGTCAATATATGAAGTTCTCTTTTAATTAAATTTTGTGTAATTTAAGTTTCTTAATGACCACCCTGGAAAATATTCCTGAAGCTGCCACTATTCTCTCCTCTCACTTTTCCACCCCTCCAACCAAATGGACCTTAAAGGTGTGTTTGTTTGGAGGCGAAACATGATGGATGGAAAACTTTGGAGAGAAAATGAGAATGAAAACTTTTTTGGAGTGTGTTTAGTTGGATATGAAGGAAGAAAAATAAATAGCGGGGCCCAAATGTTTTCTCCTCGAGCCCACCAAAATGTTTTATCACCAAAATATTTTCTCCCCAAAATGAAGAGAAAATTGAGCGAGGATAATTTTTTTCTTGATTGACAAAAATGCCCATGTGCATATGCACATGAGTTGCCTTTATTTTTTTTTTCTTCTCCCCTGGACAATATTGTTGCCTTGTTACCTTTTTTTAAAAAAAAAATTTCTAGGCCTGGCGCCTTTTTCCCCCCCCCCTTCTGGGCAGTAACGTTGCCCTTCTTCTTCTTCTTCCTTTTTTTTTATTTTTTATTTTTAATATATATATATTCTTTTTAGTTCTTTTGATTTTCTAGGGTTTGGGTGTGATAGTTGTTTTTTTTTATGACATTTTTATTTATTTATTTTTAATAAATTTGGGTGATTGCTTTTTTTTTTTGGTTTTAATTAGACATTATTATTTAACAAGGGTATATAAATAAATTTATTCAAACTCATTTTTTCCATCCTTTCGCTTTTCCACTCCCAACCAAACAAAAATAAGAGAAAATAAATTTTTTTTCATCCTTCCCCATTTTCTATCCTCCCACTTTCCACTCCTCCAACCAAACGAACCCCAAGTGTTTGAGGAGGGAAAGCAAGTTCAAGTTGTGGGGGAAGTGTGGTAATGAATATAAACGGTGACACTTCAAGAAGATACTTAACGATACAAGAGATACTATAAATTTTACAACATTAAGCTTACAACCTATGTTAAGTACAACTAACCACTAACTCAATTTGATTTGACTTTTTATGACTTGATTCGTGGGAAGGCAAATGGGTAGTTTGAGACGAGTTTGGATTTTTCAAATATTAATGGAATTAATTTGAGATTGTAGAAGTAATTACTTATGTTTAAATTTTATTAATTAGTTTCTAAATATTCGAAGTTTAGGTTAACTTAATATGATTTGACTTGTTATGTCCTGATCTGTGGGAAAATAAATGGGTAGTTTGGGACGAGTTAAAAATTTTCAAAAATTTAATATGGTTTTGTAAGACCCCCGAAGGTTTGGCGTGTAAAATATTTAGAGAGTATGGATTTGAAAAACATTTTCCCCAACCCACTATTACCATTCCTATTTTGGATGTTGATGCACAAAAGATAATATCCAGATGTATAAAACTTGGATAGTTGGACAGCAAGCCTAATTGGAAGTTAGGAACATATGCTCGTTAAGAGTATGCATGGGTCAAAATGAATTGAGTTTGTGATATTTTTCAATCCAACCTATCCCACTCAGGTTGAGAAATCCTCAATCTAGCCTAACCCATGGTGCCTCTAAAAACCAACTCAACATAAGTAGTACAAAACTTTCAATACATCTCTTACCAAAAAAACCACATACACAGTATCATATTGATAGCCCAAAATAAGTCTCTTCATTATGGTTGACCTATTTCTAACTAAGAGCTTTGGAACTCAACTAGCACCTCTTGGTGTTTAAATGCACACATCCACTGAAATACAAAAACACACACACACACAAAAACCTCCCTGGGGTCCGAACCAAAAAACAATACCCACCCAGCATATAAAAGCATGTCTTTGGATATTTGGAAAAGGTCACACCAACCTCCAACAATCCATAATTGGTTGCGTGGATCTTGTTAAAGATACATGTTTATGTGATGGCCCAAAAGTTTCAAATATATCGTAGGCCCAACTAGGGTTAATATTATATTATATTATATTAATTCAATATTGAATAAATATATATAGCATACCAGCTTTAGATGCAATCCATCCAACAAACTCCCTCTCAAGTCTCAACTAAGTTCATCTGCAACACTTTAGCTTGAATGTCATAATTAGAGTACCAACCTAGCTGATATCCAACACTAAACAACCACCAGTAATAATAATATACTAGAAACTCGAGCATCAATGCTGTTTAGGGTCCATCCAAAGAAATACATCTCGTCCAGCCCAATTCAGTGCTTCAAGAACCGCCAATCAATTCCTCTAAGTCAGCAGCCCTCTACAAACCAATGTAGCATCTCAAGGAATTTCAAGGATTGCTATTCTGTAGTCCATACCATACCTTAGCAAAATGTTATCATTATGTGTGGCCCTGAAGCTTGTTCTCATTTTTGCTTTTCTTCCCTCTTGGGTTGTTTTCTATTTGGTTTCATGAAATTTTTTTGGGTCTTAGCCGAAAAGAAAAAGCAAAGAGATCACAATATGTCCACTAAAAAAAAATCAAATAAAAATCAAATCTTGGAAATTTAACTACATTCCAATTCGGCTCAGTCTATTGAAGCTACAATTTAAGAAGTGTCACACGCTCATGAGCTAAGCTCAGCCAACCATAAGGCACCTTACACCTTATGGGCCATGTACATACAATCAGTATTTGTCAGCCTCAAAAACAAACTACAACCACAATAAAAACTACAAGAAAATCTGTAACAAACTCCCAAGATATCTGGCAGAGGCTCAATAAACTTGATTAATTTTACGAGGAAGAACGATGATACTTATACAACACTTTCCTTTTACTTTATACAGATGAATACAGCAGCTATCAACACCAATCACATATTCCGATTCAAACCACTAGAACTTAAATGATGCCTTGTAAAGGCAAGAGGAAAAGAATAAAAGAAAATTAAAAATCACCTAGGGCCGGAAAGCTCCATTGCTTCTATGACAAGCGAAGATTCTTCTATAAAATCTGAGTATCTTTGAGGAGGGTTTTCACTAGATCGAAATCTGGGTGTCTCAACCTTCTGTGAGGCCTCCCATTTCTCAGCTAAACCATCTCCTTCCAACATTTTTAATACCTCTGACATTTTTGGTCGGTGCGAAGGATTAAACTGAGTACACAAGAGGGCAACCTGAACCATTTCTTCCAATTCAACCCTGTCAAAGTTGCCCTTTAGATCCTTATCCACCATTTGACTTAGCTTTCCTTCCTGATGGAGCTTTTTAACCTGCAAAAAAGTAAGGCTCAGATATTAAGTATCCACAGAAGAAAGAGTATATTATCTGAGCACTAAAAAGGATTCCCCAACTCTTCTACAGTCATGAGGTGAATTCTTGGCATATATACAGTTTTAGCATACGGCAAATTACTTTTAAGAGCATTATACAATGCAAATCTCCTAAACAGGATCAATGTCACAAGGAGCACAAACTTTGACACTAGGAGGAGAAATACAGAGAGAATGCAAGACAAGTTGTACATACAATTAGATTGAATTAAAAAACAAGTATGACTTTCATTTGCATAAACAAGACACTTCAGACATTTCAAATTGTCAGTTATGTTTAACTTTGTGGCATAATTTGCATTACCAAAACACCCTGAGAGAGGGAGAGAGAGAGAGTGTACCCAATCAAGCATTACACCTTTCTGATTTGCTACTCGTCCAAAATCTAAAGCTTTATGACCTGTGATTAGCTCCAGGAGCAAAATTCCAAAGCCAAACACATCAGTCTTTTCTGATGATTGACCGGTTGACAAGTATTCTGGAGCAATGTGGCCAACAGTGCCACGCACAGCTGTGGTGACGTGGGATTCTCTGTGATCCAAAAGCTTTGCCAACCCAAAATCTCCAACAACTGCCTCATAGTCTTCATCCAACAATATATTGGCTGCTTTGACATCACGGTGGATAATTTTGGGGTCACATTGCTCATGCAAATATAATAGTCCTCTTGCTGTACCTAAAGCTATTCCCTTCCGTCTTGTCCAGTCTAATGCTGGCCTGCCATTAATATGATCTGAAAGGAAACCCAAAATAATGTCATTGATTTTGGGTTGATGCAAATTCTAGCGACTTTCTTAGCAACATAAGGCTGAAAATCTCAAAGTTCAATAGCCAAATTAGCTACAAGCCTACAACCAACCAACTTAACTATAAAAATAACAAGGAAAAAAAATGAGATTGATTAGCACTAATGTCTTCGGGAAAGCGACACAAAAAAATGACACTTCTGATCAAACTTAAATAATATCTTTAAAAAAATTAAAGCTTTTACATTGGACATTTTTCGAAGGTTATATATGACACATGGATAATCTGAGCACTAAATACGAATGTTAAATTCAATGATAGAAGTGCACAATTTGAAATTTACTATTTGGATGATTACATTATTTGCATCTGAGTGTGCCAGTGTAGTGAAGGTTTGGACCAGTTGTACCAGTAAAGTGCCTGGTGTTGGAAGCTAGATAGATTGAAAAGATAGTGGCAGGAAAAGCAGCACCATCATGGTGAGAAGGTAGGGGCGGTAGGGAGTTGAATAATGTGTGGCACAGAACCATTGGCTGAGGTAATGTCTCCCCACCAGGCTAGTGCAACAGGAAGTGGCATTGCTGGAGTTGCCAGTTGAACCATGATCGACAAGGTAAGAAGCAGTATTGGATAGGTAAGAGTGCAGTTGGTGCTACTGTAAATAGCAGTGATGTACAGAAGGCAATGGTGGTGGCAGCAGGTTTGGTTTCTTACATCAGATGTAGTCAATGATTTAATAAGTCTCTAGTAAATAAGCAATACAAGCAGTGAATACACACATATAACCAACTAGTACTTTATTAGCTGACCTCTTAGCCGAGAGGCTACACTTCCATTGGGCATATAGGGGTAAACAAGGAGACGTTCATTCTCAGTAGAGCAGAACCCACATAGTCTAAGAAGATTCCGATGGACAGCCAAACTTATCATCTCAACTTCAGTCTGAAATTGAATTTCACCAGCAGCCGCATTAAAGTCCTTCAGCCTTTTAACTGCCACTACAGTTCCATCATTCAAGTCCCCCCTGTATACAATCCCAAAACCACCTCTCCCCAGAATATTCTTAGAGTTGAAGTGGTCAGTTGCAGCGCGAAGCTCCTTTAATGTATACCTTCTCAAATGGCCCAGGCATACTTCCGGGTCATATTGATCTGCCACATGACACATTATAACCGAGAAAACAGGGATAATCATAGAAAGGGAAAAAGAAAAGAAATAATTACATGCAGTAAATCAGATTCATAAAAACGAGTTCCTAAAAACAACAAAAATCTACAATAAATAACACTGCTAGGTGTGTTGAGTCACACACCAAATACAGGAACAGTAACTATGTCACAGCTTCAACTATTACTTTTTCTAAAAGGGTGCAAATGGTCTTGAAATTTCTGTTTTGACAATTAAATTCAGTTTCTCTATCTTTTCCTTACAGTGCACTTGAATTATGTCATTCCTTGATTTAGCAAGGGCATATTTTTTCCTTACCGCCCAAGCAACAATTCCAATTTCCATTTTTCTGTCTTCAGAATAGAAATTTAATGACTCAGTCCAAAATCCCAAAGTTTTAGGACAAGAGCTGTTCCAATAGCTTGAAATACTTCCAGCAGTACAAAAACTAATTATAAAGAAAAGTAACATTCAACCCCAGAAATGTTTCAGGAAACTGAAAATAGAAAACTATCAGAAAGCCATGAGAACAAAAAAGCACCCATGAATGACTTTCCACATAAAAAGACTTCTGAGATTTAAATATACTCCATACCATCTGACACTTGCAGTTGATGTACATCATTTCCATCATGATATGTATCATAACTTCTAACATAGATATAACCATGAGCGAGCTATAAGATTATGTGTTACTGACACTGAAATACTATGTATAGAAAGATACTAACCATTGACATCAAAGAAAATCTGCTGATTGTGTCTGTATCGCCACCAAACAACAAACCCAACAATAAGAATGATGACAAAAACAGCACTAAAACTTGCACCAAAAGCAATAATCACATGATGACTTTTTCCTCCAAAGTCAGATTGACCTAAGAAACCATAAAACCCATTTTGAAACATGTCATGAAAGAGTAATGGAGAAGCAAGTAGAGAGAAAAAGATAAGTATATAACATAGTCATAAACACCTTTTAGAGAACCTGGAGGGAAAGACAGTGGCTCTGGATTGCCAGCTGAACAATTGTTGTCAGCCTTAGCCCCACAAATCAAAGGGTTACCAATAATTCTGAAGAGGAAAATTGGCAAGGAGTGTTAACAATTACCAAATACCAACTTATTGAGGGATATTTAAATGTTACAAGAAAGATTGAATGGATGGCTCACTTGAATGTTCTTGCAGATATTTTTGGCAAGGAACCACTGAGATTGTTAAAAGAAAGGTCCCTACATGTTCAACTTATAAAGGTCAATACATAAGTTTATAAAAGAAACAATAATTTTGTTCTGAGGGTTTGATAAATATGCAGATAAGAGTAAATGACTGACTGCAAAGGACAAGCACATACATGAGAGTGAGACCTTCGATTTTGGACAGAGACTCGGGACAAGGTCCAGTTAGGCTGTTGTTGTTCAACCTCCTGACTTGCTCAAAAAACAATATTAAAAGCTGTAAGAATTCTGAAAGCAATGACTTAAGCATGTGGTGAATTGCACAACATTTCAAAAGTATTGTAAAGGAATCAAAACCAGTATAAAGTTTTTGAAACTTACAAATAATTCAGGTTCGTTAGGTCCCCCAAGGAACTAGGTATCTCACCACTGAATGTATTGTTGGAGAGATCGAGTGTCTGAAGCTTCACCAACCTCCCAATGGCAGAAGGAATTGGACCTGAAATGGCATTATTCTGCAGCAACCTGCATATATATATAAAATCATGGTATAAGAATCAACTTAAATGCTATAGCACTACACAACCAAAACTCTCAAGCTGAAGGAGTCTTGGTATGAATACTTGAAACAAGATGGAAGTAAAATTAACACCAAAAACAATTAACACTATGAAAGTAATACCCAACTGCCAAGAAGAAGCAAAGCTAAAATCAAAGATCATAGAAAAAGGATGCAATAACTTACACAGATTGCAAATTACTAAGGTTTCCAATAGCTGGAGATATGATACCAGACAAACTCTGACTAGGCAGTCCCCTGATTACCAAAAATTTAAAATAAAATAAAAAATTGAAAGTGAATGAACTAAAAATACTTCTCAAGTTATTTTCTTGGATCAAAATCCCTTGGAAAATTAAGGCAACTTACAAAGCAGAAACAGATCCCTCTGGGGTACATGTAACCATCCTCCAGCTACAAGGATCTACAGAATTGCTATCCCAATTCTCCAGAACATTACGTGGGTCAATGAGATCATTTTTTATCGCCATCAAAGCTACAACTGTTCAAAGTTCAAGGGAAAATAAAAATGAAAAATATTATCTTTGTGTAAAAAAACAAATAAATGAAATAAAAGGCAATACAGGTACTTTGAAGCCCGAGCTGTATCTGGCTAAGACACAGATGAATGTTGTAAATGAGATACAAAAAATGGAAAATGTTGGTAGTTAAGCTACTTTAGCGAACCAAGAATGCATTAACTGAAGAGAAACAATAATTTCCTCCAACCCCATATTCAAAAATAATTAGCAAGCAAGCATAACATGAAAGGTGAACTTTATATTACTCTTACTCTCTCTCTTTTCGCCAGACAAGTCTCACCAAAAATTACAAAAATGAAAAAATAAATTCCTGCCCAATCTCTGAGTTTCAATTGTAATGAACAGTGTTTATAAATAAGTAAATAAAACTTTAAAAGAAGAAGAAGATAAAGGAGGAGAGGAAGAAGAAAAAGAAAGACCAAAGTGAGAGTTCAATTGAAGAAAATCAAAAGGAATCATTTGAGAACTGACCTTCATAGTTTATACCAGTAGGAGAAAGGGTAGCAGAAGAAGCCTCCATCAATGCCAAAACCAAAAGACCCACTTTCCAGAACATGAAACTACTTCTTTCCATACTCTATTCACAATTCAGTAAAAACTTTTACTTTCTTTGCCCAACCACAACAAGTACCCACTCATCAAAACCAATATAACCAACAACCAAACAAGCCATTCTCACATGAACTTACTTCTCAAACACTTTTTTCATTATACAAACAAAAATCCAATCTCAGAATCAGAATCCCATAAAAGCAGACCCACCCATTTACCATAACAAGAAGTCAGGACTCTCAGAAGCTGTTACTTTCACTAGCATTTTTTTTTTTCCCTTTATAACTCAAAAACAATAGAGACCCAGATGCTAAAAATCACTTGGCCACAAAATGCCCAGCTGGGAAACAGAGAATTATGAATTAAAGTGAGTGGGAATGGGCACCAAACGAGCTCAGACAAACAAAACAGCAAAAAAGAAAGAGAATTTTCTCGAGAAAACGAGTGACCAAACATCTAAGCCCGAAATTCTGAGATCCTAGAGATCTGGGAATGCTTGGTGTGATTTCTAAATGTTTTGGACAATCCCCACAAATTCCATTTGGTTATGCTTTTGGTTTCTACTTCCCCTGTTGTACTCGTCCCCTTTGATTCCTTTACCATTATCTTCTTTCCTTTCCTTTCCTTTTCACAAGCACAGCAACAAGTGAGTACAAATTAGTGAAAATAAAAATCACTCACTCACTCACTCACGCACATAAAACCAAACACGCAAAGGCCAAAACAAAAGGCCAAAGTTGGACACAGATACATATGCAGAACTATTAGCCTTTTTTTTTTACTTATTTTGAAAAAAATAGTAAAAAACATTATAGGCAGTGAAAAACTGATATGTGTTGTCTTTTAATAAAAAAAAAAAAAAACTTAAAAATGAATTTAGTTTGATTAAAAAATAGTGAGTGATTGGATTGGACTGAAGGGATGTGTGGGAGTAATCAGAGAGAAGAATGGGATGTCTAAAGGCAAAGAAAATTTCAGTAAGTTTTTTGGCAGGTCACGTGGTTTGATTGTCTTGACCTCTGTTGGCTTTTTGGCATGAGATTGCTTTTTTGAAATTTTAATAATCACATTCTGTTAAAGTCTTTGCAGGCCATGGCCCACTGTGCCAGATATATATATAATATATATGATTATGATGTTTAAACCGAAGTTTGAGATGCAATTACCAAAAAGAAAGTATATACCGTATGACCCCAAACAAACATGAAATTCTCGATGTTTTCAAGATAATGCGTGTCTTTAGTATAATAATCAATTATTTTAAGAAAATTTTGATATTATTTTTTTTTTTTTTTGTAAATTAGGTCAAGATCTTTTTGTATAGCATTTTTTTATCTTTTACACATTAGGTTATTATAGGGTTGAATTTCATGAGGTGACTTTAAAATGCTAGTAAGAAGTTTTGAATTCAAAATATAATTAAGTTTTAGGAACCATTAAGCCAATTCCTTAGAATTTTTTATACTACTTTCATTAATATTATAAAAAAATTTCTAAAAATTACTTTTTTTTCTTTAATTATGATGTTACTTGTTTTAGGATTTTGAATCGGCTAAGTTTCTGGAGACAAATGAAATATAAATCATGTTGTGTACCCTGGCCTGGCCATTTTTGTGAAGAATTTGAAGTTGCTTGAAGACATGCCTTTTTGTTGAAGCTTGCCGGAACAATCCTTCATTCAAAGTTCAAACACAAGTAAATCATTAAAGTTAGCTCAAGCATGATTTATTATCGGTTGAGAGAGAAAGCCCTAAGGAGACATGTACAGTTCCTTACTAATTGAGAGGACCTCTTGCTTAGCTAACATTTAGCATACCACAACACAAAAAGGCTTTAGGCCATTCTACCAAAAATGTATACATTTGGAGGGTTATGTTTTTATGTATGTAGGTGGAGTGTATTGAACATATCAGTGAGAGCTAATGCCTTGAATCTACTCTCTTTCTCGTTCTTGCTTAGCCTCGAAAACCTAGACCTGGCAAACGAGTCAGGTCAATTGGGGTCGAGTCAATAAACTTGTCATTCTAAACTTGGTATTTTGAGGATCAAATGAACCCTGTATGACCCTCACATGCCAAAAAAAAAAAAAAAAAAAGAAACTTTATAATAAAAATAAATAAAAATAAAAAACTTTATAATATTGTTTTTGTCTTCCTTTTAATACATATCAGATAACAAATAAACAAAGACACTAAAAAATAAAAGTAATATAATACACAAATTTTTATGTTTACATAATCCAATGTTCATCAAACTTAAATATCCAAGCCTTGACCTTGTGAATAAAGAGTAAGTGAGTGATTGTGAGAATTAAAGAATTTAGAAAATAAAGGGGACAGAGAAAAGGGGAAGAAGTAAAAGTGTGAAACAAATTTACACATAAAGCCCTAAAAAGTGCACACAAAAAATAAATATAAATATTTTTAATTAAAAAAAAAAAACCATAGAAAAAATCCCTTTGAAAAAAATGGGTTGACCCATATGTCTAATAAATCGAGATCCAATTTTGCCAAGTCTTAACCCACCCATGATTTGACCATACTCTTTATATGTTCTTGGTTTCATACCCTCTTGATATACATTTTTTTTTTTTTTTTTAAGGACCCTCTTGATATACATGTATCATACAACATCTGAAAAACCACCAATTATATTGAAACCATAGAGTTCTTAACATGGATTGATATCTTGGAGGTATTGGCATGAAGCAAATGTCTCGTTTGTAAGAAAACCCTAGGAAGAAATGTAGAGGTTATGGAGTTGGTGTGGTGAAACCAATGAGTTGTCTACTAAATCAATAAGGTATAGTTTCAAAGGTTTTGTCATTTAGTTTGTCAACTTCTTCTCTATAAGGATTTGCGTTTTGGGGTTCCTTCCCTTGTTTAGGGTTTTTTTTTCCTACGTTTCTTCTTGAGAAGTTCTCATTTGGTTTTCTATCCACCGCCAAATATTTATGTTTTTTGTTTTTGTAATATAATTGTCACTGGCATCATCTATCTTTTTTGGTGAAATCTAATTTTAACAATATTTATAACCGAAAATGCTCATCATGTAGTTTTTGTAGAAAAAATAAGAGTAAGCATAAGTACAATCATTCTATAAATAAGTTGGTAGGGTGTTGATATTTTAATCTTTGCTAACCATTTGGCATATTATGTAATGAAATGATGATGAATAAAACATATGTGCGCTTCGGAGCGATGTAGTACCATTCTCTAAAAATTTTGAAAAGAAAAAAAAAATTAATATGAAATCTATAGATGAAAAAAAAAAGGAAATGCATGCAAGCACAGGTTTATGAGCGCACACACATGCGAGTAAGAAACAAACTTAAAATATAAATAAAAGGATAATTTTGTGTGAAAATCCCTAGTCTCTTATTTCTCAATTTGCCCTTAATTTTCTAGCAACTACAAAATACCTTCTATCTTTTTGTTCATTAAAGGAGTTTAGCAGCACAAACGCCAATCAATCTAAAGTATAACCCATCAAAGTTCTGTGGCCTTAACCTTTTTTTTATTTATTTTTATCCTCTCATAGTTCAGTCGACTGTAAACAAGCTGAGTTTTGTTAAATAGTGAATATTCAAGCTCAACTTGACAACAAAACTAAAATGTTCAAACTTTGTTTGAGCTTGAATCAAGCTTACAAATAATATTCAAGTTTTAACTTGTTATTAAATATAAAAGTTTGAGTTCGGTTTGACTTTGATTCATTTACTTTGGCTCAACTCATTTACTAAACAAGTCTAAAACTAAAACTTAAAACCTGATTTATTTATAAATAAATAAATATGATCAAATTTTTTATCGAGTTAAACTCAAACTATTTATAAACGGTTTGATTCATTTAGCTGTCGTGCATTTTGGAGAGATGAGTGTTATAACCTCAATATTACACAGATTAAAAAAAAAATATAATAGTTATATGTGGAGTCTTTTGGGTTAATATTGTAAAATTTAAAGTTAATTTGCGTTATAGAAACTATTGAAAGTTAATTGGGAAATTGAGGAGAGAGACTGAATTTCGGCAATGGGATTGCCGAAATTCAGCCAAAAAGCAGGAGAGAGAATAAGGAAAGGAGGAGAGAGAAAATGTTGAATTTCGGCAATGGGATTGCCGAAATTCCACTACCCAGTTTTCCTGCCCGAATGCTGTGTGTCCGAGTGTACCCGAGTGTGGAGTACTCTTAAAATAAAAAAAAAGGCAATGGCGGCAATGTCATTGCCGAAATAGGGGAATAATTTTTTTTTTTTTTTTAGCAATTGTGATAATGGTATTGCCGAAAATGAGAAAAAAAAGTGGTTTTGAAATCTTTAGAAGAATAAAAAACAGGTTTCATGTCCACAATATTTTCACAATAAATCACATATAATTAGTTATTATTAGTTAAAAAAATTTGTGACAACTAATTGTGGCAATGGCATTGCCGAAATAGGAAAAAAAAATTTGTGGCAATACCATTGCTGAAATAGGGAGAAAAATAAAAGTGACAAGCTACTTGAGGCAATTGCATTGCCGAAATAGGGAGAAAAAAAATTGGAAATACCATTGCCGAAATAGGGGAATAAAATTTTTTTTAGCAATTGTGACAATGAGATTGCCAAAAATGTGAGATTGCCGTAAAATAAAAAAAATAAAAAAAATAAAAAATAAAAAATTTCCTCCTATTTCGGCAATAGCATTGCCGGAAAAGAAGAAAAAAAAAAAAAAAAAAGGAAAGAAAACGGCAATGCTATTGCCGTTTTCTTTCCTTTTTTTTTTTTTTTTTTTTTTTTTCTTTTACGGCAATGCTATTGTCACAATTGCTAAAAAAATTTTTATTTTCCTATTTCGGCAATGGTATTTTCAATTTTTTTTCTCCCTATTTCGGCAATGCAATTGCCTCAATTAGTTTGTCACTTTTATTTTTCTCACTATTTCGGCAATGGTATTGCCACAATTTTTTTTTTCCTATTTCGGCAATGTCATTGCCACAATTAATTGTCACAAATTTTTTTAACTAATAATAACTAATTATATGTGATTTATTGTGAAAATATTGTGGACTAATTATATGTGATTTATTCTGAAAATATTGTGGACATGAAACCTGTTTTTTACTCTTCTAGAGATTTCGAAACCACTTTTTTTTCCCATTTTCGGCAATGCCATTATCACAATTGCTAAAAAAAAAAAAATTATTCCCCTATTTCGGTAATGACATTGCTGCTATTGCCTTTTTTTTTTTATTTTAAGAGCACTCCACATTCGAGCACACTCGGACACACAGCATTCGGGTAGGAAAACTGGGCAGTGGAATTTCAGCAATCCCATTGCCGAAATTCAACATTTTCTCTCTCTCCTGCTTTTTGGCTGAATTTCGACAATCCCATTACCGAAATTCAGTCTCTCTCCTCATTTTTCCAATTAACTTCCAACAGTTTCTATAACGCAAATTAACTTTAAATTTTACGATATTAACCCAAAAGACTCGTTATATGTGTCTCTAAAGTACATGATAATTGAGAGACAGGCATGAAATATGGTACAGGGAAAAGATCCTTGCATGATGAGCATCTGTTTGGGAGGTGTGATATTCCGGTCAAGGGATAGGATTAATCCCAATAGGCAATAGGGCTAGGTAGCGTGTGGTAGCTTTCAGAGCTAAAACTACAGATCAGAGTTGAAGAGGAGAGTACAGAGCATGGGCATGTGGGTGGCAATCTTTGTCTACACAGTTGTTATATATATCTCTTCCCCAAAATAAAAAAGAAAAAAAAAATTTAATACTTCACTTTTTGTTTAAGGAACCGTGAGAAAAATAATAATAAAGTGAGGTGGAGGTGCGTGCATGGTTTTTGTACCCTTCTTATTCTTTGTTGGTTACTGTGTGTGAGAGAATCTCTAAAATGCGCCCACCGCAACACATGCCGCATGCTTTGGGCCACATCCACAATACTGGAATTTTTATGCTGCTTGTACTTTATGTATTCTATGTTTTTGGTATGGAAAATATACATACAGTATCTTACTATTGATTAAAAAAAAAAATTTAAATATATTATAATTGTATTGAAATTAATTATCTTTAATATTTAAGGTTTTTTTTTTTTTTTGAGAATAAGGATTTTATGTAACTTGGGTTGCATGAATTTTTTGCAATCTTTTGCGTGGTGGGTAAAAAAATTATCTACATGTAGTTTTTTTTTTTTTTTTTTTTTTTTGAGCAAAATTATCTATGTAAGGACGCGATTCATAGCGGACCGTAACAGTATCGGGTTCGCACGTGAAAAGGCCCCTAACAATATCATTTGTAGAGCGTGGGTTTGGAAGGCTAGGCCTTGATCGACAGGTGGTGGGTTTTTCGCGGTGTTCGTACAAGTTTAAGTTTTCCTTCACCCTTGGAGTCTTTCTCCTGGAGGTGGGCTGGGAGGCTCTGGTTTTTGGCCATTTTTCCCAACCCCCCTTTTTAGGTTACTTCTTTTTCCTTTTTATATTCGCCTGCGTTCATTGTTCTTCGTCCACGTATAGGGTCAACCCTTCCAAAATTGATACTTGTCCCATCAGCCCATATTCAAAGTCGTTGGGGGTGGTTGTAAAAGCCAAAGAATGCGGCTCTGTCAGGTTCAGAGCATTGAATGGCAGTAAGGGCAGCTTTCCCTGGATATTTTAGATCTTTCGTCCTGGTTTCGGTCTTATACCGTTTTTACCCTTCTTTCAGGGGGGGGACTTTGGGTCTGCCGAGGACTGAGCCGTCCTCGGCGATATCCACAGGCTATTTTGTCGAGCTTGGGCCATAGCCCTCCTCGGCTTGGGCCTTTGGATTTTCCCCGGGTTGATGGGCCTGGCCCATAAATCATTTGGGCCCCACAATCTACATGTAGTTATAGTCAAATAATATTTTTAACAAATCATGTAGATGACGTTTTTAACCGCCATGTGATAGGTTGCATTAAAATTTCTATAACTCAAATTGCATAAAAATCTTGCTCATTATTTAATACTCGGGCCAAAATGTTAATTGATTTTTTATAGAGACAAGATTCAAATCTCATATCTCTTATTAGACCAAAAAAAAAACTCTTCACTCAATCAACTAACTAAAGTCACTTGAGTTGATTCAAACCTTCAAATCATTAGTACAAACTAGAATTATCACACGCACTTTGCCCGGTGTAATAATGTTTTTTTTATTATGTATTTGTTTTTTTTTTTTTTAGTGTTATAATGTTTAAAAGTAATATATAAATAACCGTTTGTATTTTTAAAAAAAAAGGTAAGGTAACGTGGAATATTGTTTAAAAATGAGATACAGATAGTGTCTTAAGTTTTAGGCTGAATGGAGAAGATAAAGATGAATAGCTTAAAGCTTAGGAACAGTAAATTACTCTTTTAACCAAACATTAAAGTACTCTTTTAACCAGTTTGCATTTTTTAATTTAAAATTATTTAACTAAAAGGTAATGATATTTTAGAGAGTTTAAGAATTTGTGTGAGGGTATTTTACTATGCAAAATGTTGAAAATCAAACATAAAATCTTATCTTGTTATTAATAGTATAGATAGAAGATAAATAAATAAATAAATAAAACCCTCAAAACCATTCCCCCCCTTTCGGTAGATCGTAGAAAGCTAAAAAGTGGAATTGTTTTTGATAAGGACAAACCTTCTATATTAATTTTTAACATAAATCAAATGTTATATTTTTGTAAAGTATATGTTTATTTGTGAGAATACTTAATTAATTGTAAAAGAAACCAGATAGAATCAACGAAATGACCTGAATATAGGATTTTATTGGGTCTTGAAAAATTCTTGCCTTTTTTATATTCATATATATAATTTGTAATAAAATCATGGGAACAAATACAATATCAATGACTTTACAACGATCATCTCCTGAACAAATGCCAGAGGTTATCAAGAACATATCATTCTTGAATTGAGGGATAAAATAGACCATGATTTCAATTGAGGAGAGCCACAGTATGCACACACAGACAAAAAAGTCATAAAAATTCAAATTGTCATCAATTTAGTATTAACAAAATGTCAACAAGTGAAAAGATATAAAAATAATTGTTTTTTTAATATATTGAAATAAAATTATCTATCAAAATGAAACTTGACAATCTTTTAAATCTTGAAAACCATCTATGATTGATTTTGTACAAGATATAGCAACAATTTCCTTTTTAATGTATAAAATCAAAGATTCTATTAAATCAACTACGACTTAATTATGTTATTATCTTATTATATGTGCAATAATATTCTAACGAAAGGACTAATTACTATTGGCAAAAAAACAAGAAATAAAATAATTATTAAAAAAACATATGAGGAAGTCTATTTAGTAAGCCTAACAATGTCATAATCCTTATTGCAAAGACATATCACAAACTTGATCAAAATTAGTGGACCACTCAATGAAATAGATAAGACGAATAGATTAATAAAAACTAGAGTTTTAAGCTATTCAGTTAAAAATTAATGACTCTAACCTACTTATCAACAATCATTAGTTATAAATTTCTAAATTCTTATTATGATATTAACGAATTGCATCTATGTGCATTAGTCATTGAATAATGTGCAATGTGTCGTATGGGTGTGACATTTTAAATTTTATTATCTAATTGCTAAGTATGTCACTAACTATGCCACTAACGAAATCTAATTGCTAAGTATGTTACTAACTATGCCACTAACGAAATCTAAGCAGGATAGTGCATATGTATTGTCAACATATTGAGCTAAAAAACAAATGCATCTCGTTTTATTATTTATACTCAATTTTGCTCAACTTTTATAAAACAAAATTAATCAACACATTTTATTAATGTTCGGCAACATTTTGTAGAGCAACCCCTTTTATGCAACCACACTACTATCTTTACTCTGAGAGAGAGAGAGAGAGAGAGAGAGAGAGAGAGAGAGAGAGAGAGAGAGAGAGAGAGAGAGAGAACTAATGAGATGTGAGACGCTCAATGGTGTGGTGCAAAGCCCCAAATGAGTAACAATCTCTCTGAAATGGAGTGGGGTTATAGGCGGGATAATTTTTGTGAAGATGCTGAGGCAACATATCATGTACACAAATGGGTCATGTGCCCATGCAGTAACAATGAGCATGTGAGATGCTCGATGGCATGGTGCAAAGCCCTAAATGAGTAGCAACCTCTCCAAAATGGGGTGGGGTTATGGGCGGGATAGTTTGTGTGAAGATGTTGAGGCAACATATTGTGTACACGAATGGATCATGTGCCTATGCAGTGGAAAGCGTAGGAGGTTAGACAATATTCTCTCTCTATTCAACTAATGTTGTATAAATATGGTGATTTAAAAAGAAATTGATAGATCTAAGATCTGTCAATCAAACCTGATAAATAGGTTTTTTTTTTTTTTCTAAGGTTTATTGTTTGTTGTTTAGGCTAATTTTTGTTGTTGTTGTTTGGTCAAATTTTGTAGTTATTGGTTTTTTTGTTTTTGTTTGTTTTGTTTTGTTTTTTTTTTTTTGAAGGGGGTTAAGGATTATGTTAGAAGAAGGGGCAAAAAAAATTTTCTTGGACTAGAATTTTAAATTTTCATAATATGCATATACTATTTTGGTAAGGTAGTTCAAATAACAATTTTCAGTCTTTAAACACTGAAAACTGTGAGCCAAAAAAAAAAAAAAAACACTTTTGATAAGAGATTTTGTTTAGATATGTTTGAGTTATATTTCTCATCTTAGAGTGTTTGAACACAGAATTTAGAAAACTCTTTATACCAGTTTTCAGTTTTCAAATAATATTACTTAATGACACTTTTGTAAATATTTAGAAAAGTGTGGGACTTACTTGTTAAGACCTAACATAAATATAACTCTCTCTCTCTCTCTCTCTCATCTTTTTCTTTTTTTCTTTCTTTTCCTCCATTCTCTTTCACATTCCTTCTCTCTAATAAATATTAATAAAATAATTGTACATGAAAGTTACCACTTTAAAATAAAATAAAA
Organism: Quercus lobata; assembly: GCF_001633185.2. Lineage (NCBI taxonomy): Eukaryota > Viridiplantae > Streptophyta > Magnoliopsida > Fagales > Fagaceae > Quercus > Quercus lobata. The sequence continues at coordinate 59,111,124 of NC_044906.1, forward strand.
ATATATACACATACCAAAAACACAATTATATTTTTTTTTCACATTTTAAAATATGTTGTTTGAAATATGGTATCAAACACATTTTTGCATTTAAGTTTCTTAAACATGTATTTTCACAACACTTTTTAAACAACATTTTTCACATCATTTTAAATAACAGTACTTGAAAGCTACTACCAAACAGGCCCTACTAATTTTGACTCGAAAGAGCCTCTCTCTTTTTTTTTTTTTTTTTTTTTAAGAGAAACTTTTCAAATTTTATTTTATCTCCCACTCCAAACTTTACATTGTGTCGCGACTTTCTTTTTCCCCTAACCCAATACCAAAAAGAAATGAACGCAAACTGTCCTCTCTCCGTGTGGATAATTATTTCTTTAAGGTGAATGTTATATATATATCTACAACTTTTTCACATTACTTTCACAACAAATTTTACGTGGTAGGTTATTATTAGTTATTAACTTATTACAGATGAAAAAAAGTAATTTAAGTTATAGATTTAAATTAGAATTAATAACAACTTACTACTTATTATTTGTTATGAAAATATTATGAAATTGTTGTAGACTTTGTACTTCTCTTTCTTTTAAGATGGACCATGTCTGCATGTTATATTATTATTATTATTATTATTATAACTTTAAGTGTGTGGTAAATTGGTAATATTACTGAACTAAAGAAAAAATCATGTTCCACAATATATACACGACATATATTAAAATATTCTAATGTTTTTTTAATCCATAACAAACAATAATGGGTGTGGCTTCCCTCCTGTTATATAATTTCTCCGGTTCTCTCATGTTTTTACACAAATGAAAGATAGTTGCAAGCAACAAATCCTATGGTTAGAAAAACCCCAAAAAAAATTTATTGAAACATTCAAGGGGGCATGTGGACAGTGGTTTTCCTAAGGAAGCTGTTGAAAGAGATAGAGAAATTTATGTTTGATGTGGCTTATTTTAAAGCTTTAGAATTGTTGCTTGCGACATGTCTTTTATTTGTGTAAAAACATGAGAGAACCGAAGAAATTATAACAGGAGGGGAGCCATCCCCAACGATAATCATATATTACTATAGGATATGGAAAATTTTTCATTTTTTTCACAATTGTTAATGTGTTATGTTGTGATTAGTGTATAATAAAAATAGTATAAATTATAGTTCCATATAAAAATGATATTTTAATCACAAATGATCATTTTAACAAATTGTCAAAAAAAAAAAAAAAAATCATTGTCACTAAATCAAAAAAAAAATGTTGTTTGAAAATACCTGCAGAGAATAACTTAAAAAATGGCAAATGTTGTTAGATTTTATTTTATTTTTTGTTGGTCATGTTTCTGTTCCCCTGAATTTGCCAAATTTGCATTTAACAACCCACTTTAATAACCAAATCAGCTTTTAATTGAAAAATAAAAAAATAAAAAATAGTAATTTAATAATAATAATTGTACGATGCCTTGATATGCTCCAAGCTTGGAACCCAAGCCCAAGGGGATGTTTGTCGCTTTGGGAAAACTGAATATTCTCCGATCTTTTTATTAAGACTTCGGATTTACTTTATTTGAACATTCATGGGAGTAGTACTCAATACTCAAACCATTCTTTTCTTTATCAATAAAAATGGCAGAGATTTCAGTAAACAAGGTGACCAAATTCAAGGGTATTTTGGTCGCTTTGGGAATAGGGTAATGATTCCCCTATTAATCCGCCCCTCAGCTCCAGAATATGATGCATTCTATAACTATAGTAGTAACTGGAGTAGTAAGTCTTTTTTTATTTTAATTCACCCTAAACATGTTTTGTTTACCACATAGAGAGAAGAGTGGTTTTTTGTTTAGAGTTTTACATTTTTAATTTTTATTTACCACATTGCATAATGGCCCATTAAAATATCATTGTTTTAGTAGCATAATTGTCATTTTCAAGGCATTATTATTCAATAGTCATGTTTGGAATGTTTGTGAGGATTTTTTTTTTGTTTAATAATTTTCACAAATTTTTAGTAGGGCTTCAAGGCCTTGCCCACATCCTCTCCCACATTGGTTGAACATGTTAAATTGTTAATGTCATGATTAATGTTTTATATAATCTCACTTGGAAACCTTAAAAGCTTGTTTGCAACTTTTCTTTTGTACATAATTACGTGTAAACCAACATCCTAACACTTATAATCTGTTTAGATTGAGAGAGAGAAAATGGGAGTAGAGGGCAGTTGGTTGAAAATTAATCTAATTTTCGGTCTATTGGTTTTCGGCCAACTTCCCCTCTATTCTCCTTTGCGCTCTCCTTCCCCCTCCTCCTCCCCTCAATTCAAACAGGCTTTTAGACTTGAAGCTCCTCTCTTTTTTTTTTTTCTTCTTTTTTTTTTTTTTTTTTTTTTTGGTTCTTAAAAAATAGTAGTATCCGAGCTAGAAGGCAACTTGTGATTCCTGTATAAAAAAGAAAAGTAAACGATTGTCCAACATAATTTATTTTCGAATGGTGCCATTTTTTTTTTCCTTTGTTGAATGGTGTGATGTTTATTTGGTAGGTAGATTTTGGAGGATGGATAAGCTGTAAGCGTGACTGTTATGAGAGGAGAATGAGAGAAAAGAATCTTGTGTCTCTTGTCTGGTTGACAAAATAAGAGGAAGGACATATTCTTTTTTCACTTGTGGGTGAGTTTTAGAAAAGAATGTAAATTTAGCTCCCTTTTTGGAAGTGGAACAATTGAAAAAGATTGTGTTTTTAATGGTTCACTTGAATGAGTTGTCAATTTGCTGCGAAATTGGTCCAGTGAAGTGACAATTATATGATCAAGTGAAGTGACAATTATATGATCATTTGCATGAGATGTAATGCAAGGATACACAAACTTTCTATTCGAGATTTTAGAATTTTATAATTATATGATCAATAGTTCGCTTGAGCAAAAGGTAACTCAGATGAAACAATTCAAGATTTTAGAATTTGGCAAAATTATGTAATAAATTGTACCTTAAGTATGGGGTGGCTATCAAGAGCCTTGTAGTCCAATTAATACCTCATGGTATTTTTAATATAGAAATCCAAAGTTCAAACCTATCACTCTCAACCATCGAATTATCAAAAAAAAGAAAAAAAGAAAGTAAGGTTAACTATTTTGTAACATATCTAGTAACAGTTTTAATGGTGTTGTTTTGGAAGGTTTGCTACAAAGAAAAAAATTTATACATACAAAGTAATTATGGAATTATCAAGAATTGCTATCTATTAAATTTATACTTCGTTGTATGTTAGAGACAATTTGATAGCAGGAACCCAATAGCAAAATCTCTTGAGTTTAAATATTCTCTTAAAGAACCACTGCTTATGTAGGCAGAATGGTACCTCCTCACATATTGGGCGCTTAGAGGTTTAAAGAGTGAGATTTGAAATTCGAACCGCTCGATTAGTAACAAATTAAGAAAAAAAAAAAACCATGAGTAGCAATTACCTGACCATCAGCTGATAAAACAAATAAAAAAAGGGAGGCAGCAGACAGAGATAGGATCATAATTCATATATAGGATAGTGCCAATAATACAAGATTTTAGGATAAGGAGGCACCTCTGTCACCACCACTTCTTTTCTCAAAATAATTTTTCTTCTTGTTTGCTAGAAGATTTTTGGGTGTATGCTTTCATCTATAAAACATAAAGTAATATGTAATCAAATATAGAAGTCTATAAGGGCCCCAAACCAACATCCACTAAACTCTAGCAGATTAGACAAATTGACCTTGATGAAAATACATATAGTATTTTTGTTTTTTGTTTTTTTTTTTTTTTTGAGAATCAATAAATGTATTCTTGGTGATGTTGTCCATTGTTGATTGGAACTCAAAGTCCAACATTGATGTTGCCCTGCATGATTCGGTATCACCTTTTGAAAACTTTTCTTGCAAAAAGGAGAAGAAAAAAGCAAACTTTGAATGATGAAAAACAACTTAAAAAAAAGAATACTAGAAAGTGGAAAACTTAAATAGACTCAACAGTAGCTCATAACCCTTTTGTCCTCAGATTTGTTCCCTTCAATCACATTACTGATAAATTTTTCTATAAAACCATTTGACTTTAATGTTAACGAAGGTTAAAAGGCGAGAGCTTTTGTCCTCAGATTTGTCCCCTTCAATCACATTACTGATAAATTTTTCTATAAAACCATTTGACTTTAATGTTAACGATGGTTAAAAGGCAAGAGCTTTCTAATTCAATTACTATATTTTAGTGTTTTTAATGGAAACATTTAAGATTCAAATCACTCACCTCTTAATTAGCAAATTATGAAAAAAAAACGTGTTGGTCATCAAAAAATTGAACATTAAAATTCTATATAGTCTATTTTTAGATGCTGGAAATTTTATTTTCAGTGTCTATGAATATCTTTATTTTTATTTTTATTTTTTTATACAAGATAGAATTTCTACTCTAATCTAATTTAAGTGTATGTGTGTGAAGCTCCTTCCTAGAGACTTGAACCCCGACCCTTACCCTCACATCCCATAAACACTTATACTTATACAATGACTTGATGCGTGGTGGTTCTATGAATATCTTTGAATTATCGCAAAATCACTTTTCTAATAATACTTTATAGTGATTTGCACAAATTATGGTAGCATATGAAATCTGAGGAGGGGGGGAAGAATGAAAATTTAGATGATTTCGTAGGGGCCCATGATTGAGCCACTTGAGTCATTTCTTTTTCTTGGGCTAGTGGGCCCGTTTTGCACATCTTGGCAGTGGCAAAATCAACTGCCTATACCAACTGGGATTATCTTCTTCTTAGAGCACCCACAGCAGATGTGCTAAATGTGCCAAATGCCAAATTTTTGGCACATTTAGCACACCAAACACAAAAATAGAGGTTTATCAGATGTTCCAAATGGTAAAAATTATACCACACATGAACAGTACCGTTGCAAATTTGCAACGGTACGGACAGATGTTGTAAAATTTTTATTATTTTATATTACGTTTTCTCTCTCCTCTCTCTCTTCATTTTCTTTCTTTTCTCCTCTCTCATTCTCCGGTTCCCTCTCTCTTCTTCATTTTTTTCTTTTCTCCTCTCTCACTCTCCGGTTCCCTCTCTCTTCGACCAGTCCGAAATGTTTACCGTCAGCGACGACGGCGTAGCTCCGACGACGACTGCGCGCTCCGCCAAGCTCGATCTTGCTCCAGCCACTCGATCTCATGCTCAGCCATGCTCTAACTACGCTCGATCTCACCCACGCTCGATCTCACCGATCACACCCCGAGCCACCATCGATCTCACGCTCAGCCACTCTGCCTCTCTTTGGTTGTGGGTTTTTTTTTTTTTTTTTTTTTTTTTTTTTTTTTTTTTGTTGCAATTTGGGTATTTGTTTGTTTGAATCGGTGTTTGAATCGATGGGTATTTGTTTGTTTGAATCGGTGCTGAAGTGGTGTTGAATCGGTGGTGGTTTGGCATTTGGGTGGTGGCTGTGCTTGGTGACTGGTATTTGCTGGTTTTTTTTTTTTTTTTTTTTTCCTGTTTTGTTGGTGGTTTCTGCCTTGCTGGGTGTGTGATGGTGGGGTGGTGGTGGTGGTGGTTGCTACCTTGCTGGGAATGTGTGGTGGTGAAGTGGTGGTTGTGCCGGTGGTGGCTGGTCGGTGTTGTTGCGACAGTGATGGTTGGTGGATGTTGTTGCTTGGTGATTGGTATTTGTTTGTTGTTGGTGGCTGAGATAATATATTATTTTAATGAGTAGTATATATTATTTTAATGTATAAAATTGAATTATAAAACATCTGATAAATATGATGTTGTAAAATGATGTGGTAAAATAATAAAGTAGGTGTTTGGTGTTGCAAAATAGCATTTTTTTTACAACATCTGCTGTGGATGCTCTTAGTTTTTCTTTATGTTGGTAAGAAACATGGGTTATTCTCTAAAATGGTTGGTAAGGAAGTAAGATGTATACAATTATCTTTCAATTATGGACGTCAAACTGATTTATTAAACATTTTGTGTTCGGTTGGGAAGAATATAAGGTGAATTTAAAAAATAAAAAAATGTTGAGAGCCAGTTTGACTAATATTGTAGGACATTGTGGGTTTTTGTTAGCTTACTAGTAAAGTTTTTTGACTTTCGAACAAGCAATCTGAGGTTTCATCTCCGCCTACATTAAAAATTAATTGGTGTCTTGATCTAATTATAAAAAGCAATTATCAAGCATGAACATCATAAATTGATGAGGAAAAAAGAAAAAGCCACGGTAAGACTTTGAAACTTTCAAAAGATAAATTCCCATAATTTATAAGATTTGGGAATATTACTAATCTTATTCTCCCGCATCTTACACTTAAAACTTGTGAACTTTTCTTATAGGATTTCACCTAGCTTTATTAAACTTTTCATGATTTCTAAAAGTAGTTTCGTAGTGCCTACTAAACACTAAAGATCCAACTTCTTAGGAATTTAAAGTTTTAAACTGTTAGGAATTTACATTTATAGAAATTTAAAATTTTCAATAGTAAAAATCTCAACAAATGAGCAAGCCCTAAGAGCATCAGCAATGGAAAGGGCAAATGCCAAATTTAAGCCTATTTTACCATTCAGCCCAAAATGCCCACTCCATTAGATATTGTAAAATGTAACTATTGAAAAAAAAAAAAAAAAAAAAACAATTGTGCTACAGTGCGATTCTAAATGTAGAATCACACTGTAGCTCAATGGTAAACGATATATTAATATTTTATGTGTAAATATCAGTCATTTCTCACTCCACGGTCTCTCATCTCTCTCTCTCTCTCCATTGTTGAAGCTCTTTCATCACACACCAAGCCTCTCGCTTCTCTGTCATCCCTTCTCTCTTGCCATTGCTACCGATTCACCCTCACCCATCTCTGAAGCTCTTTCACACCAGGCCTCTCTCTTCTCTCTCATCCCCTCTGGGTATTTTTTTGGGTATGTTTTTGTGGTTTCTGGGGGTGGAGATCGACAAGTGATTTGGGTTTCTAGCGGTGGAGATTGGCAAGTTGTGTGCGTTTCTGGCGGTGGTGGGTTTGTGACTTATGTGGGCGTGGGTCAAGTGGTGTAGTGGTGGAGTGGGTTAGTGTTGGGTTTCTGGTTTTGATTTTTATTTGGATTGGAGATCGGCGAGTGATTTGCTATGGATTTTGGATTTTGATTTTGGTTGGATTTTGCTATGGATTTTGCTCAGCAGAGGTGGGTGGTGTGACTGAGAAGTTGGACGGTGGTGGTGGTGGGTGGTTGACAGAGTAAGAGAAGTAGAGATCAGGGAGAGAAGTGAGAAACATTTTTATATTAATTTAATGTGTAATATATTAAAATAAAAGTTGGGATGCTGGGTATAGTGTAAAATGGTATTGTATAATTGATAAAGTGGCTTTTTAGGATAGTAAAATAGGATAGGATGGCATGAATCATTGTGGATGCTTTAGGGCCCGTTTGGTTTAGGGGTATCTCAATTTTCACATCTCAGTACTTAGTTTTCATAACTCAAACTCAAAACCCATAACTCATCACCCAAACTCTATTTTCACTCAAAAATTCCAACACTTTTGTTTGGTCACAAAACTCAGTCATGTATCTCAGTTAATTTTTGCCAAAATGATGGACCCACCCACTGACAATACACAGAAGAATATGGTTGCTATCCACGTCTTCAAACCCAGCTACACCGAAACCCAGCTCCACCACCACCAATGGCAAACCCTTCATCCACCACTATCAACCAAGCTCCACCTCCACCACCACCAACGACAAATCCGGAAATCCACAACCACAACCACCACCACCAACAGCCTTCAACACAACCACAACCTCCACCAAAAAATCCAAATGAATCAAAAATCCAAACCCACCAACAGCCCTCAACCAAATGTGTTTGATTGAAGAAGAAAAAAAGAAAAAGAAAAAAGAAGAAGCATCAGGTCTCACTGCGTTACAGCCATCACCGTGTGAAGAAAAAAAAAAGAAAAAAGAGAGAAGCAACTAAGAGAAGAAACCCGAGTGAAGAAGAAAGAAAGAAAGAAAAGAAAAAAGAAAATAGAGAAGAAAGCATCAGGTCTCATCACCAGCGAAGCTTCCGATCCCCTATAGCCTATCAAATCCCCGGCGAAGCATCAGGTCTCATCAGCCCATCTCTATCTCCATCTCTCCATCTCTATCTCTCTACCGGCGCCATCAACCACTACCAATCCACCACCACTAACTCATAATTGATGTCCACGACGATGTACAAGCTGATGTCCATGGCGAAGGGTTTGGTCTGAGCTTGGATTGAAGACCTAAGTCATGACTTGTGGTTGATCGAAGACCCAAATCATGAGCTTGGATCAAAATCCTTAGATTGAAGATGAACCGATCTGGGTTGAGCTTGATGGTGACGACTTGTGGTTGCTCGTGGTGGTGATGACTGGCGTGGTGGTGGCGGCGACTTGTGGAAGAGCAATGAAGGTCAGTGAGAAGAGAGAGGTCCGGGTAAAAGAAAACAAAAATGAAGAAGGAGAAGAGACAGAGAAGAACCGGTTGGAGAGAGAGACGTTACTTGATGGGACGAGTCATACGGGTGGGCTCCATGAGGTCAAAAATTCAACTCAAATTGAGTTTGAGCGATGAAAATAGGGAGAGGAAATCAAGCCAAACACAATATTTTCAATGGGTCCCACACAATTCTCAGTTTGAGTGATGAGAACTAAGTCATATGACTTAAAACAGGGGTAATCCAAACAGGCCCTTAATAGTCACGAGTCAAGATTGTATTTTTTTCAAAGTACAATTTTATTATTTTTTTTTAACAGTTGTAGGTTCAAAAAGCTAAAAAAAAAACTATATTGAATGTTAAGAGATTTGCATTGGCTCGTGCAAATATTTTTGTCTATTTTAGCATGAGAACCTATTTTTTCTATTTTACATATTTACTTTTCAAAACACCTCATACCAGATTATCTATTTTAAACAACATTTTATTGAAATATCAATTTTTATAATTGTTTCTCTTTTTTCACACATAATAATCACCATCCACTCTTTTCCTTCATCCTTAAGATATGTAAAAAATAATAATAAACAACTAAATGCAAAATGAATAGTATTAGTGTAAATTAATATGGTTACTGTAGCAAACTTGTAAATTTACACAATCATACATAGACTGATGTGGATCATTTTTAGGCAGAATTGTGTAAATTCTACATATTTTTTTTATTATACATGGATTGATATGAATGCTTTAACACTTAACCGATACAAATGCCCTATCATTGTAAGAAAAAAAAAATGTATGTAAGCATATAGTTATTTTTATTTTTTTTACCAAAAAGAGGTTATTTTTATTTTCTTAATCAAGGACAAAGACCTTATTCTCCGAGTGATTGACACTTAACAAATACAAATGCTCTATCGTTGTAAGAAAAAAAAAATTGTATATAAGCATAGTTATTTTTATTTTTTTTACCAGAAAAAAGGTTATTTTTATTTTCTTAATCAAGGACAAGGACCCTATTTCTTGAGTGATTGAAAAAACTTTATAGTATTTGTTAGTTGATTGGTGTAACTAATCCAAGGATATGAATAAGACAATGCACCATTGATCGTGATGTTTACTCAAATTTTTAAAGCAAAATTGAGAGGGATTTAGCTTTTTAAAAAGCAATGGCTTTTGTATGAAGCAACAATTGAGCTGCTTGCCAAAAACTACAGTAAAAAGCTGAATCATCCTCATGCTAAACATTCCGTAGGTAACTTCTGCATTTTATAAGCTTAAAACATTTTTCGAGAAACCCACAAAGGGACCCTTATTTTACTCTTTGATTTACAATTCTTAAATCTAAATCAATGGCTTCGTAGGATCAAAGCCACCACTGCAATGTTATAAAAAGTTTAATAACTTTTTTCCTGTTTTGCTTGGAAGGACCACAAATTACATTTTATCATTTGGAAGAAAATGGGACCATTTTCTTCAGGATGACATACGTTTAGTTTAGGCCTATATTCTTTTTGTGGTTGGCAACCAAAAACTATGGAAAAGGTTTTGGACCTAAATCTCAAAGACCTTTTTGTGTTCGATTGGGAAGAATATAAATTGTTTTTAAAAAAAATTTGAGAGTTATCCGTCATTCAGTTTGACTAACATTACAGGACTATGTGGATTTTAGTTAGATTTTAACTAGTAAAGTCTCTTTTCTCTAGAATAAGAGATCTGAAATTCTATTTGTACTTACACCAAAAATCAATTGGTATCTTAACTTAATGATAAATGACAATTATCAAGAATGAATATCATAAATTGAAACTTTACCTCTCAAAAAAAAAAAAAAAAAAAAAAAAAAAAAAAAAAAGAAGAAGAAGAAGAAGAAGAAGCCATGGTAAGACTTTGAAATTTTCAAATCTATATTCCCATAATTTATAAGATTTTAGAATATTACTAATCTTATTCTCCCGCATCTTACACTTAAAATTTGTGAACTTTTCTGATAGGATTTCACCTAGCTTTATTAAACTTTCATGATTTCTAAAAGTAGTTTCGTAGTGCCTACCAAGCACTAAAGATCCAATTTCTTAGGAATTTAAAGATTTAAACTGTTAGGAATTTACGTTTATAGAAATCTCAAATGGTCAATAGTAAAAAATCTTAGCAAATGAGCAAGCCCTAATAGCCACATGAGTCGAGATTGGATTTTTTTCAAAGTACAATTTTTTTAAATTTCATTTTTTTAAAAAATGTTTTTTTTTTTAAACAAGTGTAGTTTCAAAAAGTTAAAAAAAATAAACTACTCTAATATATTGAATGTTAAGATATTTGAGTTAACTCGTATAAATATTTTTGTCTATTTTAGTATAAAAACTTACTTTTTCTATTTTACATACTCAATTTGTAGAATACCCTGCACTAGATTATCTATTTTAAACTACATTTTATTGAAATATCAGTTTTTCTTAATTGTTTTTTTTTCACACACAACAACTACTATTCACTTTCTTCTTCTATCCTCAAAATACGTAAAAAGATAATAAACAACTAAATGCAAAATTAATAGTGTTAGTGTAAATTTACGTGGTTACTATAGTTAGTGTAAATTTACGTGGTTACTATAGCAAATTTGTAAATTTACACAATTATATATGAACTGATATGAGTTATTTTTAGGTAAAATTATGTAAATTTTACACATTTTTTTATTACACACGGATTAATGTGAATGCTTTAACACTTAACAAATACAAATGCCCTATCATTGTAAGAAAAAAAAAAAGTATGTAAGCATAGTTATTTTTATTTTTTTTTACCAAAAAAAAAGTTATGTTTATTTTCTTAATCAAGGACCCTATTCGCTGGCCGATTGAAAAACTTTGTAGTATTTGTTACTTGTTAGTTGATTGGTTTAACTAATCCAAGGATGAGTAAGACAATGCACCATTGATCGTGATGTTTACTCAAATTTTTAAAGCAAAATTGAGAGGGATTTAGCTTTTTAAAAAGCAATGGCTTTTGAATGAAGCAACAATTGAGCTGCTTGCCAAAAACTACAGTAAAAAGCTGAATCATCCTCATGTTAAACATTCCGCAGGTAACTTTTGCATTTTAAAAGCTTAAAACATTTTTCGAGAAATCCACAAAGGGACCCTTATTAGTATTTGATTTACAATTCTTAAATCTAAATCAATGGCTTCGTAGGATCAAAGCCACACTGCAATATTATAAAAAGTGTAATAACTTTTTTCCTGTTTTGCTTGGAAGGACCACATTTTACATTTTGTAATTTGGAAGAAGAGGGGACCATTTTTTTTTTTTTTTAAGGCAAGAGGGGAGTCGGGGACCATCTTACTTCAATATTACGATTGTTTAATTTAGGTTTATATGTGGATTCCAATTAGCTCAATTGGTAAAATCTTTATTAGTTGTATAAGAGATCAAGAGTTCAATCTTTACCTACACTAAAAACTAATTGATGTTTTAGTTTAATAATAAAAAACTATCATTATAAGTGGACACCATATATTGAAACTCTCTTAATACAAAATTTATCCTATCTTTTTGTGGTTTGCAACCAAAAACTGTAGGAAAGGTTTTGGGCCTAATTCTCTAAGACCTTTTTATTAAAGACTGAGCAAAAGATTGCTATGTCAGTCAGTCATGGGCCTCGAATGGAATTGGCATTGGCATAGCTCGTCCAATGATGGAGACTTTTTAGTTTTTGTTTTTGATTTTTTTTTTAATAAGATTGAGAAGACCAAAAATAAATGATCTCCCATTTTGCTTTGACAAATGGGCCATGTTGGGTTCGGTTCATATGACTTGTTCGGGTTAAAGTAAATTCGTTATGCATTGGACTGAAATAGATTGTTATTCTAAAAACACGTACCTATCCCTTACGAATTTACGACCAATATTTTTTGATGAAAAGAAAAACTTTATTGAAGTCAAAAAGCCAAAATAACACACAGAAAACAGAATAGGGACTGCCTTAGCCTTACACAGATTGATTAGCCTCCTCAAAAATTACATTTACAAAGGCATGGCTATGCCCTAAATCAAAGGATCCAAAAACTGAATTAAGTAATGCCCGTCTGGCGAAATTATGAGATTTTTTTTTTTTTCATTAAAAAAATTATGACCCGTATTAAAAAAAAAAAAAAACTTGAATATTTTATTTTTCTTTCATTCAAAATATAAATAACAGACAAATAAATCACTTAAAGATAATATTTATGGCTAGCCTTTTTATATAAAATATGAAATAAAGTAGTTCAATAATTCCCCCCCCCCTCGCCCCTAAAAAAAAAGCTCAATACCATAGTCCTATAATATTAATTAACCCATAGTCCAATAATGAGCATTGGGTGCATCTATTTTAGATAAAATATGAAATAAAGTTAAACCATTTATAAAAAAATAACTAATTATATAAAATTTAAAGAATAAAAGTTAACATGTTAGGTCAAGAAAAATTTATATAATATTACTATTTTTATGTGTGTTTTAATAAGTATTACTGTTGTATTGGGCAGGGCCGACTGAATGGTGGAGCAAGAAATGCGGCCGTCTAAGGTCCCAAGTAAAAAAAAAAAAAGTCCCCAAATTTTAACCAATAGGGTTATTTATAATCAATAACTAAAATAATTTTTTTTATTAGATGAAAAACAAATAAAAAAATAGAGAAAAATGCAACGTCCACAATATTTTTCACAATACTTTTACAACTAATGCTAAGTAGCAGGTTGCCTATTGTTGATGGCAAATAAATAATTATAGTGATATTTTCAAATAGAAAACAAAAAGCAATTTAAAATCTAGGATTTGTTGTAAAAAATATTGTGAATGTTGCACATTTAAAAAAAAAGAATAATAATAAGAGTTTAGTTAGCAAATTTTTACTAGTTTTCATCTAAGTCTACCACTAACATTACTGTTTTACTTACCACTATCAATCTATCACATCAACAAGTATGAAAAATTTTGTCAAATTTTTTGTCTATAAAATTTCTAAAAAAAAAATTCTATGTAGTTCATGTTAATTAGTAGTAATTTTGCATCTAAAATAAGATGATCAATTTTCACCTTAGGCCCCCAAATGCATTAAGCCGCCCCTGGTATTGGGCTCATTGGGCTAATATCCTCACACACACTACGATACACCATTCCTTAGGCCAAAGGCTTATAAGGCAAGGGTGGGAGGTGTCTCTCCCCAATGTGGGATTGAGCAAATTCGTGTGGGTGGGATGTAGGTCGATCCTTACCCATTCTAAAGCGAACAATACTTGATTGGGGGTCGAGACGAAAGTCCTCCCACAACTGTTTACTCAAAAAAAGAAAAAATGTATAATTAATAATAATAAATTCTGTCATAAATTATTATTTTTTTTTAAAAACTAATCAATTTTAGTAGTAGATTTAACATTGGAAATGATCATTTATATATATATAATCGGAGCCTCTGCTGGCACCACAATTTTCCATGTCAGCACAATATTTAAAAAATAAAAAATAAAAATAAAAACATTATAACACCTCAAAACCCTAGCAACCTTACCCCTCTCTCAAGTTAAGAAATATAAAGCCACAGTTTCTGCAAACTCTCTCTCTCTCCAAATGTAAATATCAAATTCAACCCCTTTAATTTCTCTTTATATTTTTGAGGCTTCTATAGAGTTATAGTGAGTTATGCTGATTTTGTTTTTTGTGTGTGTGTATATAGATGGTCATAATACTCCGGTATTCCAAGAGAAGTTTGTGTTTTCGTTAATTGAAGGCCTTAGAGAGATAAGTGTTGCAGTTTGGATCAGCAATACAAAAGACGATTTCATTGGCAGTGGAAAGTAATTATTTTGTCTCATATTTTTGTTTTTTGAATTGATTTTGTGTGCTTTTTAGATCCTTTTGGATCAATTTTGTTAATTGGGTGTTTTTTTTTTTTTTTTTGATAGGGTCCAATTGGGGAAGGTTCTTTCAAAGGGTTACAACGACCGCACTTGGTGTCTGTATACTAATAGTGGGGGGTAAGTGATAGTGGGGGGTAAGTGCTATAAATTACTAACCTTTTTAAGTGTATAATATGTTTATAAAATTATCTATAATATTTTGTCCTCCGAAAATTTTATCTCTTTAATTTTAGTATATTGTGTTTCTTAAGTTATAGACAGATTTTCTTTGTTTCTTATTTTCAATAATAAATCATTTTATTGTAATACTGGTAATTGTTTGAAAAATCCAATATGTTCATATCTCTATAGAATAGAGAATAGTAGAAGCCAATTTTATTACAACTACTTAAATTGAGTTGACTTAATTCCGTACAATTACAAAGTATAGCATGAAAGATAATGGAATTAATTGTTGTAATTTTTATTTTCTTTCCATGTTTTGAATTTCCATGTTTTTATTGTTGATGAGAAATTAAGGCTCAGTTGCACAATATGTGTAAATTCTTCAGAAGGCTATTTTAAATAGTAAGTCAATGCGTCTCTTACATTTAGGTATTAGTTAGAATTATTTTCAAATGATTGTACCAATAAAAGTGAATGTGTATAAATTTTGTTTAACTATCCCGTGCATTGTACGGGTTAGCGACTAGTTTTGCTAAAATTGAAACTTTGCAGAAACTGAAAATTTAACATATTAGGTCAAGAAAAATGTAGAAAAAATAATAATACAATCTATCATAAACTATTAAAAAAAAAACCCCAATCATATTAGTAGTATATTTAACATTGGAATCAACTTATTTTGTTGAAATTGAAATTTTTTTACTGAAAGTACTGTACATAAAGGTAAAAGTTAGATGAAATAGTATAGTGAGACCCATGAATAGTACCAAAAGTGCAGTGAAACCCATGAATAGTAGAAAAAATAAGCTGAATAGTAAAATAAGTCGAATAGTAAAATAAGTTGGCAAAATTAATCATGCCAAACAGACACTCTTGTCTATGAATGAATTAAATATTAATATTACTTTTGAATTTAAATAATAAATTTGGAGAACAAATCGAAACTTCCATATTCTTTATTAAAAAGTAGATCGATATTAACTAAGAATTCTATTTCAATTACTATATAACAGATCACTTGGAAGCAACCATTGTTATAGTTCAAGAAATAGTGTGTCAATAAAAAGCTCATAGAATTGATTGCAATTCTTTTTCTTATGTCTTTCACTGGTAGAAGTAGAAGTAGAAGTAGAACCCATCACTATAGCAACAGATGTATGGGTTAACCTATTTTTCCATGGGTCTAAAAAAGCATATATCTAGACTAGTTTTTATCCTTCATATTTGAAAGAATTAACGCCAACAGCATTGTGTGTGGCTCAAGTGATACCTCATTATATTTTAAAAAAAAAATGTTTGGATTCAAATTCCCCTTACCGGCTGTAACTATTGAATCATTAACAAAATCTTTTTTTTTTTAATAATAAAATTGAATGGATTAACAAGCGCGACTCAGGGGGTGTTTGGTGAGTGTTTCTAAACAACAATTTTCAGTTTTTAAACAATATTTCACATATTTCCACATACTTTTTCACCCATACGTATTTCCACAAAAGTTTTTAAACAACAATTTTCAGTTTTTAAACACATATACCAAACGAGCCCTCAATTTTTGCTAGGTCCACTTCCTACTTGCCACGCACTTGTAAAAAATCCACATCTCTACGTGTCATTTTGTTAATTTTTATTTTCTTCTTTGTGGTTTGTGGTAATATCTATATAATAACTAATAGCAAAAACATTTGACTTTTTGTTGATAATTTTTTATTACGTCATGTGACTACATAAATTAATGCCATATGTACATTTAAAAAAAGTTGAACAGTTGTGTCTTTTCATTTGATGGAAATTTTAGTACTATTTTCACTTTTTAGAACCATTGTATTCAGTAGTAAATCAGAGACACAATGTTCTGACTCTTTGAACAGTAGTTACAAAATATTTTGACTCTTTTTGCCTTATATACACGCATACACGCCCCTTAAAAGCCCAATTGCCGATACTAAACTATAGACACAACGTTTGATAGTAGATATAAATTAAACATCACTTCTTTCTTTTATCTTTAACTTTGCACTCTTCTTTTCCTCTCTCTCCCTCTCTCTAAAATTTATTTCCTATGGACAACTTTGAAACAAATTTCTCCATGAAATTTTTCTCCTATTAGCAAGGACTTCTCTTTTCAGTAACACCGGACAGCAAAGTGTCAAAACAAATTTAAAGGTCAGATACCTTTTCTGAAATGTATGGTAAAGAAAAAAAATTGTATGGTAAAAAAATTGGGTTTTAAATACAGATGAAGTATTAGGGTGACAATAGGATATATCAAGTAACGTATTACAATATTTGTAACTGAAACTCAAAGAATTGAAATGCCCCTGAAATGCCTACTATTTTAAAACTTAGATCATTGCAAAAAAGTACATTACTATACGATAAGGATGACAAAAGATCTGATGTTGAGAAAAGAAAACGTGAAAATAAAAAATAAAAAAGGAAGATTTTTTTTTTCTCAGTAGTATTTTACAGGCTCTCAACACCTTATCACTGTTGTTGAGGCCTCAACCACCATGAGATCTGTCAAAACGTTGAGATGAATGCTTCTGCAAAATCTTTTGAAAAAAAAAAGAAAAGAAAAAAAGAAAGGAGAACGATGACGACGTAATATGTAAAAACAATCTTTCATTCTTATTGTTTTTGTGATTGAAACTAATTTGTTTGTGAGGAAGAGAATGAAGAGACTGAGACTGAGGGAGAGGAAGAGATTTGTGAGGATGAGAATGAAGAATAGAACATCTGAACGTGTGGCCATTGGGAAAGAAAAGTCAAGGTATTGGGAAAGTAAAAATAATTTAAATGTGTGGATGAGAACAATTCAAGATAAGAGTAAAAAAAAAAAAAAATAACAAAGAAATAAAGATGAGAGAATTAAAAAAACGGTGGAGCAAGAAAAAAAGAAGAAGGAAAATACGGATCAGACTTATGCAATTTTAGGAATTTAAAACTTCTTTTTACTCAAGTAATTTCCCACCCTCATCCCAGTGTCACTTTCTCTTCTGCGGTACTCACTAATTGATTTGATTTTATTTTTTTATGGGCTCATTGATTGATTTTTTAAAATTATAAAATAGGTTGAGTGATATTAGATTATTTACATTGATGGGACTGACGAAATCAACTACAGATGAACCTAACGTTACAGACGAAATCATCCTCATGGACGAACTGAAACAAATGCCTCCATCGCTGATGAAGGCATCAGGACCATTCAATACCACCAATAACACCTCGGACGGTTACAACAATAGCTATGCAGACTGTTGAAAGTACATTAAGATCCCCTTATTAAGCAGGAGGCGTTACTAAGAAGGGCATTAACATCCCATTATTAACCACAACGGTCAGAATCCAAGGCAACCTATATATAAGGCTCTCACATCACCAACACGAGGCACTTAGACACTCTCAGATGTATTTCTTGCTCTGTGATATTGCATTATTCTTTCATCAGTTTGAACTTCTTGATATTGACTTTGGTATCGGAGATTTTGTGGCAGGCACCACACTGGTGACCACTTTGAGGACACTATCACCTGGGCTGAAGATCGGTTCCATCTGCCATCTCTGACTGACGAACTTATGCTTCATTAGTTTGGCGCCATCTATGGGGACAACATTTTCAGATTCATATTTGAAAACGTAGTTTCCATCAACTTCAACGCTCAGATGGAATCCAATCCAGATTCCGCAGCCTTGGCCCAGCAAGTTCAAGCCCTTGTAGCCATCATTGAAGAACTCACCAAACAAAATCAGGAAATGAAGCTACGACTTCAACAGGTCCAACAGGCTCAACAGGAGGAGAACCGGTCCAAGGATAACATGGAGGGAGAAGGGGATAGCCATAGGAGGAGTATTCATCAAAGACCAACTACTCCGGACGAGCAGAATTCAGATCTCCTTCGAGAGATGAGGAAGGAGATGGATGAACTGAGGAACGCCATTAAGGAGAAGACGGACCGAAGTGTAGATAGAATGATAAGGGTCACAGATTCGCCTTTCACCGCGGCGGTACTTGAATACCCAGTATCGTCAAAGTTTCGTTTACCTCAACTTGAGCCATTCGACGGACTCAAGGACCCTCAGGATCAAATTAATACCTTCAAGACGATGCTAGGTCTCCAACAGCCACCCGACGAGATACTGTGTCGTTCCTTTCCCACCACTCTCAAGGGAGCTGCAAGGGAATGGTTCACAAAGTTGCCGACATCGTCCGTCGACAACTTCGAGCAGTTGAGCAATGCCTTCTTGCGTCACTTCATAGGAGGGCAGCATCCAAAGAGGCCAGCAGACCATTTACTCACCATCAAACAGGGGGAAAAGGAAACCTTGTGGTCATACGTGAAACGTTTTACTCGGGAGACCGTCGAGGTAGACGAAGCTGATGACAAAGTACAGCTGACGACCTTCAAAGCAGGGCTAAGATCTAGAGATCTTGTGGCTTTACTCACGAAGAATCCTCCAAAGACGATGGCAGAAATGCTTCTAAAAGTATAGAAGTACATGAATGCCGAAGACGCTTTAGCAGCCATAAAGGACGTAGAGAAGCCAGGAGACAAAGGAAGAAGGGGTGACGAGTGCAGGGGTCAAAAGAGGGAACGTCCAGATCGTCGAAATAATGACAAGAACAGAAGAAAAGATGATAAAGGTCTTCAGACGGTAAGATTTAGTCCTCTGGTTATGCCTGTTGACAAAATTTTAACGCAGATTAAGGACGAGCACTATCTCAAATGGCCAAGACCATTACACTTATCCCTTAAAGTCTGTGATAAGAACAAGTACTGCCGATTCCATAAGGATCACAGCCACAACACAGAAGATTGTAGAGACTTAAAGGAGCAAATAGAGGAGCTGATACGGAAAGGAAAATTACAGAAATATGTGAAGAAGGGGGAATATAGTAAGTTCAGAGACAGAAATAAAAGCCAGCATGAGTCCTCCTCTAGAAATGACGATCGCCCGTCCCAACCTCCACAGGATGTCATCGGGGAGATAAAGACGATCACAGGAGGGCCATTCTCAAGAGGGTCATTTAAATCCCTCAAGAAAGCGTATTAGAGGTAGGTAAATAGAGTCCACACAATACCTCAGTTCAAGCAACAACGAACGAACCGGGACATGTCCTTCAATGAAGTGGACGCCAGGGGAGTGAAGCAACCCCACAATGACCCTTTGGTTATAATGCTGAACATAGAGGGATTCAATACCAAAAGGATCCTCATGGACAACGGTAGCTCCGCAGACATCATCTACCTCTTTGCTTTCCAGCAGCTGAAGCTAGATCCACAGAGACTGCGCCCATTTGACTCTCCTCTCGTCAACTTCAGCGGAAACAGGGTATATCCCAGGGGCATAGTGACGTTGACAGTAACAATGGGGACCTACCCAGTGCAGTTGACCCGTCAATTAGATTTCCTAATGGTAGATTGCCCCTCATCTTACAATGTCATCATTAGGAGGCCCACGCTCAACAAATGGAAAGCAGCCACGTCCACCTACTGTTTGAAGGTGAAATTCCCAACAGATAACGGTGTCGGCAAGGTAAAAGGAGATCAAGTCCTGACTAGAGAGTGTTATCAGGCCATCCTGGCTGTAAAGGAGAACCACACACGGATGATTGAAGAGAAGGAAGAAGGCAAAATGAAAGCCTTGGAAATAGTGGAACTGGTTGAAGGAGAAGCAAACAAGACGACGAAGATAGGGACGACGCTAAGCCCTGAGATGAGAACAAGACTCAACCAATTCCTGAAAGAAAATCAAGATGTCTTCTCATGGAGCCATGAGGACACGTCGGGCATAGCTCCAAAAGTCATCCAGCATAAGTTGAATGTGAACCCGGAAAGGAAACCCATCCAGTAAAGACGAAGAGTCTTCGCCCCAGAACGAGACCAAGCAGTCGCCGATAAAGTTACCAAGTTGTTGACGGCAAGGTTCACCCGGGAAGTGCATTATCTTGAATGGCTCGCAAATGTCGTCCTAGTGAAGAAGGTAAATGGAAAATGGAGGATGTGCGTAGACTTCACAGACCTGAACAAGGCATGCCCGAAGGACAGTTTCCCCCTACTGAGAATAGACCAGCTAGTGGACTCTACAGCCAGCCAGACGCAAGTTACTGACGTTCATGGATGCCTTCTCGGGATATAACCAGATAAGGATGGCTGAGGAAGATCAGGAGAAGACTACTTTCATCACGAGTCAAGGACTCTACATTTACAAGGTAATGCCTTTTGGATTAATGAATGCCAGAGCTACGTATCAGAGGCTGGTGAACAAAATGTTCAGCCAACAAATTGGGAGAAACATGGAAGTATACGTGGATGATATGCTCGTCAAAAGTAAGGAAGAGCTCACACATCTGGACGATCTGAAGGAGACGTTTGCTACCCTCAAAAAATACCAGATGAGGTTGAATCCTAGTAAGTGTGTTTTTGGTGTAACTTCAGGGAAATTCTTGGGATTCATGGTGTCCCAAAGAGGAATAGAAGCAAACCTGGAGAAAGTGCAAGCCATAATCAACATGGCATCGCCTAGAATCGTCAAGGAAGTCTAGAAGCTCACAGGAAGGATTGCCGCTTTAAACAGGTTCGTCTCTAGAGCTACGGGCAAGTGCCTACCCTTTTTCAAGACCTTGAAATAGGCTTTCGCCTGGACCGACGAATGTGAAGCAGCGTTCTAAGAACTCAAACGTTACCTGAGTAGTCCACCCCTCTTAAGCCTATCCAAAGAAGGGGAAGACCTATATTTGTACTTGGCAGTGTCAGCTTCAGCAGTGAGTGAAGCCTTGATTAGAGAAGAAGGCAAGAAACAACTCCTAGTTTACTACGTCAGCCAAGCTTTCCAAGAGGCTGAGTCCAGGTATCCACAGATTGAAATGATTGCGTTTGCGTTACTAGTAGCCTCACGCAAGCTAAGGCAATACTTTCAAGCGAATCCCATTCTCGTTATGACGGACTAACCAATCAAGAAATCCATGAACAAACTTGAGGCAGCCGGAAGAATGGTCCAGTGGACAATTGAACTCAGTCAATTTGACATTGAGTACCATCCCAGAACAGCCATCAAGGCATAAGCTTTGGCAAACTTCATCGCAGAGTTCACCTTTCTGGACGAAGACAACCTCACCGATGAAGTCGAGCAATGGACGATATAGACTAATGGTTCGTCAGCCCAAAGGAGGGGGGGAATAGGGGTCGTCATAACCACCCCCGACAGAGAGATGCTCAAGTATGGAGTTCAACTGAAATTTTCGGCTACCAACAACGAAGCTGAATACGAAGGGATACTGACGGGATTGAGGCTCAATAAAGGCGCTTGGAGCTAAGAACTTGTTAGTCCAAAATGATTTAAAGCTAGTGATCGAGCAGATCAGGGGGGAGTACGAAGCAAAGGAAGAGAGAATGCAGAAATACTTCAGGCTGATGAAACATCTGACTTAGGAGTTCGATACGGTGGAATTTGTACAGATCCCAAAAAGTCAGAATATAGGGGCAGATGAAGTCTCGAAGCTAGCATCGTCAGAAAAAGGGGAGATTAGCATGGACTTGGCGATGGAAGTCCAGAAGCACCCCAACATTGAAGAAGTCCTAACATTCACAATCCAGAGCGCAAACAGCTGGATGACACCAATAATGTCTTTTCTCCAGGACGAGCACCTCCCTCAGAATACAGAAGAAGTTAAAAAGATTAGGAAGAGGGCGGCAGATTTACAATCCTCAATGACGCCTTATACAAGAGAGGCTTCTCCATGCCTTACTTGAAGTATGTCGACGAAGAGGAAGCCAGATACATACTGGAAGAAATCCATGGAGGAGTTTGCGGCGACCACACCGGCCCTAGATCCCTGGTAAACAAGGTAATCCGAACAGGTTATTTTTGGCCTACTATACAGGTGGACGCTGTTGAAATCGTCAAGAAGTGCAACAAGTGCCAGCGATACGAGAATGTACAACGGCTTCCAGCAGAGAGACTGACGACGATAGCCTCCCCGTGGTCATTCGAACAATGGGGAATCAACATCGTCGGTCCACTACCCCAAGGTAAAGGTCAGGTAAAATTCCTACTAGTTGCTATTGATTACTTCACAAAGTGGGTTAAGGTAAAGGCTCTAGCAACAATCACCGAGGCAAGAATTCAGAGCTTTGCGTGGAAGACTATAATCTGCAGGTTTAGGATTCCCTTGACGATTATATCAGATAATGGAAGGCAGTTCGACAACCAAGGCTTCAGAGACTTCTGTTCAAACCTTGGAATCAAGAACCAGTTCTCGTCCCCAGGGCATCCCCAGGCAAACAGACAGACGAAAGTAACGAATCGGACGCTGCTCAAGATTATCAAAGCCAAGCTGGACGATGCGAAGGGTGCCTGGCCAGAAGAATTACCAAATGTCCTGTGGGCTTACAAAACCACGACGAGAACCCCAACAGGAGAAACCCCCTTCAGGCTTACCTACGGCATTGAAGCAGTAATCCCAGTCGAAGTAGGAGTAACGAGCATCAGGCGAGAGACATTCAACGAAGACTGCAATGACGATAAACTGCGACTCAACCTGGACTGTTTGGATGAAGTGAGAGACAAAGCCTCCAGCAAGATGACAAAGTACCAGTTGAAGATGGCCGAATACTACAATAAGAGGGTTAAACTCAAACGACTGGACATAGGTGACCTCGTCCTGCGCAAGATCACCACAGCAACTAAAGACCCTACCCAAGGAAAGTTGGGTCCCACATGGGAAGGACCTTACCGAGTCGTTCACTGCTCAAGACAAGGCAGTTACCACCTGGAAACCATGGACGGACAGAGACTCCCTTGACCATGGAACATTGAGCATTTAAAGAAGTACCACCAATAGATGTAACAAACAAATATATTCATTCCTAAAATTAATAAAAGAATTATTCATCTAATGTCTTTGTGTAAGCAGGTCTAGTCAACCGTACGACGTAAAATGACTAAGTAACAAAATTCCGCCTTGACTAGTGTAAGTTACTGACGAAGCCATAAAACATGACAAAATCCCTTGAAAGGGTGTAAGTTAAAAGGCTAAGTAACAAGATTCTGCCTTGACGGATGTAAGTTACTGACGAAGCCATAAACATAACAAAATTCCTTGAATGGGTATAAGTCAAGTAACAAGACTCCGCCTTGACGGGTGTAAGCCACTGACGCAGGCACAATCCTTTAGTGGGCGCAAGTGACAAGATTCCGCCTGACGGATGCAGGTTACCGACGAATCCACATAGAATAAAATAAAAAAAATAAAAAAGAGAGAGAGAAGGGACAAGAACGTTGCAACAAATCAAAACAAAGCTCAGGTTGTATCCAAGCCCCTTTGAAGGATTGTGAGTTGCAGACTAAGTAGAAAATCAGTGACGAATGGAGGGGAAAGGCCACAACTAAAGATTTATGCTAAGTACAAGGTATGGACGAATGTAAAGTAGCTCAAGCATTTGACGAACAACTAAGTATGCAGCAAATTCAATTAAAAGCCCAAAAACCAAGGGCAATTACCATTGTTGTTATACCCAAAAAAGACCCATAAATGCTGGGCCACAAACATTGTTCTCAAAACGGAATAACAAGTAATTGTTTTGAAATTAGATTTACAAAAAAAAAAAAAGGCCCAAAACATGACGGGCATCCACAAAAATGAAAATTTTTTCCTAAGTAATGAGGTCAGGCATCAGCAGCAGAATTTTCACTAGCCAGAGCGTTAGTAGCGGTCTCAAGGGCATCACCTTCGAGAGAAGAGGATTGGGCAGCTTTGTATGTCGCCATCTCTTTGTCAACCTCCTCCAGGTCCAAACTCTCCATGTCAACTCCAGTAGGATGCTTGACCAGATATCTCCTGAGAAGCTCGAAGCCTTTGAAGTACCAACTAAAAAGTACTGTATTGTACTCGTCAGTTGTTTGGAAGGCCTCAACTGATCTGGCGGCAATTGTTTTAAGGTTTTCCTTGGCAGTAAGGAGCTGCTTGTCCTTTTCTAGAGTCAATTTGCACTCAACTTTGAGGTCGTCATCCAAGGTCTTGACCTTCGCCTTTAAAGAGGTAGCCTCGTCCATAGAAACAATTAAATCCTTCTTCAGCTCAGAATTCTCCTTCTCCAAGGCCTCCATCTTAGATGTTAAGGATGCCACTTTAGCCTCTTGAGTAAAATACTCAGAGGTGATGTGAAGACTTTCCCCCAGCACCTGGAAAGAAGTTTTTAAGTTGTCAGTAAAAAAAAAAAAAAGAGTGTACACCCTACCCGAACGAGCCTGTGGACGTGACGAGACGTAACCTTATTAAGAAGCACGTCAGAGAGGGTCCTCAAGTCTGCTACAGTCACGTCCTCATGAGCCCTGTCCACTGCCAATCTCTTGTCATCCCATATAGTGGACGACCGAGAATCAACCTTCTCCTTCTCCTTACCAGATACACGCAGCCTTTTGGAACTTGGGGTAGGGATCTCTTCTACCGACGTGGCTGGAGAAGCCGTCCTCATCGTCTTAGTAACGGAAACTATGGGATTGACGGAGCCAAGGGGAGTGACGAAAGGACCCTTCTCGGTAACGCGCACTGTCTTCTTCCCAATGTTTGACAGCGGCTTATCCTTCTTGGACCTCATCTTCGCGTACATATCCTTATTGAACTTGGTCGTCATTTCTGCAAGAGAAAAACACTTAAAAGAAAACCCAAGTGTACATAAGAAGAGTCAATACTGACGATGTCAATACTTACTTTTTTTTTTCCTTCAATACCAATATTACGAAGAACGTAAGGAGATGGGTCAAGTCCAAGGTTGTAAAAGGCAAGGGTCCGGGGATTAACCAGATCGTCCCAGCTTTCAATTGTCTCTACATATCCTATCGCGGTTTCAACACGCTCCTTATGCCTGCTCTTAAGCTTAGGTCGTCTCTTAACTGTGCCAAACGAAAGATAAAGGAGTTAGTAGCGATAAATAGAAAATGCGGCAAAACTGAAATGACGGGGAGAAATACTGACGCACCTAAAGTCGGCGTTCCCCACCGACAAAGCAACCTCGGGATATCGCCCCAATCCCTACTGGATTGAGTTTCAAAATCATCCCCGGACACAAAGAAAAATCGCAATTTCCAATACCTGAAGGACGAAGGTAAACCCTTGACAATCCTTGTTCTTCTCTCCCAAGGGACTAACTCATAGTATCCATACTCCTTCGACTCTTTCAAACGGTATAGGTAGGTGAGTTCACCTACCTTAATCATGTCTCCGTTAGCAGCCAACCATATTTGCATACAGTTGACCACAATTCTCCATGAGTTGGGTATGAACTGCCCAGAAGCAATACCAAAATAGGCCAGAAGTTCCATTAGGAATGGGTGGAGGGGGAGCTTAAGCCCGCAGGTGAAGGCCGACTCATAAAAACATAACTCACCTAGAAAAAAATGACAGGCCCTATCCTCGTCATTAGGTCGACGAACATGAACCCGCTCCGGAAATTGAAACCTATCCTGGAATCTACTCATAGTGTCGGCATCCAGACCGCACACCTCCCCGAGGGCATAAAAAGCCCTAACCTCTCGAGGGGTAGAGACGACTGTATCTCCCTCCACCGGTTCACCATTAGACGATAACCTAGTCTCGAGGTCGCTAGACCTAACCTCAAACATCGTCTTTCTATCTCTCACCAGACCCTCGAACCAATTAAGCAATTGGCGAAGCAGAGGCAGCAAGTCGCCCAAAATAACACTCAGACAATTGCCCTTAAAGACAAAATTCTCTAAATGTGGGAAAACACCCAAAGACCCTTCTAGGCTCACAAAAAGAAAGGAAATTGATGGGCAAGCTATCCTAACCTCAGAACTATTAACCATGGAAATACAGAAAAAGGGGCAAAGGGAGACAACACAAGCTATATCCCTAAGAAAATCGAAGACCAACAAAAAGCAAAAGAGGAAGAGAAAAAGAGAATCAGAGGCTATATCGCAGTAAGATAAAAAGGAAAGGTAAAAACATGTAAGGGAAAACATGCCTTAACAAACGACGAAGCACCAATGCGCAGCACACTGGTTTGGAGAAGAGTTGCAGAATGAAGGTTCGAAGAAATCGCTCAGAACAGTGATTGAGAGCTTTTTTGTTTTTTGAAAAGTAAAGGAAATTAGAAGAGGAGAAGTTTTAAAAATCAAGACTCAAAACGATTGAAAACCAGTGGGAAGCCCAATAGTCCCACAAAGCGGAGCATTAACCCCACCAATCAAAAAGCGCCACGTGGCCACTCCTTGTGAAGAGCCGCCACTACGCATTTAATACGACGCGAAGTCCCAAAAAGAGTTGCTTACAGGTCTTAAAAAAAAAAAAAAAAAAAAAACTCTTCACCTTCCATGGTCGTTATGACATGTCAAGACGACCACAGAATCCGGGGGCAGCTGATGGGACTGACGAAATCAACTACAGACGAACCTAACGTTACAAATGAAATCATCCTCATGGACGAATTGAAACAAATGCCTCCATCACTAACGAAGGCATCAGGACCATTCAATACCACCAATAACACCTCGGACGGTTACAACAACAGCTATGCAGACCGTTGAAAGCACATTAAGACCCCCTTATTAAGCAGGAGGCGTTACCAAGAAGGGCATTAACATCCCATTATTAACCACAACAGTCAGAATCCAAGGCAGCCTATATATAAGGCTCTCATGTCACCAACACAAGGCACTTAGACACTTTCAGATTTATTTCTTGCTCTATGATATTGCATTATTCTTTCATCAGTTTGAACTTCTTGATATTGACTTTGGCATCGGAGACTTTGTGGTAGGCACCACACCGGTGACTACTTTGAGGACACTATCACCCGGGCTAAAGATCAGTTCCATCTGCCATCTCTGACTAACGAACTTATGCTTCATCATACATTATTCCCTTTACATTTTAATAACTTATAATACTGCTACTCCAATTTTGTTAAAAATTTTCTTTAATCTTTTTATATTAGATTATTTACATTATTCCCTTTACATTTTTAATAACATATAATACTGTTACTCCAGGATTGTTAACAATTTCTTTAATCTTTTTTAAAAAATATTGTTGCTATTGAGTATGATTTTTTGGGTATTGAGAATAATTATATATTAATGTCATCTTTAGCATAAATTTTAGGTGTGACAAATTATTATTGAGAATAATTATTATTGTTCCTCTACTTTCTAATTTGTGATGGCTTTAGTGTTGAATGTGGGTTGCTTCATTGTTATATTACTGCTAGATGTATATGACTTCATTGATACTATCCCACTAAAGAGGTGAAAATTTGACCGCAGAGCCTACCACAAGATGCTCCAAACTAATAAATGGATTTGGTTAAGCCTGGGTTCATTAGAGGAGTTTGACCCACCAATCTAATCAAAGCTCCCCTAGATTGATGTTGAAGTAGCCAAAGATCTACCACCTAAAAAAGCCAAGACCCCATACTCATATTCACTAAATGAATGAATAAATGAATTCATTTAGGACTTGGAACTTGCTCACCCAATGAAACTTCCACTTACTAAGAATGTGCTGCTAGAGAATTGATGTTGAATTCCAATAGCTAATGTCACATCATTTGGAGATTCATCTTATTTTTTTATTTATTTTTAATTAAAAAAATTCGTAACTTTTCCGTGCATTGCACGGATTAGCGACTACTTATATTATAAAGCCGAGATATTGGGCCTGGTTTAGGGTTTGCAGTGACGAACAACCGTATTGATCCAACGGATTGAAATCTAGGCTTGGGACTGACTTCGTGTTGGCGAATGCAAAATGACAGATTTGGTGTTTGATAATGCAGGATGACTTTTTAAGTATGAATCCTAAAATTTCTGGGATGACCTATGAAGCACGGGTGCGTTTCGAGACTCGGGTGCGGGTGCGGGTGTGGGACTCGGCAATTTTTGAAAAAGTAGGGTGCAGGTGCGGCGGGACTCGGCGATTAAAAAATTATTAAAAATATTTTTATTTATATTTTCTATATATTTTTACTATTAAAATATTCTTAAAAAACACATTAATGTACTTGATTCACAAAACAAAGAAAGAATAAGGCAAGAAACGCATCTGAGGTCAGAATTTCGGCCTCTCCGGCGATTTTCAAGGCCGATTTCGGCTTGTTTCGGCCGATTTCGGCTTATTTCGGCCGTATCGGTCGCCGGCCGATATTGACTGATATGGCCGATACGGACCGAGTCGGCCCGATTTGGGCCGCGTCGGCGCCGATTTCAGCTGCGTCGGCCCAATTCGGGAGCTGCCACGTGGCGGGACGCGGCACGACGCGGCACGGACACGCGGTCTGTGGCGTCCCTCCCGCGTCTCCGCGTCCCGCCGCGTCGGATGCGGGTGCGCTGGGTTGGATGCCGCGTCCGTGCATCCCAGGGGATGACACTATTGAAGTACTGATACGCTTTCTTATCAATTTATTTATTTATTTATTTTTTAAGAAACAAAAAAAACAAGAAATAAAACCAAAAAAGTATGATCCAACAGTGTCAAGTTTTGCCTATAATCTATTCTATGATTCTATCTTATCCAATCCGATGACCCTACGTCTTTACCTAACATAGAGATTGTACGTTGGATCACATGGAAAATTTGGATGTATATATATATTTTGCTGAATAAATTATTATAAATATCATGAACAAAAGAACGTCAAGGCAAAGTGGGTCCTTGCCATCTCTATCATCCACCTTAAAAGTGATCTATATCAATGTGGAGGGCAATATAAATAAAAATAATAATGTCATTGCCCAATGTATGCACTTGATGATTTAAACTTACTTGGATCCGTATTTTTCTTTGTAGGACTTTTCTTTGGTATCAATGAAATTCTTAGATTATAAAAAATGCTCAAACAAGTTGGTCGCATTTTTGTGGTAAAGAAAGTGTACATTATTTTGTTTGGCGTATAAAAAAGCAACCGTAACTTAACGATAATGAACTCTACCCTGGATAATAATTAATAAGGGAGAAGAGCGGGGAGAGATTCAAGGTATATAGAACCAGTGGCTGGCGAACCATCATGGGGACCAAGGGAGGCCTTGGGCCCCCAAAATTTTTGAAAAAAATTAAGGATTTTTTTTTTTTTTGGAATTATCCTAATTTATTTCAAAATTTTTAAAAGAATAAGCTTATTGTGCGCATCGGAAATGAGGCTAATGGGCTTAACCTCACTTGGGCTCATAACTTATTTATAAAGTGGGCTTAGGATTTCCTACTTTGGATCGTTCTCGGTATAGAGACTCAAAGTAATATTCTCTCTTTCTCCCTGAATAGCTGTTTTTCTCTCCTTTTTTTTGAACCCCCTTTCTTCCCCAACTTCTCCTATTTATATCTCTAAGTTAGTGGGAAGATCATGATTACTGCCATTGTTAGTGCAATTGAAGGTCCAATATTATTTGTTGTAAGTGGATGTTTAGGTGAGAGTGGAATGCAACGATTATGGCTTTGGAACTTGGTTCCAACTCCAGCGAATATGCCCGGTAGTGATGTTTCCAGGAAACTGCCGAGCATCTTATGGTATGTTCGGATTTTAGTCTTTCCTTATTGTCCGGGCGTTTTATGCCGAGCACTGGTTAGATGACGGGTTTCGAACTTGTAGTTTATGAGGGTAGAGTAAAAAGGTTCGAAGAACTAGTCCATGCTACTGGGCCTGAATCCAAGGCCCAATTGGATCTGGACACCTCGATGCCGTACAATAGCCCTCCCTTGATTCATACCCGGCTACCGGGAAGAATCAAGGAACCGAAAAGGCATTTTTGTTTTCAGGAGTCTAACAATTAGAAACTCAGGCGGTTACGGCATCCCATTAATGCTCTTTCTCAAAAGTCACGCTATTCCGGAGCGCCAGGTTCAGTTGTCATTATTACCTGACGGTCCATGAACTGAGGCGACGCGCGTGTCGGTTATCATTGGCATTCGTAGGGTTTTTTGTGAATCGTGCCTATTTATTGCTGATTAAATGCTTCTCTGTTCTCTTTTGCTTCTATAAATAGTTCTTGTCAAAACATTCTTTCACTTTTTCACTTCCTTTTTCCTGTGTTTACTTTCTGCCGATCATTCACTTGAGCGCTTACTCACCAGCCAAGAGACCCTTCCTTCCTTAGAGCCCAAAGTAAGTTCTCTACCCCCTCCTTTTACTTCAGCTTCTTTTTACGAGTTCCTTCTTTCAGTATTAGATTTCGAAATGGGTTATTCTTTTCTTTTGGATACCCCGACGTCTTTGGCCATTTTTAGGCAAAAGTTTGATATCCCCGGTGACGTGGAATTGGCTTACTGCCACGAGAGCGAGATTGCTCTCCACAGAGGGCATGGCACTGCTTTTTTTCCCTTAATGGCAATTCTAGAGGGCGGGGTTAGGTTTCCCGTGGACCCTCTTCCCTCTTTTAGTCAACACACTTAGGTACTATGGGTTGTGCCCCGACCAACTCCCACCCAATTTTTACCGGGTAGTTAGTTGTGTCAGTAAGTTGAACCACACATTTGATTTACAGTTAGATTACCATGACATAAACCACATGTATAGTATTTGTGGGAACAAGACTTCCAATTACTACTTAAAAACTAGGGATACTCGGGTACGGCTGACATCATGCCTACCTGATTCAAATATAACTCAGCCGGGGAGTTTGTCAAGGTGCGCGGCAATTGGTTTGCTGGAGAAATTCCCTACCCCCTCTCACGACGCGAAGTGGGTTCGTATCGATCTTTGACTTAATCGTTTTTCTAATTGCAGTAGTTTTATCGTACTGGTTGCTAATATTGTATCTCGTTCTTTTACAGAGGGTAAAGTGTTTGTCTCGGACGTTAGGACAGTGCACGTCAGGGACTTGAATTTTATCCTTCGGTCCAAGATATTCGTGCATTGGGACGGATAGCTCTGAGCATGACATCTGATTCTCGGGGTTGAATCGGTTTATTCTACTTGGCAGTCTTTTGGTTGACAGCCCCCTTTTATCGTATATAGACGTTCGGCACGCGAATTTTCTACTGTTGAAGCTTACAGTCGGTGAGGTGAAGGAACTGGGTAAGCGATAAACCTGCTCGAACGAGTTAGCACCGTTGCGGGATGAGTCTGCGGAGTGTGTGTCCCGACGTCTCCGAGAGCTCGCC
This sequence comes from Quercus lobata, assembly GCF_001633185.2. NCBI lineage: Eukaryota > Viridiplantae > Streptophyta > Magnoliopsida > Fagales > Fagaceae > Quercus > Quercus lobata. Next base: position 59,142,778 of record NC_044906.1, read on the forward strand.
CACGAACCTATCCAAGAAGAAGTTCCTGTCCAAGAACTCATTCATCCCAAGGACCCTGTTGATCCCGAGGCTCTCGTAAAGGAAGCCGAGCATTTTGTAATTGACGTAACTGAATAGTCAGACATCGATCCCCTTCTCAGTGAAGACATGGTGACCTGGAAGAATTGGGTAACAAAAGAATTGGGTGCTATCTTATCTTATATATTTGAGTATATTTTGACCTATCTAGAAGGAGTTAATAAAACTTTTTGGATATATATCACTGTTAGTTTCTTTAATACGCTCTTCCCTTTCTTCGTGTACGTGTTAAAAATACTTAATATTCTAAAAAAAAAGAGTTAATAAAATATTAAATACAACTTAATTAAAAAAAAATTTAAACCTAAAACTTAATTTTAAGTTAAAAGCTACTCAAAGGTCAAGTATGAGTTGTCATGAAATTTCTCTAGGAAAAGCAATACACTTGTTTATAATTCACTTGCACAAATTTAAGGGACTTGTGTGTCTTTTTCTTAATATGGGTTCCTTAGGGCACCTTATTTAACATGAAAAAAAAATTATTTTAAGTATCATTCAATATATTAAATTAACTTTAATTTATGACAATAAAGCAATAATTAATAAATTCATTTCAAAATTTCATATTATTTTTATTGAAGTAGAAATTTCACAGTAATTATTGCAAATTACTAAAGTTACTAAAATTTTTTTGTGTTTATAAACTAAAGTGCTAATAAATATGTATGATTAGTGAAATTTCAATAAATAATAAATAATTATTTATAAATTATCTTTATGTGTTAGTTATATATTATTTTATAAGATTCATATAGTAAAATTTGTAATTCTTACATTACTCTTGCATTTTTTTTCCATTATAATAACTTCTCTAATTTCAATCACAAAAACAAAACCTTTCTAATTTCTATGGTTAGTAAATACATGTATTACATCATATATTACACATATGTACATTTAAAAAAAAAGAAAAGAAAAAAAAAACTCATACATTTTAAAACACGCATGCATCAAACTCTTTCGTATTATATTTGTATAAAAATACTTCAATTTGACTTAAGTTCAATACTTTTATTGACAATATAATTATTTATTTTGTCATTATATACAAAAATTAAATTACAAAAATCAATATTTTTAGTTCCATAGTTTACTATTTATATCAAACATCAATATTCATCTATTAAGGATTTTCTATAATTTGAATGATTATATCCTCTTATATATGTATATATCATGTACGTTTGTATATTAGATTTTAAATAAAATAAATAATTTTTTTCTATTATAATGATATGAGGCAACAAATATTTTTGTTTTTAAAAAAGGTGAATGTAGGAATATAAGAAACACCATATTATTCATTACGTTGTCGTTGTTATATATTTTGCTCGAAAATAAAATTAAAATTGCGGGAAGATACTAATTATTTTAAATACTTAATTACTTGAATTTTTTTTGTAATATCTTATCTGAAGCCAAGGGCTCATTGTGTTTTTAACGGAAATTTCTGAGATTCAAATTCTTCTTGTTTGTTGTAACTATTGAATCATTAAAAAAAAAAAAAAATTTAAATTGAATGGATAAACAAGAGCGACTCAAATTTTGCTAGGTCCACTTCTTAATCTAAGTGTGTGTGTGAAGCTCACTTCTAAAGACTTGAACCTAATCTTTATCCGTGGTAATATTATATTCTAAAGCTGAGATATTGGGCCTAGTTTAGGGTTAGCAATAACAAAGAACTGTAATGATAAAGTGGATTGAAATCTAGGCTTGGGCCTGACTTCATGTAGGCGAATGCAGGATGGCAGATTTGGTGTTCGATATTGGATATCTTTGCTTCATTCTAGTCATCAGCAAACTTAGTCTGATGAATGATGATACTTTAAATTCTTTTATTCTCATTCTTTATTTTTTTAAAATCCCGCCCCCTTCCCATTTGGCCATTTCTACCTTCACAAAACAGCAGCCCTTCAACCCCTCCAAAACCCCAAAAATAGGGGAGTGACTCACTTTCAGTTTATAAGTCTTATGTTTCTACCCATTTTTAAATAGATGACATGTGGAAGAAAAATTAATGCAACTGCTAAAAAAAAAAAAAAAAAAGTCAAGTGGAATAAATTATTCTACATAAACTCAAAACTCAAAACCCACCATATTAAGGTGGAGTAATTCATAGGTACTCGAGAACAGAGAATGATGTACTTCCTCCTCTCACATTTATGGTGGTCCACTTATTAAATTTATGGTGGGGTCCATCATGAATGTGAGAGAATAAAATGTAATTTTATATTCCAATAATATCTAAGAATTTTCAATTAAGGTAACCCAATAAAATTTAACAGAACAAAACAAATTTAAGACTTCTCTCTTGGCCAACAACTTCACCTCTTGAACGAATACATGTGCTTTATCGCCTTTCAATCCCTTCCTTCTGCGCTCCACCTTAGCTAATCTGAAATCTCCATGAAATGCACTGTCCACCTCCACAGCTCAAAAGCATTGGTCTTGGGTTGAGTAGCATTGTGGTGTTACGGGTCTGGGTTGGGTTGTAGGTAGGCAGTATGTAGGGGTAGAGACAAGAATTTTTGTTTGAGGGCCAAGTTGCGACACTAATATATTTATCAAGACCACCTCCTACACACACACATATATACATATACACGCTTTTTTTTTTAATTTATTTATTATATATACACTTTTTTATTTGATAAGTTATATATATACACACATCCAACCAAAAAAAAAAAAGTTTAGTATTTTCAATCAAAATTATGTTTGACAGTGATCTTTTGTAAAATAAAATTCATTTTTATTGTGAAATTCTTAAAAAGTTTTATTTTCAATACAAATTATTAGATTTTATACTAAAGTAAGTAAAAAATCTTTCAATTGAACTAATGAAACTTTCAAAAATATGAATAATCCAAAACTTGGAGGAATAAGTTATGCTATAAATATATTTGAAGCTATCTCTAACCCATTATGTGACGACTAAAGAAACATTTCATGTGTAGTTTTTGTGATAATATTTTTTTAATGAGTCAATGACTTGTTAATCGCTTTATAACGGGTTGAAAAAGATAAATTCAAACATGTTTGGTGCCAAATTTTATTAATTATTTAACAAACATAAGAGCACATTTTTATAATAAAAAATAAAATTGCGAAAAATAAAATTGTCTCTATAACTATTAAACCAATTTTTTTTTTTAAGAGCGTCATTGGATTAATCCAAATATTTGGGGGCCAAACTTTTGTTTTTGTAAACTAAATTTTGAAAACATTAAAATTGTTATATATATATATATATATATATAGAGGACAAATTCCAAATTTGGGAGGAGCCATGGCCCCCCACCCATGTACATGGCTCCGCCCCTAGCGGTGTGGGTCACAGTGTTGTAGATTTGGGTTGAGGCGGCAGGTCACTGGTGTAAGGAAAGCTTGAGGTTGATGATTTAGGCCATCGGTGGCAGTCATTTGTTCTGTCTGGCTGTGGTCGTAGGTGGTTTGGGATTTTAGTATGGCTAAGTTTGGCTAACATGGTGGGTTTTGGGTTTTCAGTTTATGCTGTATTTTTTTAGTCTGGCGTGGTGATGTTGCAGGGTGAAGAGGAGTAACAGATAGAAGAGAAAATGACAGAAATTAAAATGTCTTTTTATTATATTTTATTTTATAATATTATCTATATATATATATTATATATATATATATATATATATATATATAAAACCGAAGCTTCTGCTAGCACCACAATTTTCCACATCAGCATCATTTAAAAAAAAAACAAAAAAACAAAAATTTTGATTTTTTTTTTTTACTCTAAAACCCGATAATCACTTTAAAAAAAAGAAAGAAATCAAACAAAAATTTCCAAATACCCATTACAAAACCGATACTTCTTCAAAACCTAAACCTAGAACTAACGCTTCCTCAAAATCTCTCCTCTTCTCACACGCTAGCATCACCTTCCCCTAAACCTAAAACTCACCCTTTCCTTCCCCCAAAATCAAAACCCAAAACTCAGATTCTCCTACCGCCGCCGCTGCCACCACGGATTGCCGCCACCATGGGTCACCACCACTGCATCTTTTGGTTTTCCTCTCCCTATTATGCAACTCATTCTCTACATTGAAAATCAAAATCCATACCCAATGCCTAGGTATGCTTGCTTTCCTCTTTCTCTTTTCTCTGATTTTAAGTTTTTCAACTGAAACCAAACAAAGTAAAGGCAGCCTACTTAATGATGAAAACAGAGGAAATATTTCTCTTTTTTTTTTTTTAATTTGGAAATATGATTTAGGTTTTGGTATTGTAGTCTGATTGGTTTTGATTTAGGAAGAACAGATGCTTGACATTGATAGGTTTTGGTATTGTAGTATTGTTCGTTACATATTTACATGTCCAAAGCTGAATACAAGAAGATCTTGTGGGCTTGTATTTAAAATACAATATGATTTCAATAATTCAAAACCTAACCCAAGCTAATTCTTGCGTTATTGCAACAGAGACTAGCTTTGGAACTGATAAACCTTCTATTGGAATTTCAAAAAGTGGAGGTATGTTAAATTTTGATTACCATATGTTAAATTGTTTTTTTTATCTCATAATATATCTTATAGTTTATGCATGCTATACGTGTTTATGAAAAAATTGATGAACTTGCAATTGCTGACAAATTAATATAACCTGTTATTTTGTTTGGTTGAAGGGAATTAATAAATCTCATAATGAGTATTGGGCGATCGCAATCTAACCTTCTATTGGAATTTCAAAAAGTGGAGGTATGTTAAATTTTGATTACCATATGTTAAATTGTTTTCTTACCTCATAATATCTCTTATGAACTCGCAGTTGCTAACAAATTAATATAAACTGTTATTTTGTTTGGTTGAAGGGAATTAATAAATCTCATAATGAGTATGGGCGATCTCAATCTCATGATTTAAGTATAGGTAAGATCTTCATTTCCTTGATTAACATTTACTTCTCACACAAGTCCAAAGTATACCAGTTGTCAAGGATAAACTTTCTAAGTGCTTTCCATCCATCATGGGTCAATCTAACTTCAGTAAAGATTATCATAATAGTGTTATGGTGAGACTATCTGGGAAGGGTTGAGTTGTGATATTAATTTGTAATATTATGTTGTAGCACTATTGCAAGATGGATTGGGTCATATCACAAATGGTTTCTGAAATTTGTCCAAAAAATTGAATGATGCTGTCCAATGGTGTGCACAATGCTATACAATATATACAATGTAGCAGCAAATAAAGTTGATTGTGATAGTACAAGGCCACAAGCTGAAGATGTCTACTTGGCGAAGAATAAAAGTTTGAAGGAAAGGGACACAGGTAAACATTTGGATGTCATTGTGATAAATTGATAACGTTTTGGAAAATTAGAATTTCCTAAGCTGCATTCATACCATGGTCATTTTTTAACTTTAGCCATACTATACCATATTTGGAATTGATGTTGCTATTGTGGTAATTTTTGTCATATGCAGTGAAGAAACGTATATTTAAAGAAAAAAATAAAAAGAATTTGTGAGTTTGTTTAATAGGTTGTGAAATTAAGGATGATTATAAAAAACCTCTTCAAGTCATTTGTCAATTTGAAATGTACTTGATAATGAAAGATTGGCATAACATTGTGGCTTAGAAAATATGCTTTCCGAAACTATTTTTGCTATGCCGACATTTGACATTAACAAATCTACGGTTGGCTCTTTCAGGTGGCAAAGCTCTCCATGGCCTAAGCTCTCAGAGAAAGCAGATGTTGGAAGATATAAGCTTGCTCAAGAATTTAAAGATAAATGAAACTGAGTCAGGTACATTGACTTGACACGTGACTTAAAATTCATCTGTATATATTAGCTTTATACCGTTTGATACTCTTGCTTGAAGTCATCAACTATATGTAATATTTCTCCTTTCCTCCAAAGACATGGAAACCAGGTGGTCCCTATTGGATTTGGGTTGGATATTTCTGCTTAGATGAAAGCATTATCTCTCCCTTGAATCTCAATGGCTACCCGCATGATGTCATCTTTGCTTAATTTGTCTCATGTTGGAATTTCTTTCTATCTTATTCTTTTGTTATGTTCAGAATTGATTTTCTTTTGAGTATTTGGGTTAATCTCCATATTTATATTGATATTGTTTTCGTGGGTTTGGTTTTGATTTAGGAAGAACAGATGCTTGACATTGATTTGTAAAACCTTTGCTTTTTTTAATTAGGGTTATTTTAGGTAGGGTATCGATGGTTGTTTTTTTTTGATTTTTTAAATTCCTCAGTTTAAATTATTTAACAAATTTACCATCTTTGGCTCATATATTTGTTTCACGTTGACCTTTCGTTCTTTGCAGTTCAATTTTCAGTTGCTTATTTTGGATTCTCATAAATTATGTTTGTTCCTTCCCCTAAGCCTAGGTACGCTTGCTTTCCTAGATATTTACTCCTTCCAGGTACAAATTAATTGGTTTCATAGTATTGTTCGTTACATATTTACATGTCCAAAGCTGAATACAAGAAAATCCTGTGGGTTTGTATTTAAAGCTTGAAGATGTAAGAACAATTGTATATTTATTCTATTTACTGGTTCTTTTGTAATACTTATTAAACCAAATATAAGAGTACATTATGATTATTGTAACATATTACTTCATAATATTTGTATTTATCTCATTTTTAATATTATAATATTACATGTTTCATCTTATATTAGAGCCAATTTAGCTTTTAATAATTGAAATTTGAGAAATGTTTAAACCTTAACATGTTAACATTTGATTTAAAACAATCCCGTGCATCGCACGGGTTAGCGACTAGTTATTTTAAAATGGGAGGAAATATGAGACTTATAAACCGGAGGTGAGTCGCCCTCAATTAAAGCCTAAAATACACAGAAAAATCCAGACTTTTTCATCTACCCGAAACCTTCAAACGCCATTCTCATCAACAACTCCTCCACAAGGACCACAACAAACCATTCTCAAAGAAAACACAAATACACCAGCAAGTAATCAAGAGAGAACCCCTTTTTTTCACCATCAAACAAAAAGAGGCCCCAACTTTTTTCCATTTACTTAGCAACAATAACAAAAGCAAGCAGCAAGGCATGAAGGCAAAGTAAAGAATGAAGTAGACAGGCAAAACTTGAAGGTAACACAACCTTTTTCCATGGTAATTTACTTTATATTTATGCAATGCTTGTTAGACTTTACATGTTCAGATGCTTAGATTTGTGCAAACAGTTGTACTATTGCACAAAAAAACATGTATGCATCATTGTTATTCATACAAGCATGCCTCTGAACACACAACGCACAACATCTATATGCACGTGCCACTTTCATGTCACACAAATGCAAATTGAACATAGATTCTATACAAATATAGGCCAAAATGGCCAAATACCACCTTCTTTGGAAATTTTTAGCAAAAAAACACCGTTTCAGAAATAAATGGCAAACTACCACTTTTTCCAGAACTCGAGTTTCAGAAACTCGAGTTCCTCATCAGTTCTGCCACCGTGGCACTATTGAGTTGGATTAAAAAAAATTATGTGGTACTCGAGCTTGGCAAACTCGGGTACCATGCAACACAATACTCGAGTATACCAAGCTCGAGTACCTTTTATAAATAAAATGCAAAAAAAAAAAATTTCTACAGTACTCGAGTTTACCAAACTCGAGTACCGTGTAAATTTTTTTTTTTCTTTTTTTTTGTTTTGTTTTGTTTTTTGTTTTTTTTGGGGATAATCAACAAATAAACATAAAGATAAAAATAAGTAGCTTTTTTTATGTTTTAATTTATTTAAATAGAAGCATTGTAAAATATAGAGATTTTAATTTCGAAATATGAATTTAATTTCTACATTAATTAAAATTGTTCATTGTTTTCTCATAAAAATTGTTCACTGTTTTCTGTATAAACAATTTCTATGATTTTGCATAAAATTATTTTCTGTTTAGCATTATTTAAGAAATTGTTCGCTCTCTTTTTTGAATAAATTATTTTCTGTTCACTATTTAAAAAATTGTTCACTATTTTCTCATAAAACACCTAGTGAAATCGTGTTTTCTAAATTTAAACGCCAAATCTGAATGCTTTTTCATGTTTGAATTTCACAATAATTGAATATATTTTTCTGCATTGATAAAATCTGTTTCTACATTAATAAAATTCTCTCTGCACATCATATTTACTGTATATTCAAATTTGCTTACTGAATTCATAAAATCTGTTTTTGGCATTAATTAAAACTGTTCACTGTTTTCTCATAAAAATTGTTCACTGTTTTCTACATAAACTATTTCTAGCATTCTGCATAAAATTATTTTCTGTTCAGCATTATTTAAAAATTTGTTCACTCTCTTTTATGTGTATATTATTTTCTATTCACTATTTAAAAAATTGCTCTCTGTTTTCTCATAAAACACCTAGTGAAATCGTGTTTTCTAAATTTAAAAGCCAAATCTGAATGCTTTTTCATGTTTAAATTTCACAATAATCAAATTTGTGAAATTTAAACATGAAAAAATATTCAGATTTGGCTTTTAAATTTAGAAAACACGATTTCATTAGGTGTTTTATGAGAGAACATCGAACAATTTTTTAAATAGTGAACAGAGAATAATATACGCATAAAAGAGAGTGAACAATTTTTTAAATAATGCTGAACATAAAATAATTTTATGTAGAATGCTAGAAATAGTTTATGCAGAAAAGAGTGAACAATTTTTATGAGAAAACAGTGAACAGTTTTAATTAATGCAAAAAACAGATTTTATGAATGCAGTAAGCAGATTTGAATATACAGTAAATATGATGTGCAGAGAGAAAATTTTATTAATGTAGAAACAGATTTTATCAATGTAGAAAAATATATTTGATTATTGTGAAATTCAAACATGAAAAAACATTCAGATTTGGCGTTTAAATTTAGAAAACACGATTTCACTAGGTGTTTTATGAGAAAACAGTGAACAATTTTTTAAATAGTGAACAGAAAATAATTTATGCAAAAAAGAAAGCGAACAATTTCTTAAATAATGCTGAACAGAAAATAATTTTATGCAAAATCGTAGAAATTGTTTATACAGAAAACAATGAACAATTTTAATTAATGTAGAAATTAAATTCATATTTCAAAATTAAAATCTCTATATTTTACAATGCTTCTATTTAAATAAATAAAAACATTAAAAAAAAGCTACTTATTTTTATCTTTATGTTTATTTGTTGATTATCCCTAAAAGAAAAAAACAAAACAAAACAAAAAAAAAAAAAATTACACGGTACTCAAGTTTGGTAAACTCGAGTACTGTAGAAAAAAAATTTTCTACATTTTATTTATAAAAAGTACTCGAGCTTGGTATACTCGAGTATTGTGTTGCATGGTACTCGAGTTTACCAAGCTCGAGTACCACATAATTTTTTTTAATCGCACAATTCCAATTCAGTAGTTCCATGGTGGTAGAACTGATGAGGAACTCGAATTTCTGAAACTCGAGTTCTGGAAAAAGTGGTAGTTGTCCATTTATTTCCGAAACAATATTTTTTTGCTAAAAATTTCCAAAAAAGGTGGTATTTGGCCATTTTGGCCTACAAATATAGCATATCCACTGTTTAGCCCAAAAAAATAAAGCATATCCACATAAACATATTTTTGGATTCACAAACATATACATACACCATAACCACGGAACCTAACACACAGGCAAGCCCAAAATCAACATCAAAATCCCAATCAGACACAAATCCCTAAAACAGAAACCCAAACCTAAACCAAAAAATTTCCTTTCTTTCATAAACCCTCAAACCAAACAGAAACCCAAACCCATGGACCTACCAATAGTCACACCCAACCCTACCTTCTTTCTAACCAACCAAAATCCCCAAACCCAAGCAAGTCTAAAACACAAACAATGAAAAGGGGGAGCTTTAAAAACAGAAAAGAGAAAAGAAATAGAGAGAGAAGGAGAGAGAGAACGACGGCAACCACCTGTGGTGTTGGTACAGTTGAGATCGCCGGTTGTATGTGGTGGCCAACAGTAGAGCAAGTCTTGGCCTTGGGCTCGACTTGAACCAAGAGAGTTTAGAGAGAGATTGAGAGAATCTCAGGGGAAGACACGGCTGAGAAGAATAAAATCGGGTTGACCCAACCCACTTAGGAATTAATCTGGCTCTACTAGCCCAACTTGAAACTCAGCGTCGACTCACATGTTTGTCAGCAACACGTGAAGTTATTTAAGACCCAAAAACAAAAACAAAAACAAAAAAAGATCAAAGGTTGTGCTTTGGACCTTTTGGTTGGTGGGGCTCTTTTGTTGGTATTATTTCTTGTTTGTGACGTTGGAATGGTTCAAACTTTAAGGGAAAGGCTTCGAAATCTAAGGGTAAGGGTATATTTAGTAGACTATAATAAGTACTGTAATTTAATAGTTATTTTTATGATTTAACTATTTAGTAGTTTAGTTATGGGTATATTTGGTAGATTGTAATAGGCACTATATGTAATGTAATAGTTATTCTCATGATTTAGTTATTCTTTAGTTTGATTATATTTTTATTACAAAGAATAGTTATTTCTTATGAATATCTATTTTCCAAAATAAAGAATAACTATTCCTCTTTAAAATAGTTTTATTAGTTATTTCTTAGTAAATACAATAATTTCAAAACTTTATATATTTCCAAATAACCAAACTTTCCATATACATCTAATAATTATAAAAATAAAAAATCATTACAAAAATAAAATATATCTCTCTTAAATTTAAAAAATAACAACTTTTAAAGAGATATAATTGTATGAGCCAGTAAGATATTTCCTAAAATAAATCTTAATTTTTATTCTAATGTTATAACTCACAACCAAACTTATGAATATGTTTAGTTATTATATTACAACACATTTTATTTCTAGTAATAAAGTTTACAATTTATGTTGTAATCTCTATTTAGTGTACCAAACATACCTTATGTTTTTATTATAGAGAACAGTCATTCTTTATGAATAGCTATTCTTTAAAATGAAACATAGCTATTCATCTCTAAAAGGATTGTAATAGCTATTTCTTAGTAGGTGTATTAATTTTTAAAATTAATATATTTTCAAATAAATAAACTTTTCATATGCACATAACAATTATGAAAATAAAAAAAAATCATAAAAAATAACTGATGGGAGTGACGAGAATGCATTACCTTGACGAAGTCAACACTAATGACGAGGTCATCCCTAGCGACGAGGAAATCAGCCATCACTGACGAGGGAAGGAAAGTCATTCAATGATGCCAGCCAGTAGCCTGAGCAGTTACGAAACCAGCAAAACAGACCGTTGGGAGCCTATTAAAAACCCCATTATTGGGCTGGAGGCGTTACTAAGAAAGGCATTAACACTCCAATGGCTAGCAACCAAAATCACATATATAAAGTCCTTGCATTGGCAGCACAAGGTACACATACTGATATTCTAAGAAAATACCTATTACTTTTCTAGTTCATTCATTCCCATTTGGCGAATTGCTTTTCTGTTCTAATTTTGGCATTGGAGGCATTGTGGCAGGCACCACACCGGTAACCCTTTTAGAGGATACATTGGTGCTGACAGGGAGTTCCATCTGCCCATTTCGACTGATGAATTCACACTTCATCAATAACTAATTTCTCTTTTAAATTTGAAAAATAACATTTTTTAGGAAATATAATTATATAAGTAAAATATTTCTTAAAATATATCTTAAGTTTGATTTAAAATGCTTTCATTCCATTGTTTTCTGGGTTTCTATTATTGTGTTGTCATCAGACAAATGAATAATAACAAATATTACATTATAGCATTTTATATACCTTATAATACCTATTCCTATTCCTATGTAAATATCATTACAATCTACCAAACGTGCTGTTAGGTTACGTTTGATATTGCTTATATTGGGCAGTTTCTTTTACTATTTAGCTTTTTTTACTATTATTCATAAGTCTCATTTCACTTTTTAGTATTATTCATTGATCCCTCTATATTATTTCAGTAACTTTTAACTTTATTTACAGTACTTTTAACCAAGAAATTTCAATTTCAGCTAAATATATAGTTTCCAAACGGACCCTTAATCTCATTCCACTCCAATTCCAGCTTCCAAAGATGCAGGTTTTTTAAAATTTTATATTAAGAACACATGGCAGTTTAGATGGCAAAAAAATATTTTTTAATATAATTGTAAAAAAATATTTTAATACAATTTTTAGTCATATCAATATATATATATATATATATTTTATAGTGACTATTTTCAGTATTTCGATACAATAGCAAAAGTAGGAACTAAATTAACACATAATGTAAATATTAAGGACCAGATATAAAATTTACCTGTTTCATCCATAGTAGAGCATCCATAGCAATGGAGTTAAAAATTTAGCCTTTTAACTTCACCAAAAGTTATTTTATCTATTTTATTTACACACATGCTGTAGCAGTGAATCTATTTTAGCTTTCAACACAATAAAATAATATAAACATCACAATAAAATAATATAACTACTACAATAAAATAATATATCCCACTACAAAAAAAAAAAAACATACACAGAACTGGCCACAGTCACCTCTACCATCAACCACACCCACACCCACAACCACCACCACTACCACCACCACCACCACCATCAGTACACAGCAAGCAAAAAAAAAAAACCAAATCTCCAATTTTTTTTCTCAACCTAGACCAAACAAAATAAAAAATCACTAGAGACCTGCCCGATCGGTGAGCAAGCACTCCAATCGGCGGCGTGGGTCTGGTGAAGCACCACTGATCGATGAGCAAGCATTGAGGCGATCTGAGAGAGATGGGCGGTTGGGACAACGTTAGTCTGAGGCGATCGGCGGCTAGGACGGTGGTAGGTCGAGCTTTGGCTGGGATGGCGTCGGTCTAAGAGCTTGAGCTTGAGAGATGGTGAGTTTCGGGTGAGATGGTGAGAGTGAGCTTGAGAGTTTCAGAGAGGTGAGAGCTTGAGAGAAATTTTAGATTGCTTGAGAGTGACACATAGAGAGGATGGTGAGACGAGAATAAAAGAAATGAAAAAAAATAAACAAAGCAGTATTATTTTAATCCAAGGGTAAATAAAAAATTAAATTTTTTTTTAGATGTCTGCTACGGTGCACATCTATCTATAGATGTGCACGGTAGCAGTTCAGCTAAAAATTATACCTATGCCTACACTACTGTATGGCCCTTTTTGATATTTTGGTGGAGCTAAAATAACATTATAGCTATTTAGCTCCACTGCTACAAATGCTCTAACACACTCTCTTTAGTGTCTTTCAAAGTTCAAACATCAACATTGCATAACCAGTCAGCCTAGTTCTTGCGTTGTGCAGAATACAGAGTGCTCCCCCATTTCATCTCTTCTTTCTCAACAATTTGCAGAAAATTAGAACAATTTCAATACTGATCCGGTACCTATTTACCAGCTGAAACGCAAAATGTTTCTCAGTATCGCAAAACAATCTTGGTACGGTCTGATATTTAATGCAGTACAAATCAAGCAGGGGCGGCACTACAGTGATGACACCTAAAAAAATTATATATAACATTTAAAAAAAACAAATTGTTTTGACCCCATACAATAAAAATTTGCACACCCTGAGTCCCAGACCCTGACCCTAATTTTTTTAAGCCCATTTGAATTTAGCTTCTAAACTCCGGGAAAAAGAAAATTAGCAACTCCAAGTCCAACAGAAAATTTTGATCTTTTATCTCAGGAAAAAAAAATCCCATAAATCAATTTTAAAAAATCATAAGTAAATAAAAATGCCAAACCAAACCTAAAGAGAGAAAAATGTAATCCTCTTCCACAATGCCTCTTCACTCTCCAAACCGCAAACCCAAAGGTCTCAAAGACTTAAAAATCCAACCTCGTTGCTGCTTCACTGTGTCACCCACGATCTGCTGACGCCTGGTCTGTCCCTTATCTACCACCGCTGCTTGATCTAGTATCTTCAACTCTCTTTCTCTTTATCTCTCTTTCATCGTTTCGGTGTGTGTGTCAGTGTTTTGATATACTCTCTTTCACCATGTATGTGGTTAGAACGTTTTGATAATTAGTAGTTTGGGTGGCACATGCGACGCACGTGCGGCCTCCTTAAGCGAGAAAATTAAAATAAAACTTCTAATCGAAGAAGAATGAAACCATGTACTTAAACTTAGAGTAATTATTTAATATATGAGTATTTGTTTGTCATGATAGTTTCTTAGAACCTCTTTGCTAAAGACAGTATCCACTGACTAAAAACTTTTAAGAATGATAACGAATATCATCTTCTTCCAACAATAAATAATTAAATTTTTGTAATGAATGATGTCATATATTTCAATTGAAGGTCTTCCTCAAATACTTGCAACTATCCATAATAATGATTTTGTTATTCATACTTCATTTTTATTATCTTACATTTTATAACTCTAGCCATGATATTTAGCTTACTTAGTTTTTAATGAACATTCTTTTAAGTATGAAAAGAAAATAAGGAAAAAAAGAAAAAGATAACAAAAGACACGTGTCATTGAAGTTTCAATTGTATAAAATTTCAAGTCTAGAATATTTAAACCTAGGAAAATCAACGTCCTCTAGGTAACAAATAGAACGCCTTATATCACCATTCTAACTTTTCAAGTATGAGTATCACATAAAACTCAAATGACAAAACTTAGGTGTTAGTTCTTAAATTCTCCTTTTAAAATCCAGCCATATGGCTTTTTCTTATGGGATGGAAGTGTATATATAGTCAAATATCCACATGGCTAAATTTATAAGGGAAACTTAAGGAACAATTCCTAAATACTGTACTTAAATTTTGCCCAAACTCAAAATACATAGAAATTTTTTGGGATATTTAAATTTAATGGGGGTATTTTAGACATTGTACAATAGAACATTTTAGGAATCATAAGATTTCAAAATGTTTTAATTGAGAGAGTAATGTTGTATATATAGGTATATACAAGGATGAGTTGTAATAATAATATTTGAGTTTGGAGAATATGGTTTCATAATGTGAAAATTCAAGTTCTGAAATTTTCTAAGTGAAAATTTTGAAAATTTGAATTTTTTGGAATTTTCTAGAATTTTCTGCAAAATTTTCTGGTTAGTGTTTAGAAAGGTTGAAGAGGTTTCAATCTTTGTTATCCATTTTATGAAAAAAATAACTAAGGCTACGTTTGGATTGAGTTGAAAATCCAACACGTCTGCGTCTGGGTTTTTCCATTTTTTTTTTTCACACATTTGTGAGACTTGCGGCTACTATTCATGCACTGTTCAATGAACAGTAGCCGTAAAGTTTGATTTTTCTCACTTTTTTAGCCAATCAATGCACATCATGTACTATTTACGGACTCACAAATTTCAATTTTCAACAACTTTTTCATTAAAAATGGGTCCCACGGTATTATTCACACATTTAAAAATTATTTTGCTACAGTGTTTTTCAGTTTCAGTTTTCAGTTTTCAATTGTATCCAAACGGACCCTAACTCTCCATACATACCTTTTCATGAAACATAACATTATGGGTATGAATAGAGGCTTATATTCACTTGAAAAAATAACTAACTCTACATACGTGTCTTTTCATGAAACACAAGAAATCCTATAGTCATTTTCCAAAATTGTTATTTGTAGAACCCAATATATTGGTTGTATCCTAGAGATAAATTTGCGATAACCCTTTAGCAACAAAAATGTGGGGGGCAAATATTGTCTAAGGAAAACGATATAGTGCCTCCAAGTTATCTATTTCCTGTTTGTCTTTTATGTTAATCTTGTTTTTCTATTATTACTTTGTGTAATATCCCCAACAAGTAACAGTTAGAGGTATTTGCTCGTTTTTAAAGTTTAGGGAGGAATAAAACTACCCCAAACTTAGAGGGCCCAGTTTTTATTTTTCACTTTTGGTGTAAAATTGTCTTCTTCTTTTCTTCTTCTTTTTTTTTTTTTTTTTTTTTTTTTTTTTTTTTTTTTTCTTTAAATGTTAAACAGTGTGTAAAAAAATAAAAAATAAAAACCAGCCAAAGAAAACTATGCGTGAAAAAGTGAATTTTGGTTTACCAAATTTGACTAAACCAAAAAAAAAAAAAACTAGAAACACAATAAAATATTGCAACATTTTTACAATATCTCTATTTTAAACTGTGGTGGATCTCAATATTTATTATCTTCCTTGGACCTATAAGAAACTTACACATCAGTAGTTGTGAAAATATTGTACTAACAACAAAATGTCATGACATTATTACAATACAATACCTTTATTTTTTGTTGTGCTAGATTTCAGTTTGATATTTTATTATATTTTATTTTGACCCATAAGGAATTGACACACGTGTCACAACATTTTCACAATATTTCTATGCATACATTGAACTTACAATGTAAATTTATATTATAGCTAGTCACATAAAAATTAGCAAATATTGTACATATTTACAAAATTTGTACAATATTTACCATTTTTTTTACAAATGTGTATAATGTTTGTCGTATCTACAGTGTAAGCTTAAATTGCAATCACAAAGTAAACTCGTCTAGTTGAAAAATGAAAAGGCAGCTCACCACTTGCCTTTTTTTATATAGTTAATAGATTTTTTTTTTTTTTGCTGAGTTTTGAGCCTTTGACCATCTCTTTTTATGTGTTTATTGTTTGTAGTGTTTTTGAGTTTTGAGATTTTGTCTTTTTGCACTTTTGAGCAGGTCAGTAGATTAGAGCATTAGAACTGGCGTAGGCATTTTGTTAAAATGCTAAATTTACCATTAAAATATAGCAAAATTAGGCTGTATTAGTGGAGTTAAACCCATATTTTTTTTTGCTGCTGTGCTACAGTGCATAGCCAAAGATGGCCGAGCCTGTGCACTATATCTAAGTTGGGAAAAAAACAATTTATTAAAAGATATATTATTTTATTGTGTTGGTGGTGATGGTTGTTATTTATTGTTGTTGTTATATTATTTTATTGTATTGTTTGTGTTATTTTATTATGTTGAATGCTAAAATGAAATCACTAATGTTAGATGTTTTGTAAAATAGGGTGATAAAATAGATAAAGTACCTTTTTATAGTGCCAAATTGCTAAATTTTTAGCACCATTAATGCTGATTCTCTAAGCATTAACGCATAAATAAATAAATAAAACAATTAAACAATTGTAAACTAGTAAATTAATATTTGCAAAAAAAGTAAACTAATAAATTAAAGAACGGTAATCAAGTAAAAAGACATCAACTAATAAATTAAAGTATTTTAAGCCATAATAAAGTTTTTTGTATTAGAAGAAAAATATGTTAAATGAACTTATAGCATATTTTTTATTCTTTTGTTAGAAAATCATGTAGGTCGCAAGATTCATCTTCTACCTAAAATTTATCTTTTAAATGTGCTTGACGTGAATAATCTTCCATAAAACCCTGCGTAACAAATTTCAACAATACCTTTTTTTACTTACACGTAGGACAACATTACCAAACAGATGCTATATAATTTATATCTCTTAGAGCATTCACATCAGCTCTTGCATAATTGTGTATAAATGTGTAAAATACACATTTTGACCGTTTTTACACATTTTGAAGCAAAAAACACACTACATCAGTCCAGCTAAAATCATACATAATCATCTAAAATTTTCAACGAGTTACAGTACCCGTGTAAATTTACACGGGCACTGTAGCATGTGTATTTAGTTTTTTATTAATTTCCGTTCGCACCAATTTTTCTCTCTCTTCTCCGTGCACAATGACCTCAATGGAAAAACAAACAAACCCAAACGAAAAAAAAAAAAAAAAAAACCCAAACGGAAAAACAAACAACCCAAACGGAAAAACAAAAAAGAGACAGATCGGTGCTTAAAAACCAACACAGAGATATACTTGCTAAAAAAAAAAAAAAACCCAAATGTAAAAACAAACAAACCCAAACGGAAAAACAAAAAAGAGACAGATCGGTGCTTATCGGAACGATCGGAGCTCATGGGTCACGCTTGGTCAGAGCTCGTGGGTATGGGTCTTGATCGGAGCTCGGAGCTATGGATTGGTGCTGCTGTGGATCGATGCTTGTGATCGGAGCTGTGGATCGGTGATCGGAGCTGTGGATCGGTGCTGTGGATCGGTGATCGGAGCTGTGGATCGATGCTTGTGATCGGAGCTGTGGATCGATGCTTGTGATCGGAGCTGTGATCGGAGCTGTGGATCGGTGATCGGAGCTGTGATCGGAGCTGTGATGATGTGGTTTGGTTTGTGACCGAGAGGGAGAGAGATGAGACAGAGAGATAAACCGAGAGGGAGAGACCGGGTATGGAGAGATAGAAGAGGGAGAGAGAAATCAGAAAATATGAGGGAGAGGGAGAGAGAGAGAAATCAGAGAATATGAGGGAGAAATCAGAAAATATGAGGGAGAGGGAGAGAGAGCACGTATTAAAACGGGTGAGGTGAGAGAAATAATAAAATAATTGAGTAAATTGATTATTTAAATAAGAGGAGTGATAGAATAGATGAACTGATATGGGTGTTTTGTAAAAGTGATAGTATAAAATAGAAAAAGTAGGTTTTTGATGTAAAATAGATGGAATCTTTTAAACAAGCTGATGTGAATGCTCTTATTGAGCCGAACAAATATGCTGAAGCCGGTTGTTTCTGTACGGATTGGTACGGCAAATTTCAAATACAAAATTCATTACCTCAAATCCATTAAAGTAGGGTATTTCAGTAAAAGCATTCAAAAAAAAAAAAAAAAAATTATACTGTCATTAATTAATGCTATATTTTGCATTTCCTTTTCCTCCCGTTGTCTTCGTCGCCACATAGACTGCCCCAGGCTCTCAGGCCCCATGGCTGGGAAACTTTTGCTAGCTCTCATTGCTGACATCATTTGGCGACTCCCCATTGCTAACATCCCTCGGCCAGGCCCCATTGATGGCATCCTTAGGCGAGTCCCCATGGCTGACATCGTTGGATTGATTTTAAGAAGTCTGAACGAGGTGCTGGAAAGTATGGAAAATGACCACGGAGTTCGACGTAGGAAAATTCTTTTCCTTCTTGCTGCTATCTTGTTTGCTTGTTTGTGATATATTTATTCAATTAACTTACTATCATGTACAGGTGGGGGTGGTTTCTTTAGGAGGATAAATACCCTTAAACGTGTAATTTTCGCTGCTCATTTTAGGCAAAGTTATGTAGCTGAGGCTTATCAGGGACGTGGAGAAAGAATCAGGAATGAGCACGATGGCGCGTTTGCTTCACGAGTTAAGAGAAAGCGATTATAGGTGTCGTGAGGCATTATACGATCCACGACTTCGTTTGGAGTTGGTGGGAAACAGGCGCATCCACCGCCGGAATAAGCAAAGACACCGCCGCGCTCAACGTCGCTGGATTCAAGCAAAAGGCCACTCTTGGAGTTATGCATCCGGAAGTTGATACGTGAAGCTTTGCTATATCATCTGATCTGTGAAATTGAAAAGGAGCAGGGTCGCTCATTTGAATTCTCCGTTGTGTCTAGAGAAATCGATGTAAGAGTGATCCAAGTGATGATTACTCTTTTTCCTTATTTCTTATTCATGGTGACCTCATGCATAGATCTCGTCGGGAGGTTTCAGCATTACGACGTATTTCCCGAAATCCAGGACGGCGACAGACCAAGGAAGTACAGGTATTATTTCTTTATTTTAATATCTACGATCTCTTCTTTCTTTTTCTTTTTTTCTCCTAATTTTTTTTAGTTGTGATGCTGATTCTAACCAGTGAAGATTCTTGGAGTCTGGTCTTCTGGTATGTTATCACTAGCATGGTTCTTATTTTGTATTTTAATTCTTTTTTCTATTTGGCTGGAGATTCGTTCCTTTCTTTATTACTAGTTAAGTAGTTAAGGAAGAATGGGTAAGACATGTGCTTGCCATTGGGGGAAAAAAAAAAAAGAAGTAATTAAGATCAATTTTAAATTTTATTTATATATATATATATATATATAAATTAAGATCATTTGATTTTTAAAGTATCTAAAGATTTACATTAATCAAAAGCGACATTAATTTTCAAAATTTTGTCCTAAAAAGTTAATCTCATTCGTATAAGAATTTTGATCAACCACAAAGTTAGGGTAACTATTTAACATATAAATATTTATTTTACTCTAATAATTTTTTTAGTATCTATTTGTTGACGACAATATATCTGTTAGGCTTTGTGGAGTCTAGTTGTGTTTGATCCAGATTATGATCTGACTCGAAATAATATTGTTATAGTTTTTAATGGGAGATTTTCTGAGGCTTAGTCCATGGAGCGAAGGCTTAGGCCGATAGGCTTAAGCCGTAGACGTAGGCAAGTTGTCGAATCACGTAAATACTATCTTGTGTGTAATTAATTTTCTTTGGCATATATTTTTCTCTATTTTTGCATCTCACAGGTCTGGGAGTTTCGTACATATTCCCATCAATATCCACTCACTAAAAACTTCTATGAATGATAATGAATATCATTATTTTTTAACAATAAACAACTAAATTTTGCTAAGGAAAAAAAAAAAAAATGAGATAACAAAAAGCATGTGTCATCGAATTTTTCATTAGATAAATTATAATTTTTGAAAATTTAAACCTATAAATCAATATTTTTTAGATAAAAAATAAAAAACCTTATATTATCATTCCAACTTTTTAAGAATTACTACTATCTAAAACTCAAAATACATGAAGAAATTTTTAGGATGTTAAAATGTATTGGAAGTAATTTAGACATTACATAAGAAAATATTTTAAGAATTATAAGCCTTCATTAAGGTTTAATTGAGAGAATAACCATATGACATATTTGTTATTTTCCAAAATATTAAAAGAAAAATTGCTTGATTTTAAAGTTTAAAAAGGAATTGTAAACTACTTCAAACATAAGGGATGAAAAGTGTTTTTTTCTTAAGTTTTTGTTTTTGTGTGTAAAACTATGTTTTTACTTAAAATGGTGTGCAAAGAAAAAAAATACAATAAGTCAACCCAAGAAAATTGTATGTGAAACAATGAATTTTGGCTCAAAAAAGCTAACTAAACCAACAAAAAAATTTATAAAATCACAACAGAATGGCACAACATTTTCATAATAATTTTATAATTTTGTTATATTTTATTTTGACTTATAAAGATTTGACAGTTCAATAGTTTTGAAAATATTATGACGACAACAAGATGTCTTAAAATTTTCAAAAAAAAAAAAAAATGCTATGTCTACGACGTTTTCACAACAAATCATAAATAATAGGTTGTTACAGGTTGTTATTGATGGGTAAAAAAATAGTTTCATTAGTAAGTTTAAATTAGAACCATAACAATTTACCATTGATGATTTGTTATGAAAGTGTTGTGAAAAATATTATGAATGTAGCACTTCTTTTTTCACAATACCTTTATTTTTAATTGTGGTTGGTTCCAGTATGATATTTTAATATTTTATTTTGACTTACAGGAAATTAACACTTCAACAATTGTGAATTGTGCCAATTTGTTGTGTTAATATTTTATTATAATGTGAAATAATGCGAATTGGACAAACCAAAAATAATGTAGCACATCTACTACAGCTATAGCTTTTCCCATTGACTCTTTTTATATATAAAAATATACATTGTACTTACAATGTAAATTTATATTGTAAACGTATAAAAATTGGTGAATGTTGTACATATTTACAAAATTTGTACAATATTTATCATTTTTGTTTTGCAAATGTATATAATATTTGCCACTTTTTATGCTTATATAAAGATCCTTAAATAAATTTAAAAAAAAAAAAAACAAAACAAAAAAACAAAAACAAGCTCAAACCAAATTGGCGAACTTGAAGGAAAAAAAAAAAAAAAAAAAGGAAAAGGAAAAATGGTAGCTCACTAAACCAAAATTACTGGTCATGAGCCTATTGGCTCTTTTTATATATAGATTGTAAACACATAAAAATTGGCAAATGTTGTACACATTTGTAAAATTTGTACAATATTTAATTATCTTTTTTTTTTTTTTTGTGCAAATATTTGCCATTTAGTTTAGGTGACATTTCGAGAATTTATTTTAGATGGGAGTAAATCCCATTAAAGCTATAATAGGTTTGTCATCTATCCTAGAATAATAAACGATAAGCCCATCATCACCAGAGAAAATTGAAAAAAAAAAAAAAAAAAAAGAAGAAGAAGAAGAAGACATGAAAGATGCCTCTGTTTTCTTTTGGTTCGGATAGTTGTTCTTAGGGTTGATTAGCTTGGATTGTCCATAACCTAAATTATGAGTGAGATATTCCTTATATGTTTTGAGACATGTTTAGTCACTTAGAACTTAGAAATTTGAGGTCCTCTCTTTTTTTATAGACTTGGAAGATTGTTTAATATACTGGGGGTTGAGTTTTGATGTTACAAATGCAATTCTTTGGTTTTAGATGATATGAGTTAATGGATTGACTGAATTAGACATGACAATCTTATAAATTTTGTAGAACACAATGTTTGTGGTATTATTGAATTAATTGGACCAGTGACCTATACTTTGATTGGATGTTTCGATAGGTTTGGGGTAGCAAGAGAGATTATTTTGAAACAGTATTGCATATAGAAATTATAGTCAATTTTAGTACTCTTTTTTTATATTGACAGATGGTTAATGATTATAAAGTTTTTTTTTTTTTTGGGTGAGAATCAGATTATAAAGTTGCTTTATACTCTATAAGTTCTAGGTTGTTGAGACAAAATTTCTGCAAGGTAAAAAAAAGAAAAGGGTTTGAGACATTTTAATATTTTATGGACTTTTCCCATCCACCCGATGTATACTTTGATTATAATAATTAATTAATTATCAGGAACCCGCTTCTTTCATCGAGTTCAGCCCAAGTGTCATATGGAGTTTAAAGTTGAATTAAAATTTTGCTCAATTGCAAAAATAATTTATATGATTGAGATATCATTGAGGTGTTCTATGAAATGGACATTATATTAGTGTTCGGTTGGCTATTTAAAACTCTAGAATTTCCAGTTTATAACTTTGAGGAAGGAAAAGTCTATACATAAATTGGGAAATAGTTTTGAACTTATAATCGAATGTAGACATTACTTAATCTTGCGTTACAGAATTAGTTAGATGTCAGAGCATAATGATTTATGATGAACTTTGATTTTGTAGATTTTCTTTTATTATAATTTTTGGAGACTCCTTCATCATTTTGATTTATTGGAGATTATTTATTGCGGAATTATCATTTTAACAGGATTTATTTTGAACGAATAGGCCTTGAAATTTTTTTTTCTTTCATTGTAGAAGAAACTGAAAGAATTTATTTATTTATTTTTTTTTGGAGGAAAAAGAAACTGAAAGAACTAATTATATGTATTTGAAGGATATTCTTTTCATAGTTTAGTAATCCTTATACTATGATAGATGAGTAAGAACATTTTTTTAGAGAGCTACAAACTATATGGCATTAGAGTTGTGCAGATTGGTAACCTTTCAGAGGACTGAATTTCTATAAGTTGGGGAGATTGTAAATTTTGTAATACCCAGTCCCAAAAAACATACCATAAAAATAAGGGTTTTTAGGGACAACTTTGTAATTTTGATAATGGTACAATGAATTTGTGGGTCATGTTAACGGATTCCTTTAGGGCAATTGTTAACAAATCATTTTAGAAAAAGATGTGGAAACATTAATTGCTTTTTTTTTTTTTTTTCTATAAAAAAGTTCCTAAAATGGTTTACTAAAAAATGCTCTAAGGCATTTGTTGACATTTCCCTATATTTATACCCTTGTTGGAAACAGTAGCCCCTAAGATTAATTAGTGTTTTTGCGTCATACACCTAAGGATTTTTGTGAGAAAGTTGTCATGTGATTGTGTGATAATAATTGAATAATGAGCAGAAGCGTGAAAAAGAGAGTATATACAAAAGTTTATATGGTTCGGCCTAAGTTAGGGGTGTGCATGGATTGGATTGAAAAAACCCAACCCAACCCAACTCATGTGGATCGGGTTGAACTCACAGGTTTGATAGTTTTTTTTTTTTTTTTTTTTTTTGAGTAGTAAAATAATAAATTTATAAGATTAATAACAAAAAACAAATTTACTAATCAAACTTGAGTATAATACTAAATCAATATAAATTATTTGATTAGTGCATCAAACCAACACAAATATTAGTAGATTTATAATCATATAAACCTATTGGTAATTCATCAAACCAAAAGAACAAATAATAAAACCATATATATATATATATATATATATGAGATGAGTTCAAGTTACACATGATGTAACTCTTTAGAGTTACACATTTTCTAAACCATTAGATTTAAATAGATCCAACGGTTACAAAAAAGATACTCATTAATGCTAATATTCTTATTAATCTCATTTATTATCCCTTATTTATGTCATTCCATACTTATCTCTAAACCTAAAAAATGTATACGTATTCTCCTTCATTACAATACGTTTTTTTTTCTCTCTCTCTCTCTCTCTCTCGGGTTCCACCTCTATGGACAGGTCGCCAGCTACAAAAAAAGCCACAACTGCTAGTTGCATTTCATTCTTATGAGATCATTTTGCACTAGTCTTTTTTTTTTTTTTTTTTTTTTTGACATGTGTATTTTATCTTTGGATGAAAATACAATTTTGTTGATCGATTTCTACAAGCAAAAGGGTCCTGAATCAAGATAATAGGTAGTCTGCGAATGCATTATAAAACAACATGTTGACAATGTTTAATTGAAAGCCATCCTTGGAGACATTAACACGTTTTGGCAAAATTGTTAATAGACTTCCACCTAAACATTTTCATCATTCTTCTAACAAACTGCTTCTCCAATATAAAATTTTATCCAATTTCCATGCTATTTAAATACTGCAATTTGAATCACAAAATTTAAATAAATAAATAAAAGCACTTTAAAAATTGGATTCTAAAATGAGAATAATTATTATTTTGAATGGCAATAGGTATGAGAGTATCGGGCATCTTACGTTTTACATGGTGGGATGCGTGTGTGTATATTTAAATTGTATAAGTCTAAGCATTTGAGTACAAGTAATAGGTACTTTATCACATGATGTTTTACTAGTGAAAACCTCAATAAAGTTGAAGGAAAACCATTCATGATTGGATATGATGTCCTTGTTATAGGAATGAAAAAAAAAACTATATACTTAAGCCATATTTTGAGAGAGTATGCTTACTATTAAACCTTACGAGCATCGATTTCTTATGACTTAAGAGGTTATTTTGAGAGAGTGTGTTTACTGCTAAAGCTTTCAAGGCATTCATACTTCTTGGATCAGTTAGGACTTAGGAGAGGTTATTTTGAGAGAATATGTTTACAGTTGAATCTTATGAGCCATTCACACTTATTGGATTTGTTAGGACTTCTTGGCTAATCGGTAAAAGAATTGTTTTCTTTTCTTTCTTTTTTTCATTTTTTTTAATAAAAAAGTTACCACCAGACTTAGCTGTGTATCTCTGTTTCCGTTCATTTTTAATAAAAAAAAATTGCAGATTACCATTTAAATTTATCCATGATTGTCTCCAATTTGGATTGATTGGTAGAGTAGTGTTGCCTCTACTCATCTTTCAATTGATGGAATATACAATCATCACATCAGCATATCACTTGGTAGAGTATACATATTTTGCTATCGACAATTTGGCCATGGAGGTGGAAACCTAGAGAAAAGGAGGAGAGAGAGAGAGAGACGTACTGCAGTGGAGAGAGAGAGAGAGAGAGAGAGAGAGAGAGAGAAAGAAGGAAATACATATACCTTTTTTTGGATTTAGAGATAAGTATGGAATGACATAAATAAGGGATAATAAATGAGATCAATAAGAATATTGGCATTAATGAGTATTATTTTTTAACCGTTGGATCTACTTAAATCTAATGGTTTAGAAAATGTATAACTCTTTAGAATTACACTAGGTGTATCTTGAACCCATATCTCTCTCTCTCTCTCTCTCTCTCTCTCTCTCTCTATATATATATATATATATATATATATATTAAAAATAGGTTGGTCGGGTTGGGATAGACGGATTTGAGAATCTGCCGATCCACACCTGACCCAACCCAACCTCTAAAAACCGTCCCAATCTATCGAATTAGGTTATATTGGGTCAATTTTGGCGGATTGAGGGGTTGGCTCTGCACACCCCCACCATGAGAAAGCCCTTGATGATTAGTACATATTATATTAAGTACTTGTGTTACAATGAAGGGTTTATATATTAAAGAATACTTGACTAATTCAAAACTAACCATAACTAACCTAAGGTTAATATGTTTGTTCTACAAGTATATGAGTCTACAAGTATAGGTCACATGTATAGGTCCTTTTGCTAGAGTGCACTGGGTGTAAAGCTGATTTGCAACTTGTTTTTCCTATTTGTATTGGGTGGTTGTTAGTTGGGCTTGATGTCTTGGTTTTTGACGGTTATTTGGTGGGTTGCAGGTGGTTTTTGTTGCTTGTTGAGGTGTTGTGGTTGTTCACTTGTTTGGAGCTTTGTTGAATATCTAGTTTTTGTCTGATGAAAGTCTATTATTCATTATTTAAAAAAAAAAAAAAAAACTATCATTGATTTATTTGGTTGTACATGAACAAATTTATGCGTGGTTTGAATTTAATTTCTTAACAAAATTCTACTTTTATAATTTTATTGTGTTAATGTTATGCCCTTATGGCACACATCAACAAAACTCTATTTTTATAATTTTAGAAAAATGTTAATAAATGCTCTAAAAGTATTGACTTATTAGAAACTATTTTTATAAATGTTTTACAGGAAAAATAATTTTATTGGTCTCACTAATTCCAATGCCACTTACCGTGTTCACTTTTGAATGATTGGCAGGTTGTATCGTGGTCTTAGTTTATTATATCTGACAATGGTGAATTTTGTGTTGGTACTGTTTTGTGAGTTGGCACGCTATGTCCAATAACCGATATCCTTCTATGAAGAATTCCTGATGATCTTCGTTTACTTCTTCATTTACTCCTTCATCATCTTGTTCTCTTTCTCCTGGTACTCAATGTCATACTCGTCATATTCTTCTTCTTCTTTTTCTCCTGATACTCTTGCTATTAATTAGCTTTCTTAAACTTCTTTTTCTCCTGATTAGCTTTCTTAAACAAATTCTGCATCTAAGCATGGAACCTGAGATCCTAGAGATATCGTGTAACGATATAAGCAAAAACGCTAGTCATATTTGCACCATACTTCCAAAGGACTAATCATAGATGTGGTTTCTTGTAGTTGTTAATAAAGTCTTGATCTACCCAGTAAATACCCGATGTGAGACTCATCACCAACCCACACATATCACATAATTAATCAAATTGGAGTATCACATATCGGAATGCTGGATGTGATTTCTATATGTTTTCCCTCCATTTAGTTAAGCTGTTGGTTTCTACCTCTGAGCTTCTTATCTGCATCCATAATTGTATCTGAGCCTCTAGCATTATTTTGTCATAATATATATATCAATACCATCGGATTGTGGTTATATTGGTTCATTTACCTTAAAATGATGCTATAGATCACATCAGTCTACTGTAGTCTTGAGTTCAATGTCTGAAAACACGATAAATTATTAGAACAATGGAGCTGCTAACCTTCATTGTTGCGAAGAGACTGATATGGTATGTTCTTGGCAGAGTAACATAGCAAATGAATCTCAAATTAACAATAAGATCATAATACATATTTTGAACCTTCTCTATCTAGAATAGTAGATATGACATTTACTCTTGATAATTGCCTTTTACCACCAAAGCTAAGATACCAAAATGTTTCTTTTTGGTATAATTGTGATTTGAACTTTTAAACTCAAGCATCTTATTCGATAATAATAAGCTTCCCATTAAACTAATTAGAATACATAAGTTACTTTATTGTTTAATTAATCCTTCAAACTTTCAAATAATAATTGCTAATTTTTAAGTTTTCTAATATAAATCACGTTTTGCTTTATTTCTTCTTGAAAACCAATTCTTGAATATTGGATGAATATTCCAAATTTTTTTAACGAATTTGATTGTCATTTTTGGCCCCCTTTTTTTTAAAAAAAATAATTGTTCTAAACTTTAAAAATGCACAAGTATTATGTTAGGGATAATTCTTGTCTAATAGCCACTTGTTTTAAATTAAGAGAATGTTGCAAAAAATTTATAACTCATAGGCATAAAAAATTCAAATCATTTCTTCTCAAGTTCCCATTATTGTAACTACAGAATTATCACTCCCGAAAAAAAAAAAAAGAATGGACAAACTGTAAACCCAAATCCACCCATGAATAAAATAGGTTACCAATCTCTTCACTTGTAGAAATAAATCAAATCAGAGCCGATTCTAAGATGCATAGACACTACAGTCTAATACTTTTATTGTCATTCAATTCCCCATTTAGCGGACTACAAATCTTATCTCCTACAAGGGGAGACATTGGGAATTACTGCATTAGATGATGGACCGTGAAGTTATCAAGACAAAGCTTTTCATAGCTCATGGAGGCACCCAGTGCTCCAAGAAATCCTTCATGCCACAAAAACATTGCTTTAGCCTCAGCTCTAGAACTAATAACAAAAAATGGCAATGCTAACTTTTAATTTGAAAGCCTTTGGCAAAGAAGGAAATGATAAAACAAAACCAAGATCAGTCATGGAACACCACAACGTTCCTAGAGATTGATCCTAAAACCAAAAATAAAAAGAAGGCTAGGAAGAACACGATGATCCCACCACCCAAAAACATGGAAGTGTGACACCAAATTAAAAGTCCTCCAAACACCAAAGAATATACGTCTGTAAGGTACGACCAAGAAAACAAACATTATCATAATTAACAGAATTGAACTGCAACTGCAATTTTATCCATGGTATAAGCATGAAATATCAGACAGACTGCTACTTATGCATAATTTGCAATGTAGATTCTAAACTAAGCCCATAATGTAGTAAATGAACGAAAAGCATAATAGCTAATGTGACCAAGCACACCAAGTATGCCTGATCAGAAAACACAATTTTAAAATTTATGGTACCATTCTTATGGTTTTTGATACTATTAATTTGTTTGATATTTTAGCTTTGTCTATGTACTACCTGAATCCAAGGTTTGAACCTTGCAATTAAGAAAGAACTCTATAGAAAAGTTTGAAAGTTCCAAAAGCACAAGGGGTTACTACAAGAGCTTGTAGCCTAAGGATTTGTAATTTTGTATGATATTCTCACCTTTAAGGACCATATGATGAAACAAGTAGACCTCGTTCCATTGCATTCTGATGCAACAAAAATGAACTATATAATTATTCTTTTCGAGGTATGAAATTGAACTAAAATGAATCGGATTTTGTTCCCTTAAACAGTAAATATTTTTATTTGTTGGTTTGACTAATAAAATGGTTCAAATTATGAGTAGTTCTAGTGCCACACAAATCGCCACAACTATTCTACATGTCAAATTGTGATTGACTGCTGTTTGTCATTTTCACATATATTCATCACTTTTTCTCCATCATTTACTATCTATTACATACATAGTTGTGGCACAAATTATATCATTTTATATGGTCTTAGAATTTATTCATTTATAAGTGACTCACTTTCATGTAGTAAAAAAAAAAAAAATGATTCAGTTCCTGGGCCCTTGTGTTGAATGTAAGGGGCCTAGCATGTGCAACATAAACTCTTCCAAAAAGCAAACTGATTGCTTAGAAAGCTGACACTGCTTAGAAAGCTAACACAAGGCCCAGAGACAAGCACATGGCAATTAAGCCCAAGAAAAACCACTAGTGGGTTTCATTTTGTCATATGGCTCAAACCAAATCATTTCACAAACCAAGACAAGACTCCGTATATTTGTTCCCGGAGGGTCATGACTCATGACAAAACCCAAACCCAAACCCAAACCCAATCACCTGCTGGAATTTGCTGTTGTCTCCTGTGAAATCAACTCTTTAGCGTTCATTCCCTGCCGAATTTTGTTGCCAAAATGTACTGAGACTCTCAAAGAGTGTAAGCTTATCATTTGATTCAATTTAATATTCTTGTAATTTGATAAAGGCTTTCTTATTGTTGCTTTAATTAAAATTATGCATAAAATATGAGCATCATATAGTAAGTAATATCCAATTAACGTAAAATTTGACATTGTATTAAAAGCGTAAAGAACTTGTAATTTAATGGTTAGATTTTTAAAATATGTAATAATGTTTATTTTATTTACTAAGGTTATAGCCTTAAACTGCAGTCAATTTTGTTTTTAAATTTTGTCTTTACTAAAATTAGTTCCTGGAAAAATGTAAAAAACAGATAACTCTCTCTTTCTCTCTAAATAGAACTCGGTTTTCTTATTGATTATGAGAGAATACATGCAACTGAAAATAGATAAAATATCTAGTCCCTTATATACAAAATCTAAGAGAAGAAAAATAAAGAAAATTGACTAACAAACCTCCCACAATAAGCGGGAAAAACAGTTATTCTAACCTACCAATAACAAGCTGACATGTGGGACTAACTAACAACAGAAATGAAAACTACACTCTCCAGATGATACGACAGCTTTTGATCAAAACTATTAATGAAGTAAATACTAAATGGTGCCATTTCAATCAATGCCATTAGTTCCTTATTAACAAAAAATGTCCACACTAAAAATTCTCGTTAAGGCTCTTGAAATATATGAGTGCATGTTCGATGAAAGGCTAGTTGATAACATATATGATATTGAAGAAAGGCGTGTGCGTAGAAGTTCGAAGTATTGCCATTGAAGATGGCTGACCGCCAAATGTAAACGAGTTGAGCTGAGTGTTGAATGTTCAAGCTTTTTGATTTAATTTTTTTAAAAAAAAATATGAATTAAGCTTGAGCTTATTATCAAACAAGATTTTATGATCAAACTTGACTCATTTTCTTGTCGAGTAAGCTTGAGCTTGTTTACGAGCAACTTGATTAAAATTTTTATTTTTTTATATAGTGTGATATTATGACTAAAATGTTTTATCTCTTTACAATTTTATGAATTTTAACTATGAATATACTGTTTATATCATTAACAAGTTACAAAAAATAATTTAAAATCTTATAAACCTATTGACAATTTTATACCATCTAATTTCAAGTTTATATAAATATATATAGTTCAAATTATAATATTATATATAGTTAAATTGGGTCCTCGTGTTTACGAACTTGTTTATGAACACAATATTTTGTTTGAGCTAGGCTTATTTAATAAGCAAACCTAAACTTAAGGTTTGGGCTTGGCTTGTTTTCTAAATAAACAAATATAAACAAGTTTTTTTTTAGACAAACTCGAACTGTTCATAAAAAGTTTAGTTCATTTACTGCCCTTTTGTCAAATCATATGCTTGGAATTAATTTAATTTCTGTTTAACCTGTGAGCTTCTTATATGTATCCATAATTGGTATCTGAGCCTCTAGCATTATTTCGTCATATTATATACATCAATACCTTCGGATTGTGGTTATATTGGTTCATTTACCTTAAAATGATGCTATAGATCACATCAGTCTACTCTAGTCTTGAGTTCAATGTCTGAAAACACGATAAATTATTGGAACAATGGAGCTGCTAACTTTCCGCCAAGCTGTTTTGCATTTAGGTTTTGAGTAGATTTCTTCAAATTTCTCACCTTCATTGTTGCAAAGAGACTAATGTGATATGTTCTTGGCAGGGTAACATAGCAAATGTATCTCAAATTAATAATAAGATGATATTACATATTTTGAACATCCTATATCTAGAATAATAAATATGACATTCATTCTTGATAATTGCCTTTTACCACCAATGCTAAGATACAAAAATGTTTCTTTTTGGTATAAATGTGATTTGAACTTTTGAACTCAAGCATCTTATTCAATAATAATAAATTCCAATTAGGGGTGGCAAATCTTATCCATATCTATTAACCAACCCATTACCCATCTTATTTGGATAGGTCTTAACCCAACTCATTTGAGTATTTGGGTTAAATGGATATAGACCCATTTGTAGGGGTGTCCAAACCGACCGGACTCGAACCGAAAACTGCCCTAACCGACTACCTGACAGTTGGTGGCGGGTCCTTGCCATCTCAAACTGATTCCCGCGGGTCGGATGGCAAGTCTTCCCTTCCAAAATCCGATCCACTCGACCCGACCGTGTATATAAACCTAGTTCTTATTCATTCTATACTCACCACTCCAGTTCAGACCATCAACGGCTTCTCACCCTCAGTTTCTCTGTCCACTCGCTCGCTCAGTCTCGCCTCAGAGTTTCATGCTCTCGATCTCTCTCACGCTCAACAGCCAACACCATCGCCGATCTAAATCTTTAGAACTTCGAATCTCCACCATCGCCAATCTGAATCTTTAGATCTTCAAACCTCCACCATCGCTTCATCACACCATCACCGATCTGAATCTTTAGATCTTCGAACATCCACCATTGCTGAGCTACGGATCTCCTTCATTGTACCATCGCCGCCGATCTGCCAGTAACACTCTTTATTTCTTCGTTTTAGTCTTATGCAAGTTTAGATTTGCAATTATTTCTCTCCATTTTTGTCTGGGTTCTTCAGATTTATGGTTACTGATATTTGAGTCTGTAGATTTGTTCTTAAGATTTGTGAAATTTGTACCAAGTTCCGTCTTTATTTTTTGTCTTTCGGTTGAGACGGGTCCAACCATCGTCCACCCAAGCCCGATCCGACTCGACCTGTTGTTTTTCGCAGTTAGCAGCGGGTCCGCCGTCCTTCAACCCGATAGAGTCGAGTCGGTTCTCGGTTGAGCCCAAATCAGAGCCGACCCGAGCCGTGGACACCCTTACCTATTTGGTTATTTAATTAGATGGGTCTAAATGGGTAAATCCACTAATACCCACTAAACCCATCTAAAATTTAAAATTAAATGAACCCACTGAACCTAATAAACAATGTACCCTCCATATTTTTAAGCCTAGCCCTCAGTCTCACTTTCCCAAACACTTTCCCTCAAATTTTCTCACTAACCAAACACTTTCCCAAACACTTTCCCTTAGATTTTCTCACTAACCAAACAAAAGGAAATTCCAGAGAAAGAACGGGGATGGAATCGGAGTTCACCGGAGGTAGTTTATCGGCTTCTACAGATGCTAATTTTGTGTTCGCTTTCAACGATAGTAACTTCTCGAACCGGTAGCTCCAGATCGAGATTATAGGTGACCTGCTAGAGAACCGGCCCGATAACGAAGGCTGTACAAATATTTGTAACAATATCGCCGATTAGGCTCGTCCTCGAAAGCGGAGGCGTGAACACTGGAGAAATCCATGATTTATCAAACAGTGTTTGTGCCGTCAAAACCATTTTTTGTTCTTGTTTGGTGCAAAACTCACTAGAAAGTGTTTGGGTGTTTTGGTTTTCGAGAGTTTGTAGCAGATTCTGATTGCCGTCATCGTCAGGTATCATGGCTTCTTCTTCTTCATTGCACTTGTTGGCATTGAGTTCGGTGTGAAGCTCACAAGAAAGTGTTAAGTCAGTGAAAAATATTTGAGTGTTCTGGTAATAGTTTGTTTTTTTTTTTTTTTTTTTTTTTTTTCGAATTTTTTTGTTTGGTTGCCGAGAAAGTTTTGAGAAAATTAGGGAAAAACTATAGTTCAGAGTTTAGACTAAAGTTCAAGTTAGGGAAAGTATTTGTTTGTTTGCTTAAAAGATTGTTTGATTAGCTAGGTATTGGTTTGGGTGAGGAGAAGTTTTGTTTGGTTTGTGAGAAAGTTTGGGAAAATAAATGAAAATGAAGTGGTTGATGTTGTTATAAAGCTAAAAGATTTTAATCCAATTTTCAAGGGTCTTGTTGGTTTATGAGAAATTTTGTAAGTTATTTATTTATTTATTTGGGTCATATTGGGTTAAATGGGTGGGTTACTAATTAAATGGGTTGGACGGGTAATGGATAATTAACTTATACATAAACGGGTCATAAATGGATAAATGGGTAATTACACACCCAACCCATTTATGACCTAACCCGCCCATTTGCCACCTCTAATTCCAATTAAACTAATTAGAATACATAAGGTACTTTATTGTTTAATTAATCCTTCAAAATTTCAAATAATATTTGCTAATTTTTAAGTTTTCTAATATAAGTCATGTTTTGCTTTGTTTCTTCTTGAAAACCAATTCTTGAATATTGGATGAATATTCTAAATTTTTTTTAACGAATTTGATTGTCATTTTTGGCCCCTTTTTTAAAAAACATTATTGTCCTAAACTTTAAAAATGCACAAGTATTACGTTAGGGATAATTCTTGTGTAATAGCCACTTGTTTTGAATTAATAGAATGGTGCAAAAAATTTATAACTCATTAGGCATATAATTAAGAGAACCAGGATTCAAATCATTTCTTCCCAATTTCCCATTATTGTAAACTATAGAATTATCACTCCAAAAAAAAAAAAAAAAAAGAATGGACAAACTGTAAACCCAAATCCACCCATGAATAAAATAGGTTACCAATCTCTTCACTTGTAGAAATAAATCAGACCACTGCACACCCTTGGTGCGATGGTTACTCCACAAGTATATGTGCTTGTTGGGTGTGGAGGGTAAGAGTTGGGTTCAAGTCTCCAAAAGGGAGTTTCACACATATATACATTTAAATTAGATTAGAGTAGAAATTTTATCTTATATATGAAAAAATAAATAAAAAAATAAATCAGATCCGAGCTGATTCTAAGATGCATAGAGACTAGAGTCTACACTTTTATTGTCAATCAATTCCCCATTTAGTGGACTACAAATCTTATTTCCTACAAGGGGAGACATTGGGAATTGCTGCGTTAGATGATGGACCATGAGGTTATCAAGACAATGCTTTTCATAGCTCATGGAGGCACCCAGTGCTCCAAGAAATCCTTCATGCCACCAAAACATTGCTTTAGCCTCACCTTACTTTAGACCTAATAAGAAAAAATGGCAATGCTAATTTTTAATTTGAAAGCCTTTGGCAAAGAAGGAAATGATAAAACAAAACCAAGATCAGTCATGGAACACCATAACGTTCCTAGAGATTGATCCTAAAACTAAAAATGAAAAGAAGGCTGGGAAAAACAAGATGATCCCACCACCCAAAAACATGGAAGCGTGACACCAGATTAAAAGTCCTCCAAACACCAAAGAATATACGTCTGTAAGGTTTGACCAAGAAAACAAACATTATCATTGATGGTGTCACAAAAAACATCTACTCCTGAACTCGTCCATAAGACTCATCCAATGAAAGACATGCTAGGGTGAACCAAACAAGTAAAGTGATCATCCCAAGCGTCCTTGCTAACCTCGTCCGTCTCTGGACGGACGAGATCCCATGGGAATCATCCATCCTTAATCATTTGGACAAGGACAAGCCGTCCTAGATAGTCTCGTCCATCCTTAATGAAAGATGGATGAGTTTGCTGGATTAAACTACTAAGTGCCAAATTCTTCATTAACTACTATGGAACGAGCTGCCCAACTGAGGTAACTTCCATAGCGGTTATGGAAGCTACACCCAATTCTCCGGACTCCTCGACATTAAGAACGGTTATCAAACAGATAATCGTTCCACATATACTATATAAGGATTCTTTGATGAGAGGTAAGGGATTTCAGACATTTTTTATTTAAGAAAATACTCCCTTCTTACGGAGAATTCCAAGTTCACTAACTTCACCATTGGAGGACTTTTGGCCGGTCCTCATCGGTCTCCTCTAATTCAGTGTTCTTGTTTACAAGATACAACCCAAAGATCATCAGCATTCGAGACTTATCAACCTACTGATATCCAAGGAACTATCAGTTGGCGCCGTTTATGGGAAGAGATTGTTTTACAGTTTACTTCTCTGTGACAAAAGGTTGATGGCTCGGACTAGATTAAGGGCTACTAGCCCAGGCCATTAGGGAAGCAGCAACCCTCATCGCAATCGCCAATCTGCACCGATCATGCAGACATCATCTGTCCAACATGCGCAATCCATGGCGGAGTTGACTTTCCAAAACCAAGAGTTAAGAATGGAGATTAATATGAGGAGGAAAACACGTGAAGAACGGGAAGAAGGAGGACAAACACAGAGTCATGGTGATAGAAAGAATACTGAAATTGGAAGTCAGTTCAGAGGCACTACTTCACAAACGGTACCACACTTGAAAGAAGAAATGGACCAAATGAAGAAAATCATGGAGGAAATGAAAGAGAATATGAGGAGGGCGAATCCAAAAGAAGATTTATGTTAGGTTCTAAATGTTTAGAACAATTGGCAAATCGTGAACACAAACTTGTCTAAATATAAATCTTAGAGTCTATAAGTTTTATTAGACAATGCTTAAGGTGATTCAAGTCAAGATTCAAGAACATACAAGCTGCAAGAAGAGACTTCATATTCTGCCTGGTTCGATCGATCGAAGGACAGGCTCGACTGATCAAAAGTCGTATCTGCAGAATTTTAATTAAGCCCAAACAGCAGTTCAAGCCCATTTAGGATTAGGGTTTCTAATCTACTTCTCCCAGTATATAAAGGAAACCCTAAGCACGTTTTTATGTAGCTTTTCAGAGAGAAAAGAGTGTGCCTCTTTTGTATTTAGGGTTTTGTTCCTAAAATGCTCTCTTATGTCTTCTACCGGTGCTATTCCTTGAAGAATCTAGAGATTCGGTATTGTAGAAGTTGCTGCCTTCTCTTGTCATCAAAGGTGTTGATGATTTAAACCTTCAAGGGTGGTCTTGGAGTCACAAACAGGAGAGTTTGTGTAGCTAAACCTTTGAGTGGGATCTCAAAGTCACAAACGGGGGTGTTTGTGTTTTGCAAAGGCCAAAGAAAGAAGGGGTCTGTGGATTCGGAGCTTGCACGTGGTCGTGTCAGTAAGTTCTACTGGTGGGTAGCAATAAGAAGTCGAGCGGGGGGGCTTGTAAGTCTTATTGTATGAACTTCGATTCTTTCTAGTGGATTTGCTTTTTACCTTGAGGATAGCTAGGTTAAATCCTCCCTAGGTTTTTTACCGATTTGGTTTTCCTAGGTGATTATATCATTATCTTATTTATTTTCTGCTGCTATGCATGATATGATTGTTTAATTATGATAACCTAGACTTGGAATTTGGACTAAGTAACAACTTGGCTAATTACCTAGGTTAAATCAATTGTGTTTTAAGGGGTCAAAATCTATCAAGTGGTATCAAAGCGGGTTGCTCTTTTGTTTTAGATCTTTTGATCTAAGAGCTGATCCTTGACCCCTGTTATCATGGATAATTTGAAGTGTCTTTCTGATCATGTTTCTGCTCATGCTTCTGTTGATTCTATTAATGCCTGTGAAACTCTTCGTAAGGAATTATTGAAATCCATGAAAATTGCTAAGAAATTCAAGGAAGAGTTAAAATTGGCTAATCTTGAAAAAGAGGAATTGGTTGTTAGATTAGATGAATTTAATAAAAAGAATGAATTTTTGAGAAATCAAATTTCCTCTCAAGATGAGAAGATGAAAAGCTTGGAACAAGAGTTAGTTGAATCTAAAGCTAAAATTGAAAATTTGACTAGTACCAAGCCTACTGTTGATAACAGAAGTGTTTCTGTTTTTCTTAAGCCTAAAACTGAGAAAGTTTATATCCCTCCTTTCAAGAGGAATAATAAAGAAAATGCTTATTTTGCTAGGTTAGACAAAAGTAAAAGTTCTGATGTTGACGCTGATGTTTCTAAACCTATGTCTAAACTTACTATTAGAGAGCATAATAAATCAGTGTTTGTGCCTACTTGTCACCTTTGTGGTGTTGTTGGTCATATTAGACCAAATTGTTCTTTGTTGAGACAAAAACCAAAATCTGAGACTAGATTTGTTGTTAGGAATACTGATGTTCCTAAATTTGTTCCTGTTTGCCACTTTTGTGGTGTCTGTGGTCACATTCGTCCTAATTGTCATAAATTGAAATTTAAGCATTCTGTATTTCAATCTAGGATATATGATGATATTTCTCCTGCCATAAGTCCATATAAATTGTTTCATATTATTTTGAAAAATTTGAGCTTGTTGGCTTGTGAAAGGAATTTGCAGGATTTCAATCTTTCTCAGAAGATTGGTGTAATCCCTCAAATACACTCTGCTTCACACGGATTTTCACTTACAAAGCCGAAGACTCATGCTAGATGGGTGAGAAAAGATTCTCCAAGGTGAGTGTTGCTAACTTGACCCTGATTTAATTCTTTCAATTAATTGTGGACATGTTTTGTTTCTGTTTTTGGTCGTGTTTTTTTTAGGTTGTTTTTTATTTAAAAAAAATCCAAAAACATTGAAAAAATTTCAAAAAGATAAAAATATTTTATCTTGTGTCTAGTTTTATTTTTCTTGAGGATTACATGAGTTATGATATCTCTCTCTTGATTTAGAACATGCTTGACATTGTGGAGAAACTTGAATAGTATGTGTTAAATAAGTGCTAAGCTATTTCTGATTTTGTGTGAGTATGTACTAGTTTGTACATGTACTCATGGATTAATTAAGAAATTGATATTTCTTGTTTGTGTACCCTCTATAGTTTTGTTAAGCACTGTCATGCATTGCATTTGCATTGTTCATTTAGCATAATATGTGTTTTTTTTTTTTTTTTTTGGTCATATAGTTTTAAAACCAAAAAGATTTTTGTATTTTGTATTTCACATCTTGGATTTATAATCAAGGATTGGCCATATTATCTTTACATAACAAGTTTATGTACCTTGTTTAGCTTTGATGAGCTTATTTATTGCATTTGACTAGTTGAAACTTTGTAGTGCATGTTGTGTGGGAAAGATGTTTATGGTGTTTATCACTTTGTCTTAATCTTGAAGTCACATGTTATTTGACTGTCAGACTTGTTCCTTTTGAGAAAAGCATAAATAACCATCTCACCACTGTTCACTAGCCAATCATGAACACCTTAGTGCATATCATAAAATTTTGTGCTCGAGAAAGTGTAGCACATGCACACAAAAAACATAAGGTGAAGCCTCGGTTTAAATTGCTTTATACTTAAAATTGGTGTGTACTATTAGGCTTGATGCCAAACTCACATGACTTAAAATTGGTATGTATATTATGAGGCATAAATACAAGAAACTTACACGATTGCAAGCTTATGATCTAGGAGATGTGGGAGTTATATGATGTAACTCTTTAAGTGATAGTCTCTTTTAAATTCTATGTGATGAATTTTGTAGACTTTGTGATTGATTGCTATTCACATATCACCTCATATGTATCTCAAGCTTTTGCTAGTTGCACACACTACACAAGTTACTCTTTGTTAAACTTGGTACATTATATTGTGTGTGATCTTGTTGTGGCCATCCAAGATTAAAAGTTCCTTGATTTTGATGCAAAATGTGTTTAAAGTTTGAGATTTGAGGACAAATTGATTGAAAATCTTGTTTTTGGAAGATCTGGGTTGAATTCAAGTTTTTTTTTTTGAAAAACTTTTAATCTTATACTCATGCATTTCATTCATAAAATATTGTGCTTTGAGGAGTTTCTACGTTAAATTGCTCTTTTTTTTTCAAAAATTTGATTTTTCCATGCATCATTTATATTTAGGATTCACATGCATTGCATTGTTTTTTGTATCCATCTTACAATTTTGCGGTCATATCTCTCATTATTTTCACACATACCATGCATACACTTTGCTACATTGGGTACTCAACTTGATCAAAAATTGATTGATTAATTTTTGAGCTATGTACTTTCTAGTATATGCTATTTTTATGTGTGAACTGCAGAAAATATTTTTCTTAAGAGATATGGTGGATAATCAATGTGCAAATATTTTCTCTACTCATGCAACTGTTTATGGATCACATAGTGCCATGTTTGCATTTTATTGAAAGAGAGAATATTTTTTCTTCATGTGTATCCTCAACTTAGTTTTTTTTAAACTTAGTTTTTTTTAAAACTTGGTTTGTGTCTTTTTATTTATCCCCAACCCCTTTATTTTTCCCCAAAACTGTTTTCTCAAAACTTGTTTTGTTTTTCCTATTTTTATAGGGGGAGAAATTTTTTTTAACCTTTGTGGTTCTTACGGGGTGTTGTTGCTCTTCCTAGGGGGAGTTATCTCTATTTTCTCTTACTCTGTTGCGTATGTTTTCTGTCTACCTTCTAATTAGGTAGTCTTTATCAATACGTGACAAAAAGGAGGAGACATAGATGATCTGTTTGTTTTGTTTAGGGGGAGAATATAAAAACTTTTTAATATATCTAACTTAGGGGGAGAGTTAGAATTTACTTTTGTTTTTTATATTCTGTTTCATATTATTGTTTATATGTCTTTCTTTCCACACATGCGGTGATGTGTTTGTTGAGTGTTTCAGGAAAGACAGGTGCATTCTGATCAAGACGTTCTACCTCTTCTTGCAACTTCTAGGTTAGGAGTCTTAGATTGGGATTTTTGTTGTAATGGGCATTTTATTGTATTGGGTTGTTCTTGTATTTGAGCATTTCACTTTGTATGGAAGTTTTGTCACGAATTGCCAAAGAGGGAGTTTGTTAGGTTCTAAATGTTTAGAACAATTGGCAAATCGTGAACACAAACTTGTCTAGATATAGATCTTAGAGTCTATAGGTTTTATTAGACAATGCTCAAGGTGATTCAAGTCAAGATTCAAGAACATACAAGCTGCAAGAAGAAGACTTCATATTCTGCCTGGTTCGATCGATCGAAGGACAGGCTCGACCGATCAAAAGTCGTATCTGCAGAATTTTAATTAAGCCCAAACAGCAGTTCAAGCCCATTTAGGATTAGGGTTTCTAATCTACTTCTCCCAGTATATAAAGGAAACCCTAAGCACATTTTTATGTGGCTTTTCAGAGAGAAAAGAGTGTGCCTCTTTTGTATTTAGGGTTTTGTTTCTAAAAAGCTCTCTTATGTCTTCTACCGGTGTTATTCCTTGAAGAATCTCAAGATTTGGTATTGTAGAAGTTGCTGCCTTCTCTTGTCATCAAAGGTGTTGATAATCTAAACCTTCAAGGGTGGTCTTGGAGTCACAAACGGGAGAGTTTGTGTTGCTAAACCTTTGAGTGGGATCTCAAAGTCACAAACGGGGGTGTTTGTGTTTTGCAAAGGCCAAAGAAAAAAGGAGTCCGTGGATACGGAGCTTGCACGTGGTCGTGTCAGTAAGTTCTACTGGTGGGTAGCAATAAGAAGTCGAGCGGAGGGGCTTGTAAGTCTTATTGTATGAATTTCGATTCTTTCTAGTGGATTTGCTTTTTACCTTGAGGATAGTTAGGCTAAATCCTCCCCAGGTTTTTTACCGGTTTGGTTTTCCTGGGTGATCATATCATTGTCTTATTTATTTTCCGTTGTTATGCATGATATGATTGTTTGATTGTGATAACCTAGACTTGGAATTTGGACTAAGTAACAACTTGACTAATTACCTAGGTTAAATCAATTGTGTTTTATGGAGTCAAAAACTATCAATTTAGTTCACAAAACTGATTCCGCCTTCACGGCTTCCATCAACGGTCACCCTCTACCATCAAAGTTCAAGTTGTCTTCTCTGGATTCGTATGATGGAACACGCGACCCGTTTGATCACATCGCCACCTTTAAGACTACCATGCATCTTCAAGGGGTGCCTAATGAAATAATGTGTAGAGCCTTCCCTACCACCCTCAAGGGCCCAGCACGAGTCTGGTTTAGCAAAACACCCCCGAATTCGGTAAGTTCTTTTGAAGAGTTGAGCAAGTTGTTCGTTAACAATTTCATTAGGGGACAGAGGCACAAGCGTTCGTCGTCTAGCTTGTTGACCATAGAGCAGGGGGAGAACGAAAGCCTATGGTCGTTCATCACCCGTTTTAATAGAGAAGCTTTAAATGTGGACAAAGCAGATGATAAACTCCTATTGACAGCCTTCCATAATGGGGTGAATTCAGATTTGTTTATACATAAACTCTGTGAAAAAGAGCCCCGGTCCATGGCCGAATTTGTCCATTCGGCTCAAAATTTTATGAATGCGGAAGACGCGATCATTGCTAAGAAGAGGAAGAGGTCTAAGAGAGTAGGCGCAAACCCCAGTCGCCATCCCGAGCAAGGCCCTCGTCCAAAGAAGGGACGAATGGAAGAAAGGAAGGACCGTGATAGTAAGAAGCTAGGCTCTTCAACACGGAACCAGCAATATACCCCTTTGAACATCCCACTTGAGCAGGTCCTTATGCAGATCAGGGATGATCCTTCCTTGAAGTGGCCGAAAAAAATGAAGAGAGATCCTAATAAGCGCAATAGGAACAAGTATTGTCGCTTCCATAGGGATCATGGTCATGATACAGAAGAGTGTTTCAATTTAAAGCAGCAAATTAAAAATCTCATAAGGCAAGGGAAGTTGAGGAATTTCCTTGGACAAGACCACAGGGACGAGAAATAGAAAGGGAAGATGGAAGAATCATCACGACCACCGCTCGAAAAAATAAGAGTCATTATAGGGGAAAGTTCAACTAGCCAGTCGTCCAAGTCCAAGAAAGCATACTTGAAGGTAGTGCAAAGCGTCCAACTTTCTGGACAACCACCGAGAGCAAGGTCCACGGACGAACAAGCCATCACTTTCACGAACGAAGACGCTGAGAGAATTCATCACCCCCATGATGATGCTCTCGTCATCACCTTATTAGTTGCTGACTACACAACTAGGAAAGTGCTTGTGGACAACGGAAGCTCGGCAGACATTTTATATTATCCAGCTTTTCAGCAGATGAGGTTAGGACGAGACCAGCTCCGTCTAGTAAACTCCCCCTAGTAGGTTTCGGTGGAATGAAGGTGCAACCCGTGGGTACTATTTCCTTATCAGTGGTAGTGGGGGCATACCCACGAGAAATCACCAAGGATGTGAATTTCCTTGTGATAGATTGTCCATCCTCCTACAACGCCATAATTGGAAGACCAACTTTGAATAGTTTGAAGACTGTTACCTCTACTACCACATGTCAGTCAAGTTTCCAACAGAACACGGAGTAGGACAGGTACAAGGGGACCAACTAGCAATAAGAGAATGTTACCTGGCCATGTTGGCCATGGATGAAAAACTTCAAGCCATGAATATTGAAGAAAAGAAAGTTGTAGCATAGCCTACTGAAACAGTGGAAGATATTTCCTTGGATAAAGATAACCTTGAAAGGTGTACCAGGGTCGGAGCAGATTTAGAAGAGAAGATTAAGAAGGACCTCGTCCAGTTTTTGAAGAAAAATATTGATGTGTTTGTGTGGAGTCATAAGGACATGCTAGGTATAAACCCTATTGTCATTACCCACCGTCTGAATTTATGTCCTTCCTCCAAGCCAGTGCAGCAAAAAAAGAGGGTGTTTGCCCCTGAGAGAGATGATGCTATCAAAGACGAGGTTCAAAAGTTGATGGTGGCGAAGTTTATTCGGGAAGTGTACTACTCGGATTGGCTAGCCAATGTAGTAATGGTCAAAAAGGCAAACGGCAAGCGGAGAATGTGCGTAGATTTCATTGACTTAGACAAGGCTTACCCCAAGGATAGTTATCCGCTGCCACGCATTGACCAGTTGGTAGACTCAACTGTGGGCCACAAGTTGCTTAGCTTTATGGATGCTTTTTTTGGATACAATCAAATAAGGATGGACGAGGCAGACCAAGAGAAAACATCCTTTGTCATCAGTCAAGGCTTATTCTGTTATAAGGTGATGCCATTTGGCTTAAAGAACGTAGGGGCAACATATCAGAGATTGGTCAACCAAATGTTTCGTCCGCAGATTAGGTAGAATGTGGAAGTTTATGTAGATGACATGCTAGTGAAGAGTCAGGACGAGGGAAGGCATCTAGACGACCTGCAAGAGACATTTGACACACTGAGACAGTATCACATGAAACTGAATCCTAGCAAATGTGCTTTTGGAGTATCATCAGGGAAATTCCTTGGCTTTATGGTCTCCCACAGGGGAATTGAAGCGAATCCTGGTAAAATTCAAACAATACTGGACATCAAGCCTTCGCAAAATACCAAAGAAATCCAATCCCTTACTGGACGAGTTGCTGCACTCAATAG
This sequence comes from Quercus lobata, assembly GCF_001633185.2. Lineage (NCBI taxonomy): Eukaryota > Viridiplantae > Streptophyta > Magnoliopsida > Fagales > Fagaceae > Quercus > Quercus lobata. The sequence continues at coordinate 59,186,911 of NC_044906.1, forward strand.
GTTTGTCTCAAAAGCCACTGACAAATGTTTTCCCTTTTTTGTGGTTCTTAGAAAAGCATTTGAATGGACCGATGAGTGTCAGAGAGTTTTCGAAGATTTGAAGGCATACCTTACCATGGCTCCGTTGCTGAGTCCGTCAGTGGTGGGAGAGGAGTTATATTTATACTTAACAGCAACCCCGCATGTCGTGTGCTCAGCATTGATAAGGGAAGAAGATAAAGTGCAAAGACCTGTGTACTATACGAGTAAGGCACTGAAGGGAGCGGAAGGACAATATCCACAAATGGAGAAATTAGCCTTCGCATTGATCACCGCTTCCAGGAAGTTGAGACATTATTTCCAAGCACATGTTATTAATGTCATGACAGATCATCCGCTCAGAAGGCAATGAATAGACTGGAAGCTGTAGGACGATTGATCCAGTGAGCTGTAGAGCTCAGTGAGTTTGACATTAGATATCAACCAAGGCATGCCATAGAAACCCAAACACTAACAGATTTCATTGCGGAGTTTACCCCAAGTCATGATGAGACAGAAGACAGTAAGAGATGGGTCGTCCATGTGGATGGTTTGTCTACATAGCATGCAGGTGGAATTGGTGTGGTCCTACAATCCCCAGAAGGAGACAAACTGAAACATAAGGTTCGTCTACAGTACCAAGCAACTAACAATGAAGTCGAGTATGAAACCCTTCTCAAAGGGCTAGAATTGGCTAAATCTGTGGAAGTCAAGTCTATACTCATCCTGGGGGATTCTCAGTTGATCATGAGGCAAGTAAATGGGATGTATGAAGCGAAGGAAGAACGGAAGAGGAAATACTTTAGTAGGGTGATACGCCTTATGAAAAGATTTGAAAAAGTTGACTTCGTTCAAATCCCAAGGGAGGAGAACGTGGAAGCTGATACCATAGCAAAAGAAGCCTTAGGGAATGAATCTATGGACGAATTTGATGAAGTTCATTATACGCCAAGTATAGATATCCCGGAAGTACAACAGGTTGATAGCAAAGGAAATTGGATGACTCCGATTATATCATACTTGAAAGACGGACGACTACCAGAAGAGAAGGACGAAACCAGGAAATTGAGGGTGAGATCAACTAGGTACGTTCTTATGGACGAAGTGCTATACAAGAGAGGCTTTTCTCAACCTTATCTTAGGTGCTTGGCTCCGGACGAAGCAAACTACGTACTAAGAGAAGTTTATGAAGGAGCATGTGGCAATCACTCAGGAGCCAGGTCACTTGTCCACAAGGTCGTTCGTGCAGGGTATTACTGGCCAAATATGCAAGCTAATGCTAAAGCATACGTTAAGGTTTGCAACCAGTGCCAACGGTTTAGGAACGTCCCCAGACAACCATCAGAATACCTCACCCCGATGGTGGCACCGTGGCCCTTTGCACAATGGGGACTAGACATTTTGGGTCATTTCCCTCTAGGCACAAGGCAGATGAAGTTTCTAGTGGTGGACGTCGATTATTTCACCAAATGGGTGGAGGTTGAACCGTTAGCAAATATCACACAACAGAATGTAAAAAATTTCGTGTGGAAGAACATTATGTGCAGATTTGGAGTGCCGAAGGTATTGGTGTTTGATAATGGACGACAATTTGACAATGCACTCTTCAGAGACTTTTGCTTACACTTTGGAATTCAAAACCATTATTCCTCGCCTGCACACCCCCAAGCCAACAGCCAAGCTGAAGTTGCAAACCGATCCTTGTTGAAAATCATCAAGACTCGGCTTGAGGGGGCAAAGGGAGTATGGCCAGACGAGTTACCAGGAGTTTTATGGGCGTATAGGACCACAGTGAGAACCCCTACGGGGGAGACTACTTTCAAGCTAGCCTATGGAAGCGACGCAGTCATACCTACAGAAGTACATATGGCCAATCACAGGGTAATGATGTATCAAGACAAGGATAATGAGGAGCAACTCTGTTTGAACCTCGATCTGATAGACGAGGTAAGGGCAGATGTAGAACATAGGGCAGCAAAGTACAAGAATCTCACGGCTAGGCAGTATGATGCGATGGTAAAGCCAAGGCGTTTCAACATAAGAGATCTCGTCCTCAGAAAGGTCTCTTTGTCAACCAAAAACCCGGCACATGGGAAGTTGGGCCCAAATTAGGAAGGACTGCATAGAGTTATCAACTGTAAAAGACAAGGATCCTATTATTTTGAGGCCCTGGACAGGAGAAAATTGGAACGTCCTTGGAATGTGGAGTACCTGAGGAGGTACCATCAGTAAAAGTGAACCTATGGACGAGCTTGGACCTTGTCCGTCTACTTACGTTCTACTAATATTGATGTTGTTTGTGTTTAATACTACTTATGTTTGATGCTGTTTGTGTTTAATACTACTACCTTATTATTTACTATGTTGTGTTATGATTATGGACGAAGTTATGAAGTTTGTACTTTTTAAATAAAAAGGCATTAGTATGCATGTGTCTTATCTGTAAACGATATTTATGTTATGTATAAAATGTTGTGTGAATTTTACATCTCCATGCTATTTTCGTCCAACCCAACCCACAAGGGGACTGAAAGATTCAAGACGAATAAATTCTCTGGACGCAGAGATGTAACGTCTAAATTTTCCTGAGTAAAACAAGGAAAAAACCTTAGGTACACTCATCCAACTTATGGATGAGGAAAAGCCTTATAGAGCATTTTCGCCCAATTTAATGGCGAGAATCAAAAGCCAACTGAAACAATCCAACCTCTGGACGAGAGAAAAGTTAGGCAAAATAAATTGGATGTTATGTAAAATTAGCTTGTAAGTCTTAAGACGAATAAAGCTGAATAAAAATACTACCTGCAAAAACAAGTTAGACTAACAAATAATATGAAGAATATATATATTTTCGCCATGGACAAGCCAAAGTTGGAGTTGATATAAATAACAGCATAACAACACTCGTCCATGCAAAGAAAATGAGCCTTCATTCATTTAAAGGGTAGGCATCCTACGTCCAAAAGCCCTTGTTAAGTCAAAAAAAACTGAAATGATTGTTTAAAAACCCCGTCCTAAAACCATGGACGAGGCAAGTGTACTTTGGTTACATAAGAAGGTCCCAAAACAGAGGACCAAACAAAAACCAAATAAAAGGAAAACAAACATAGATTGTATTAAGTGTGAAAGTCTCGTCCTTAAGAAGAGGGGGCATGGGCATTGGGCTCGTTCTGGGGTGGCTGAGTGCTGGCATCGTCCTCCACATTGACATCATCGGAGCCAGTCTGAATAAGAGAGCTAGTGGCAGCAGCAAGGTTGAGTTTGATTGAACTAAAGTCAACTTCAGGGAAGTTCTCAATAGCATCCATTCTAAAATCCTCAAAAACAATTGAATAATTATGATCCAGGGCGTCCGTGTACACTTTGGATGACTTGAATTCAGCCACAACATCCTCTTTTGCCTTGGAGAGACGAGCACTTAGCTCGTCGTTCTTTTGCAAATGGTCAATACGAGTATCTTTCTCCAGTGCATCAGTCCTTAGCTCCTCGATCAGCTTTTTATGCTCAGTGACTTCCTCCTTAGCTTTTGCAGCAGCCCCAGCCCATTTTTTGCAGTCAGCATTCACTTCTTGAATCCTCGTCTCCAACAAAACCCTCATCTTGTCCAGTTTTGTTACCTGTCTGGACGCTGCCATAAACTTTGACATGGCCCATAAATAGGTAAAGAACATAAGATGATTAAATGAAGAAAAGTTTTAAATTAACAAGGACGAGAAAGGAATATTAGCATACCTTAAAGAGGTCATGGACGCCAGAATGCTCAAACTCCTTTAAGCCCATGTTATAACACATGTTTATGTCTTCATCCAAGACAACCATCTGAAAACGCTCCCAAGCTAGATCCTCATTTTCAATGATGTTTGTAAAGGGTTGGGACGAGCCAGGAACAGTTGACTTGGACAAAGGAGTCTTGGACGGAGGAGTCTTAGACGGTGTGGACTCAATCAGAGTGGACGAGTCCACATCAACTATCAGGATGGAAGGTTGAGACTGTGGAGGTTTAGACTTAACCACCTTGGACGAACCGTGCTTCACTCTTTTGTCTCGACGGTTGGGGAGCCCTTCTAAATCAATGTTTTTTGGTAAGAACTTTCTTTTATCCCCAGCCGTAGGACGAACTTGTACTTGAACCTCAGGACGATCCTAGGACTGAGCCTCAGGACGTTTTCCCTCACCCACAACTTCTTTCCCTTTGTTTTCTTTCATTGTTGACATTCCTAAAACAAGGTAATAAGTAGATTAGGAATGTATAACATAGAACTTTCAAAAAAAAAAACAAACAAAAAACCCTTAGCTTAAAACTTACTTTTACGCATAGTAACCTTGTGTGCAATAGCTTCATCTGATGGCTCAAGACCCAAACCCCATTTGGCAAGACGTTTAAGACAAGAGAACGAAAGCTCCTGTTTGTGTGAAGACGAGCCCTATGGACGTAGTCACGATGAAATTTGCTTAAAGACGGACGCTTGGCGGCTACAACACAATAAGTAAACAAAGGTTAGAAATTGTAAACAGATCAAATAGAAAGAGAAAGATAAAGATAAACAAGGGGAAGGGACGTATCTTATAGAAGAAGGTTCCCTAAGTCCCCAGTATAAGGAGGAAAGGGATCCCTGCCAATGTCCACAGGGTTCCCTACCTAGAAACCAAAGACAAAGGTGAATTCCGTCTTCCATTTTCTATCAGACAAAGCTAGGGACTTGATTAACCTACAATCATTCCCCCTAGTAGTGAACTGGTAAAAACTCTCAGACTGACTTATCTCAGAAGGTTTATAATAATAAAGGAACTCGTCCACAGTGAGAGGACGGACCCCACCAAAAACTTCCCTCCACAAAATTTGCATGGAGATAACTAATCTCCACGTATTAGGATTAAATTAACAGACACCTAAACCTAACTTGACCAACAACTCCCTAGCAAAGGCATTTAATGGAAACCTAAGGCCACCCAGGAAATAAGCTTCATAGACGCCTATTCCAAAGCGAAGATCACAACACCACTCTCCACGGACGGGCAGCCTAGGGTTAAACTCGTCCGGAATTTGATACCACGATTTAAGATTATTTAATCTTTGTTCATCCATCTTAGAATGAACGCCTACTGCACAACTAAAGACGGTCTCCTCCTCGTCTGTCGGATTAGATGGAGGGACGCTAGATGGGGAGCCAGCTTGAAAGCCACAAGATCTTCTAAGTTGCTCCTGGACGACTTCAATAGGGAACCCAGAGGCCCCAGAAGAATAATTCTCGTCTGTACTTCCTCCACTACCGTCACTAGTACTGCTAAAACTAGACCTATCACTACTATCCTCATAATACTCGTCTATAGCCTTATCAAGGCTATCAGTAGACGAAGAAGCAACTGACATTTTTGACAAAAGAAACTCAGAACCTAAAGACGGAGAGAAGAAGAATACCTGGCTCTAGACAGAAGAGGACTCTAGCAACTCCTAGACGAGGCTTTAGAATATGGATGTCAAGGAAGAAAATTTCTGAAATGAGAAGGGTTAAGGGAGGCATTCCACTATTTATAGGATGCTGACCTGGGCATTTGAAACGACACCACCAATATGAAAATGACACGTGGCATCTACCTCGAAAAACTAAATCGACTAGATCAGTCACCAATAAAAAAATAACACGTGGCACATTGATTTATTAACCAATTATACACGTCCAAGGACGTGTCGGCAACTCACCTAACTCGTTGGACGACCCACATGGACAAGGGGCCAACTGATGGTGTCACAAAAAACATCTACTCCTGAACTCGTCCATATGGCTCGTCCAATGAAAGACAAGCTAGGGCGAACCAGACAAGCGAAGTGATCGTCCCAAGCATCCTTCCTAACCTCGTCCGTCTCTGGACGGGCGAGATCCCATGGGAATCATCCATCCTTAATCATTTGGACAAGGACAAGCCGTCCTAGATAGTCTCGTCCGTCCTTAATGAAAGATGGACGAGTTTGCTGGATTAAACTAATAAGTGCCAAATTCTACATTAACTACTATGGAACGAGCCGTCCAACTGAGGTAACTTTCATAGCAGTTATGGAAGTTACCTCCAATTCTCTGGACTCCTCGACATTAGGAATGGTTATCAAACAGATAACCATTCCACATATACTATATAAGGATTCTTCGATGAGAGGTAAGGGATTTCAGACATTTTTTATTTAAGAAAATACTCCCTTCTTACGGAGAATTCCAAGTTCACTAACTTCACCATCGAAGGACTTTTGGCTGGTCCTCACCGGTCTCCTCTGATTCAGTGTTCTTGTTTGCAGGATACAGCCCAAAGATCATCAGCGTTCGAGACTTATCAATCTACTGATATCCAAGGAACTATCAATCATAATTAATAGAAGTGAACTGCAACAGCAATTTTATCCATGGTATAAGCATGAAATATCAGATAGTCTGCTACTTATGCATAATTTGCAATGTAGATTCTAAACTAAGCCCATAATTTAGTAAATGAATGAAAAGCATAATAGCTAATGTGGCCAAGTACACCAAGTATGCCTGATCAGAAAACACAATTTTAAAATTTATGGTACCATTCTTATGGTTTTGTGATGCTATTAATTTGCTTGATATTTTAGCTTTGTCTATGTACTACCTGAATCCAAGGTTTGAACCTTGCAATTAAGAAAGAACTCTATAGAAAAGTTTGAAAGTTCCAAAAGCACAAGGGGTTACTACAAGAGCTTGTAGCCTAAGGATTTGTAATTTTGTATGATATTCCTACCTTTAAGGAACATCTGATGAAACAAATCGACCTCGTTCCATTGCATTCTGATGCAACAAAAATGAACCATATAATTATTCTTTCCGAGGTATGAAATTGAACTAAAATGAATCGGATTTTGTTCCCTTAAACAGTAAATATTTTTATTTGTTGGTTTGATGAATAAAATGGTTGAAGTTATGAGTAGTTCTAGTGTCAATTTGACAATTTTATATGTCAAATTGTGATTGACTGTTGTTTGTCACTTTCACATAGACTCATTACTTTTTCTTCACAATTTACTATCTGTCACGTGCACAGTTGTGATACAAGTTGTGTAATTTTTTATGGTTTTAGAATTTATTTATTTATAAGTGACTCACTTTCTAGTAAAAAAAAAAAAGATTCACTTTCGGGGGCCTTGTGTTGAATGTAAGGGGCCTAGCATGAGCTAAATAAACTCTTCCAAAAAGCAAACTGATTGCTTAGAAAGCTAACACAGGGACCAGAGACAAACTCATGGCAATTAAGCCCAAGAAAAACCACTAGTGGGTTTCATTTAGTCATATGGCTCAAACCAAATCATTTCACAAACCAAGACAAGACTCCATATATTTGTTCCCGGAGGGTCATGACTCATGACAAAACCCAAACCCAAACCCAATCTCCTGCTGGAATTTGTTGTTGCCTCCTGTGAAATCAGCTCTTTAGCGTTCATTCCCTGCGGGATTTTGTTGCCAAAAAATACTGAGACTCTCAAAGAGTGTAAGCTTGTCATTTGATTCAATTTAATATTCTTGTAATTTGACAAAGGCTTTCTTATTGTTGCTTTATTTAGATTGATAACACTCAACACCCACGGTGTTTGTTCCCAGTCCAAGTCTCCCCCCCCCCCCCCCCAAAAAAAAAGGAAGGGTTGATAAAAAAAATATTCTTGAATCGAAATTATTGGGTTAATGTCAACATCTTGAAGCTTAATTAGTTGGTATCTCATGATATTTCTAAATTAGACATTTAAAGTTTAAATTCTTAATCCCTAATTATTGAATTATGATGGGCAATTAAAATGAGCTAATGTCCAAAGTGCTCATCTAAGAGCTCATCCGATTGATGAGATCATCTAAAGTAACTCATGTCCAACACTCACTAAATTTTAGCTACAAGTACTCTAAACTAGGATTTATCACATAAGTCCACTACTTTGAAATGAGGAGAGTGGTACGAAAGAGGGAAACCCACTCAAAATACCTTAAATAAATGGTCTGTTTGAGATCCGTTTATTTTGCTGAAATTGAAAATTTTTTGCTGAAAGTAAAGATAAAAGTTAGCTGAAACAGTATTGTGAGACTCATGAATAGTACTAAAAAGTATAGTGAGACTCATAAATAATAGTAAAAATAAATTAAATAGTAAAATAAGTTGGCAAAATTAATCATGCCATACGAACACAAAGATTAGACTTCCTCAAATGAAAGGTACGTAAGAAATTTACTAACCCTTACACTCTCAGAGTTTATGAATATCTTAAGAGAAATTCTAACTTAACCATTGAAGGGTCTTTGGTTGACAGCACACCAGTGCTCTTCCATTGTGTTTGCTCTTCTTTTTGGTCTTTAATCACATTCCAAGTTTGAGCATTCAGTCCACTTATGTCATACTTCATCAAATTATTATTATTATTTTTAAAAAGTGAGTTAATGGTTTTAGTTAAATGATATATAAATATATATATATATATATATATATATATAAGGAAGACATTTAAAATTTTAATCCCTATGGTACCAAAGACACCATTTCAGTTTCGATTGCAAAAAAAAAAAAAAAAAAAAAAAAGACACCAGTTTCAGGTTTAAAACTGTGACAGAACAGAACTTACTAATAATTATAACTAAAACTGTCATTAACAAATAAAAAGAACTACAAATATCAATTTAATAACAAGTAAAAATATATATATATTCACCAATATAGTAATCAATACAAATATTAATATACAACGAATGTATATATGTATATATAATAATAATAAAATGAAAAAAAAAAAAAAAAAAAAAAAGGGCCATAATAAACTGCAAAATGCGGGCAGTGAACACTCCAAAGTCTTTATACAAGGAGAGCGAACTCCTTCAACCAACCAATTATCAGCTGCCACGTACTCTCTGTAAATCTACTCCATCTCCTCCTTAATTGTGAATCTCCGATCACCAGACCTCAAAGCCTGGTGCAATTCTCCGAGTCCAACGTTGGCACACGTGTACACTAAATTCTTCACGATCCTACTCCCGTCGTCCACCACCGCATTCCCCACACTCCCCCAGCTGCAAAACGACGCACCGTTTTGCACCTCGCACACGATCACCTCCGCCGGGTCAGAAGGGTTGTGCAAAAAGACGAAATTGCCCACCGAGTTCATCCCGATCGACGTCACGCGTGGACTCTGCCCTATCAGTTTCGCCACCAGCTCCTTCGGCATCTCACTGACTTCAGTTTTCATATCCAACATTTCACCCTTCACTTCCCACATTTTTACGCTTTTGACATTCTCAGCCTCTCCGACCAAACCCACCACGAACATTCGATCATTGACAAATCCGATTATTGAAGAGAAAACGTTTTGGTCAGGTCGGAGATCATAAGGTCCTTGCCAGGTCTTAGTGATAGGATCGAACGAGTGCGTCGCACCGGAACATTTCTCCATCACGTACATTTTTAACTTGTCCACAGCCACCGAAAGCCACGTGGAGGCACAGGAATCTTTGAGTATCGCGGGCATGTCGTCGCACGTGTCCCACGCGCGAGTCTTCAAGTCGTAAGTCTCCACCGCGAGCGGGTCGTCCCCGAAATCGCACGCGCCTCCGGCGATCACTACGCGCTCCCCCACCAGCGCCACGATCGGGTCGGGCCTCCACACCATCGGGGCGACCGCCCTGTGCCACGTCAGCTGAAGCGGGTCGGACGAGAAAACGAACCGGAACGGGCTCTGCATGTAGAGCAAATTCGAGTGCGACGACCGGAGAGTCGAGACGTACTTGATCGAAGGCTGCTCGATGTCGACCCACACGTGCGAGCGAGGATCGTAAGCGTGCGAGGTCGTTGTGTACGGATACCGGGTCGACTGGGCGTGGACAATGAGCCAGGGCTTGACCGGGTTCAGGTGACGAAGAGAGGAAAACACAGCGCCTTTCCACGAGGTGGATACGTGGCAAGCCGGGACGAGGTCGATGAGTGGCACATGCGTGAGAATAGCCTCTAGAATATCACCGTGGATTGGGGCTTCTTCTTCTTCATCTACTACAGTTTGGTGTTTCGCCATTGTTGTTTTATATTTTGAGGTTTTGTATATTGGTGTGTGAGAGACTGAGAGGAAAAGGCTGGTTCGGAAGCTCCTTTATATAGAGAGAGAGAGAGGCAAAAATGAGTGAGGTGGAACACTGTAACAGTAAAGAAACTTCGGATAGACCGTAGACTTGGCTCTTCGTATAAATTTTCTTTTCTTTTCTTTTGTTTTTAGTCATTTACCAAGAAAGAGTCTTGTAAGGGGTGTTCAAAGTAGACAACTCACAAGAAATATTGTTTAACTACCATGACCTACATTGTTTTGATTTTTATTCTTTTAGAAACCTAAAATTTAATTTTAATTTAAAAGGTACTCAAAGGTCAAGTATGAGTTGTCATCAAAGACTCACTCTTTTATCAGGTTTTTAAATTTAAGTTTTTCCCTAATTGCTCTATTATGGAAGCTTTTGATTCCAGTTTAGGTTCATACAGGGGCGTAGCTATGTGTAAGGGTGGGGGCATGGCCCCCCAAAATTTTGAAAATTTTAAAAATATATATAATTATTTTAATGTTTTTAAAATTTAGTCTAAAAAATAAGAGTTGGCCCCTCCAAATATTTGATTTAATACAATAATGCTCTTAAAAAAAAAAAAAAAAAAAAAAAAAAAAAAAAAAAAAAAACCGGTCTAATAATTATAGAGACATAACATTATTTTTCACAATTTTATTTTTTATTGTAAAATATGTTTTTATATCTATTAAATATTTGATAAAGTTTGACACCAAACATATTTTAATCTATATCTTTTTCAACCAGTTATGTGGCAATTAACAAGTCATTGACTCATTAAAAAAATAATATCACTAAAACTATATATGGAATGTTTCTTTAGTTACTACATAATGAGTTAGAGTAAGATAACTTCAAATATGTTTGAAACCTAACTTATTCCTCTAAGTTTTGGATCATTCATGGTTTGAAAATTTCATTAGTTCAATTAAAAGATTTTTTACTTACTTTAGTATAAAATTTGATAATTCGTATCGAAATGAAATTTTTTAAGAATTTCACTATAAAAATAGTAAAAATGAATTTTATTTTATGTAAGATCACCACCAAACATAATTTTGATTGAAATTACTAACATCTTTTCATTGTTATTTGGTGTGTGTGTATATATAACAAAAAAACGTATGTATATGTGTATGTAGGGTTGTCTTGATAAATATATTAGAGTTGCAACTTGGCCCCCCTAAACAAAAAATTCCTGACTCCGCCCCTGGGTTCATACGCATGGCACATCATCTTAAAAGGTTGTGATGTTCTTTTATATAATAAATATATATAAATATATATATATATATATATATATATATAAGAAATTTTATAAATATTTCAATAAATTTTCCAAAAGATAATAAGTAATTTTTTGAAAGCAAAAGGTAATAAGTAATTAATTACCAAAGTAACCACAAATAAGCAAATAATAATGTGATTATTCCTTTTTTTTTAATATTATTTATATACTATTAATTGGTTGCCCTTTTTTTGAACAATGTGTATATATATATATATATATTTTTTTTTTTTTTCTAAACAAGTAGTACTATTTTTAATTGTCAGTTCATATTAGACTTTTAGCCTTAGGTTATGTGGCACTATTTGCTAGAAAAGAAAAAGAGTAATACACATATAAAAATGTACAACTTTGTACAACAATTTGTCACGTAGCCTCTTGTGATTGGTGAAAGTGTGATGGTGAGCCATGTGGGGACACATCTTCATTACTCACAACTTGTCACGTGGCGAGTTGTGGCATAAAATTGTGCATTTTTATGTGTCCCTACCATTACTCAAAGAAAGACCATGGCACCATTTGCTTGCTTACACATTTAAGAGATTTCACCTACCCCCACCTAACCCTAGCTCCTCTACTCGAGTCCTAGTGTTGAAATTCTCTACTTTAAGTTTGAGTTTTTAACTTTTAACTTACAAGTTACAACACTCTCTTTGCCGCAAAACTCGCTCTGCCACTCTCTTTGTGCTGCAAATATGTGAAGGTTGAAGTTTCATGAGTGATCCACCTTAGGCTCAAAGAATGATCGAAGTTCACCTTCGGGTTTTTACCTCTCTCTCTCTCTCTCTCTCTCTCTCTCTCTCTCTCTCTCTCTATGTGTGTTCTTCAATTCACTGTTGTAGATTATTTTGGTTGTATTTGATGCTGTGAGGTAGAATAGAATCCATGGAACTCAAAATCTTTTTGCATGTAATGGTGAAAAGTATCTATAGATTGAAAAAAAACAAAAGAAGAAGCCAAATTCATTCCAGTTGAAAATTGCATTTCGGCCAAAATTACTCGGAATTGACTGAAATGTCTGAAACTAGCCGGAATTTGATCCAAGGTGGAACAGAGGCCATTCCCATTTTGGTTTGCATACCGGTATGAGAAATTCTGTTCGGAATGAAACAAAATTTATGACATTGATTTAAACCTAATAACCCCCTTAAAAAAAGTAAAATATTAATTGCTAGCTTCCTCTCAATGTCTCATAAGTATGAGTAATTCTTATATATTCTCAGAGTACGGAAAAATTGTACACCCTCCTCTCACATTTATGGTAAGGTTTACTTATTAAATTCATGGTAGGGTCCACCGTGAATGTAAGAGGAGGGAGCATTATTTTAGTATACTCCAAGAGTATCTAAGTGTTTTCTCATAAGGACACGAGTGGAGTGCTACCTCTCTTATTGTTTTAATTAATAACATTTTTTTTTTTGGGGTAAAAATTAATAATAAGTTTAATTATTTGTGAATGGGAAAGAAATAATGTAAAGAGCTAAGGGGGAAAAAAGGTTGAATTTACAAGTAACTTGCAAGTAATGTGCAATTGATCCGATTGCTTGGTTAGAGCGACTTGCCTACCTTTACCATTACAAATGTATAGATCGAGCATATTACGATTGATATAATATTAAAACCATGAAAGCATGCTTTTTTTTAAAGTCACAAAGCATGCTTTTTTCTTTCTTTTTTTTTTTTTCTTTTTTCTTTTTTTGAGGAAGAGTTCTAAGATATAGCTAGGTATATAAAAGTGTATCAGCAAAGATCTTCACGAGATGAGTAATGAGTTTAAGATTTATAAATTCCATTCTTTAAAGATGATTTTGATCTCAAAGTTTATCTAGAAGGAATACAAATAGAAGATTTTAAGAATTATATTTTCTATACTTTCTTTTAAGGGAAAAATAAAAGGGTTTTGCAGATATGATTCCCTCGTTTCCCCATGTTGTATTAAAGAATTGACTTCTTTTTTTTTTTTTTTTTTTTTTTTGAGAATCTTAAAGAATTGACTTGTAATTTTAAAGTATTTTAGTTGAATTTTTAGCCTAATATATATATATATATATATATATATTATATTTGTTAATCAAATGTCAAATTATTCTCTCATACTTGGACTTGGCATGTGATTCGGTGTAGAGATCCCATGCAAATAAGAACCTGTTAAAATTTTAAGTTTAGGGCACTTTGATTTTGGCCTATCAAATTGTATTATTATGATTTTAATCCTAATGTTTTAGAGCTGTGTGAAAATCATCTGGCTAATTTGTTAATAATATTGCGACTGTTAAATGTCATGTAAGTTCAAAATAATGTAATTTTAATATATTAAAACTCTATCATTTTTTTTTTTAATACAAGATAAAATTTTATTCTAGAATAATCTAAGTGTATAATAACAATTTAGGAGTGGTCGCGGTGCAATGCGGTTTGGTTTTGGGTCATTTTGAGCACTGCACTTTACGATGCGATTTAGCTAAAATCATAACTACATCGCATCTTATTTTTGCGGTCACATTTGCAATGTGGTGCGGTTTAGAGTTTAACCAAAACATAACCGCATCACACCTCATTTTTGCGGTCACATGTGCGGTGCTATATATAAGATGAGGTTTGAAGTTGGTATATTTTTCAAATTTTGGGCATTTCCTACCCATCCCAAAACTAATTTTTCCCTTTTTTTTTGGCCAAGTTTTAAATTATTTAGCTAGTTTTTCTTTATTTTGGGTTGGCTTTTCTAGTCAACACTTGCTAAGGTTATCAATTTTTTTTTTTTGGAAAACTAGGGTTATTAAACTATTAATAATATATTTAATATTAAATATTAAAAATAAATAAATATATTAATATATAGAGAAAGTGCAGTGCAGTGCTATTTGTGCGGTTTTCTTATTATAAAACCACAAACTGCACTGCACCATGCGATGTGGTTTATTGTTACTTGTGGTGTGATGCGGTTATGCTATTTTGCAGGCGATTTTGATGCGGTTTGTACGATTTGGTGAACACCCTTATGTATATATGTGTGAAACCCCTTTCTGGAGACTTGAATCCCGACCCTTATCTCCCATACCCTAAAAATACTTATATTTATAGAGTAACTATAGTCTATTGCGCCAAAGTGCCCAGTGGTAAAACAAAAGAAGTCAATACCATACCGTATTGGCCAGTACGGCCGGTATTTTTCTTATTGGTTGGTGAACCGGTACAGAAACACTTAGGGTATGTTTGGTAATAGTTTTTTCCCCTTATTTTCTGTTTCCAAATACAATTTTCTATTTTTGAGACTAAAAAACTTATTTGGCAAACCAAAATGGACAGAAAACAAAAATTGTTTTCAAAACTCAATTTGTGAAGGAAACTGAAAGCATGCAAAATGCTATTTTCAGTTTCTAATTTTCAAAAGTCAATAAAAACACACATTTAATTTAATGAATCTGCCTCATTTAATGAGTTAGCATTAGAGTTCAAATCCTAGTAACAACATATTTTAGTATTTTCTATTTTTTTCTTCAAAAAACTATCTTTTTAATTTCAACTAACCAAACATGTTTTTGATTTCAAAAATACAAGAAAATTGTTTTTTCTTTATATTCTCAAAAATAAGTTTTTGAAAATAGAAAGCAAAAACTGTTACCAAACATAACCTTACGTTTCGTTCTGCTTCAAATTTCGGCCGATACCAGACTGTACCGGCATTACCGAAGAAAATTGGGTGTTTTGGCCGGTAAATCTAATTCAGGCCTGTGAAGAAAAAA
Organism: Quercus lobata; assembly: GCF_001633185.2. NCBI lineage: Eukaryota > Viridiplantae > Streptophyta > Magnoliopsida > Fagales > Fagaceae > Quercus > Quercus lobata. The sequence goes on from NC_044906.1 coordinate 59,202,042, forward strand.
CCAGAAAAACATACCACTAAAAAAGAAAAAAGCCAAGAAAATGTTATCACCACCGCTTTCAACCTTGCAACCTTCTCTGTTTCTCCTTCTTGCACTATTTCGATTTTACAGCTTTCTTCTCACCCCTACTTCTTGTTCTCCTCTGTTTTACATGTTTTTCTTGTGGGTGTACTGAAGATCTGGCTGGAAGGCATGCCAAGTTTATTTCCTTCTTGTTTTGTACGCTGATTAGTGCTCTTCTTAATGCAAAAGTTAAAAAATCATATTATATATAATAAAAGTTGGGCTTAGACACCATAGTTGCGCCAAGTGGCTTCACTAAAAGTTGCGCCAAGTGGCTTCACCAAATTGTAGAAATTTTAATAAAATTTTAGATTTTAAGAATAGATATATACATATTTTTTGGATAAATATGACAAATTAAGTAATGAAAGAAAGTAGTATTTCATTTACAACTATAATAGTTGTGTCTATCTAAAATGTTATCAACAAAGTCTAAAATCAATAAAATAAAATTACCTAAGGATAGAATTTAAATAAAAAAAGAGAGATAAATAAAAGTTAGGCTTAGACGCCGTGATTACACCAAGTGGTTTCACTAAATTGCAAAAATTTTAATAAAATTTTAGATTTTAAAAATAGATACATACATATTTTTTGGATAAATATGACAAATCAAGTAATGAAAGAAAGTAGTATTTCATTTACAACTATAATAGTTGTGTCTATCTAAAATGTTATCAACAAAGTCTAAAATCAATAAAATAAAATTACCTAAGGATAGAATTTAAATAAAAAAAGAGAGATAAATAAAAGTTAGGCTTAGACGCCGTGATTACACCAAGTGGTTTCACTAAATTGCAAAAATTTTAATAAAATTTTAGATTTTAAAAATAGATACATACATATTTTTTGGATAAATATGATAAATCAAGTAATGAAAGAAAGTAGTATTTCATTTACAACTATAATAGTTGTGTCTATCTAAAATGTTATCAACAAAGTCTAAAATCAATAAAATAAAATTACCTAAGGATAGAATTTAAATAAAAAAAGAGAGATAAAAAAATGTAAAAGAAAAAAAAATTCGAATTAGCATTTTTTTTTTCATACGTCTCTTTAAAAAACGTAAAAGGAAAAAAAAGATAAACTTGCATACCAAGCTCTTGTAGCTGAGCACATAATAAGTTGGCAAGAGAATTAACGAAACGAAGGATTCAAGCTTATCAATTATTGCTGATCCTATGGGCCAACCATCTGGTACAGCCAAGCCTAAAATCATAGGCCCCAACACGTAATGTAGCCCAGTGATCTCACCAAGGAGGGAACACGTCATCTTTTTCTTTTGGTGATAAATTTGCTTCTTATGTCATCTTTCTCCTAATAATAAAGTAAAAAATATATATATTTGACTTTCACTTAAACTACTTCTTTTTATTCATATCATTTTCTTCACAACCTAAAATTCTCACTATATATACATAGAGTTTTTTGATGTTTCATTATTTCTACTACGTATTTTACAATTATTTGCTATATTCTTCCTTTCTCCCCTCTGCCCTACCTACAACCTTGCAAGTAATTTTTTTTTTCTTTCATCAAATTGAATAGATTTTGTGTATTTGTTGCCTTTTTATTATATATAATATGATTTTTATCAACAAGTTTTATAGATAGGCTGAAATTCTATGTTTGATCACATTTTTTAGTGTTTTTTTTAAAAGTCAATATAGCAAGCAATATATTTGTATTTTTTAATTTCTTATTACATGATTATTTTTTGTTGACATCATTATTTTATAGTGGATTTAATTTGTTATAGCTTTTGTTTGGTGCTTTGTTACATGTAATCTATATTCTTTAATTAAAAGCAAAATTTGCTGTCAAACATGAAATTGGATACGAGAGAATCCATCCGTCCAAAATTCTATGTAAGTTTATCTTTACTTAACTCCCTTTTTTTTTAAGCTCAAAAATTTGGATATTTTTTCATTAATGAATTGCGGTTTTGGCTTAATTTTGTTTTCAACCGTTTCAATTATTGAATTCATTATTTTTTCATGTGTAATATTAATATTTGTGTTTTTTTATGATAAAAAAAATAATATATGTGTTCTTAAAGGTTAAAACACAATACAATTACAAATATTACTTTAAGTTAGGATGTTATATTTATTTATTAGTAAGTTAGAATGTTACATTAAGTTAGAGTATTATATTTTTGTTTATTATTAATTCAGAATGTTATATATGGATATATATGTTGGTTTAGAGTTGATATAACTTATAATCATTTGAATGAAATCAACACTAAAACAAATGATTTAAATATCAAAATAAGAAATAAAAATTAAATTTCTTTTAAGTGTACAAGTACAATTTATTTTTTAATATTAAATTTTGAATTAATTCTTTTTTCATTTTATTTTTTATTAAATTTAATTATATTATCAAAATATTTTTTTATTAAGCCGTGTATCGCATGAGCATAATAATAATATATATATTAAAAGTGAGTTTCTAGGACATGTGGTTGATGGAAGGGTGTTAAGAGTTTGAAAAAAGCTTTAGGTTTTGCCTTTTTCAACGTGGATAACAGCCGCAGTCTTTTTGAAATTTAAAATTTAAGCTTTTTTCTTTATTTTTTTAGTTGATTGAATTGTACTCATATGATATGACCATTTCCGCCTGTTTTTCAAGAATTAACTTCATTTTATTTTTATTTTTTATACTTTTTATATATTTTTCATTATAAATCTACATTTTTTTTTAGGAATTAATCCAAGGTAAAAAAAAGAAAAGAAAAAGATCTATATATGTACCTGAATATCTATATTATTATTATAATTTTACAATTACAATGTTGGGTTGGGTTAGAATGTAATATTATATATATATATATATATATATATATATAATTAGTGATAATTTCAAAATGGTACACTGATATCAATCGGTATCGAAATATTTTGTACCTATGATCAATACCGAAACAGTTTCTGGTATGATATTGATTTCTTGGATAAAACTCCATCATTATCACCATGTGAAGGGGGAAAAAATCCATTCAATGCTTTTCTCCATCTTTTAGGGTATTTTTTATTTTGGCTTGCCAAATTTTAATATTATAATTATAATTTTAATGTTTTAGAGTGGTTTGAATATCACGTAGTTAATCTGGTAATAATATTGTAACCATTAAATGTCACGTAAGTTCAAAATAATGTAAATTTAATATATCAAAACTCCATCATTTTCACCAATTAAGGAGGAAAAAAAAAATACATTCAATGCTTTTCCCTCTTTTCTCTATTTTTTTTAGTAGCAACTCAACCTACACCACCATTCAGTCATGAGTCATGCCAACCTCTTTCTAAGTTCTATACAAAAACCAAATTTTCTTAAATATCAAATTTCGTTAAATCATATGTTTAATCACTTCCAAGTTTTTTGCACTAAAGTTTATCAAGGCAAATTCCTCAATAATTAAAATTCAAAACAACATATAATATTGAATTTAAAATAAAACCTCTTCCCCTCTCTTGTCCTTCTCAGCAACCAAATGAGGGGTTTCGACTTTCGACAATAAACCAAATCAATTTTTCGGTGGTGAAAACAAACAAATAGAGATTGATGGACTTTTTTAGCGTAAAAAAATTCATAACCCAACCAAGCCCAAATGAATAAACCCATCATTGATTCACTCTCTAAGCATACATTCACAACCATCACAAACCCTTGATGAGTTCACTGGACGTACGAATCTATTTCCCTTAATTCATTCGGAAGTACCGTAAGAAATATTAATACTAAAAGTATGAATACTGCAAGAGCCGGTATGAATACTTATAACAAGAAAAAAAAAAGTATGAATGATCAAAGCACAGTGAGAATTGAGAATAGGAATCGATATCGTCAATGGTTTGGAAAAAAAAAATACTATTAGAACTAAAAAGTATTCCACCTGCAGAGGGATCAACCATCACAAATTTTGATATCAATTGTGTTTGTAGAGGCAGAGCCAGAGTGGTGGCGAGGGGTCACCTGCCCCTGGTTCCTCCCAAAAAAGTCCTTCATATTTTTCTATAAAGCAAACCATACTCCTAACATGAAATTAAGAATAAATAAAATATACATTTTTATTTGAGAACATCTTACAATATTTTCACAACATTCTTATTTTTAATTGGGAGGGATCTCAGAACATATATATATATTCTTTTTTTTTTTTTTTTACTAATAATGTATTGATACTTTAATTTATTGTAAAAATATTGTGATATTTTGTGGCGTTACTCAAACAACTCCTCCAACTTTAAACAATAAGCCTGATACAAAATAAATGCCACCAAACCTATTTACACTTTTGACCAATATTCAATCCTTTTTTTCTTTTTTCTTTTTTTTTTTTTTAACTTATCCAAATTTCTTTACTTCATTTTAGGTTAAGCAATTGGAACTCAAACTTTACACATAATAATAATAATAATGTCTTGTCTCTCTAAAAAAAATGTCTTGTATGGCACTAAAGCAATAAAGCATCCATTATTTATTTCTCCTTCATTTCTTGCATTTTCATAGTTTCAAAATTTGAGTTTTATCAGAAATCCAAATTTTAAATAATTTGAAAAATAGAGAAAGAAAAGTTGAAATTTATTTTGAGGAAACAAATTAAATGTCTAAACTTTATGTATATAGATTAATCTCTTAATTTGATGATTGATTGTCAGAAATGTTTTACAATTGTTTATTTATTTTACAATTGTTTAAATTTTAATAGATTTTGTATGGCAATTATTGTTGTTTCGATTAATAATTTTAGGTTCTTTTTTTTTCTTTTTCTTTTTTAGATCTTGTTCACTTAAACTAAAATTCTGGTTCTGCTACTATGTGTTTGGTTCCATATATTCGCATGTACAGGTCTCTATTAGAAACAGTGAAAATGATTGTTGCACCGTAAAACTTTTGATGTTGCAGTTTTTTTTAATAGTTCTATGAATCATATTCATATTACATTTTTCATTAAGAATATAATAGTAAGGGCCCCCTCAAAAAAAAAATATATATATATATATATATAAATAATAGTAAGGTAGTAACTGTCAAAAACATAAAAACCTTGTTAAATTGCATTAGGTCACGAACTACCCCCAAAATTGTCTAGAATCTTGAGGTTCTATGATTCTATCTGTGATATTATTATTATATAACATTCACTTCCTTTATCCTCGGATTAACGGTATGTATGTAGTACATCCTTGTCTTATACATAAAGAAGAAAAATCCCAGTTGAATGGGTATTCTCTCAATTTTTTTACGAAAAGTTAGAATGGATTTTAATGATAATGATTGGTATGAAAGTATCAATTAATTTGTTACATGCAAAAAAAAAAAAAACTTAATTAGAGTCCGTTTGGAACAGTTTTATAAAGTTAAAAGGTGGTTGAAATAATACAATGAGACCTATGGATAGTACCAAAAAGTGTAATGAAACTCATAAATAGTAACAAAAATAAACTAAATTGTAAAAAAAAAAAACTGACTTTTTAAGCCAATGTCAAACATAGCCTTAGAGTGTGTTTGATATCAATTTATAACTTATAAGCTCAGTTTTTAGGTTTTTTAGTGTGTTTGATATCAATTTAGCATCACCCAATGTCAAAAATAGACTTAAAGTGTGTTTGATATAAATTTATAACTTATAAGCTCAGTTTTTAGGTTTTTTTTTTTTTTTTTTACTTTTATGTGTGGCTTTTTAAAATCTTACTTTTTTTCATATTTTTTCACTTTTTCAAATTTTTTAAGTATAAGTATACTTTAGTACGCTTTCATCAAAAAGTTTTAGTAGGAAATCATCCTAAACCGACTCGAAGTAATTTTGATAGGAAATAAACTATCTCATTTATATGGAAAAGTCTTGTGCCACTTTAGGTGGCACTAGAAGGACTTCATTTATATATACGACAAATTGGCAAGTTGCCGCCATTGTGGACTGCCTATCTAATTTTAGTTGTTTAATTACTATTTCAGTCTACAATATGTTAAGGATCTTAGTTCTAGCCGTGACCTTCACCAACCGGGTTGTTGATCATGACTCTTCTTTCTTTATTTTAGTTTCTGGGTTTTTTTATATGAAATTTTTATTGACTGACTGACTGACTGACTGACTGACTCAAAAGTTCAATCATACGCTAATTGGCCAAAACCAATTCTTGGTATTTTATATGGAACCCACAAAGTTGACAACGTAAATGTTAATATTTTCTTATTTTTCTCTGTTGAGACAAATTAAAGGACATCGTCAAATTCGGTTACCCAAAAAGCAAATAGCAGCCAATGTAGAAATTTTTATTTAATTCATCAGAAACCTTATCAAAAGCGTTAGAAAGTTAATAGAAATCATTGATTGGTCTTTGGTCACGTTGATATTTGAAGTTTGGAGGGTGTAATAAAACATATACAGCAGAAGTTTCAAAATCGGAATTCAGTCATAATCGTGTAGCATTGTATTCGTAGCCCAACAACCCCAGAAACGACTTTTTAAGTAAATGCAATTTGAATGATAAAAGAGGCATAAGTCTGTTGCATCCTTTTCAGGTGATGAATTGCGTAGACGAAACATTTATGATTAATTTCAATGGAAGCATTATATTTTGTTTGAAATTGTAGTTGTAACTTGTAACTTGCACCTTACATATTAGGCATCAATAATCATCATGTGCCTCTCTTTTTTCTTTCATGCTTTGCCCTACATTCAGGGGAAGTTGAAGCTTAATTTGTTGTCAATAATGACGTTACAGTACTGCAAAAATAATTTTAATGGATATCATAAAAATATACACGCAAGTGAGTTCTAAGAATAATCTTCTAAGTGATAGAAGTCTTTTACTTTTAGTTTAATAAACACATTCCTATGCGCAAAGTATTTAGAAGTTTAGGGAAAAAGGGTTTGAACATATTATAAGTATCTTAAATAAAAAGAAAAGAATACCTGTCTAGATGTTAACTCAGTGATTAAAATGTTTGGTGTGCGGTAGGCCGTTAAGTACGAATCCAAAGAACTAGTGATGGCATAATGTTATTTCAACTCGGGATTATTGTTACCCATCATTTTAACTACAGTATCGTGAGTGGTTGAAGTTAAGTTATGACTCATTTCATTTGAGGTTATGTCTACATATCTTCTACTTGAATTTCATCCTTAAGTATTCGTCTTATGTTCTTCTAGTATTGATTCATCGGTGGGTTGAAGCTATTAAAGTTGCAATCAGGTCAAATCCCAACTACCGATACACTTTCTTATCCTTTTCATTAAAAATAAAAAGAAAAAAAAGAAAGAAAAGAGGTATGATCCAAGAGTGTCAAGTTTGGCCTATAGTCAATTCTATGATTCTATCTTATCCAATCCAATGACCCTACGTCTCTACCTAACATAGAGATTATACGTACGTCGGATCACATGGGAAATTTGGATGTATATATTTTGCTGAATCAAAAATTATTATACTAAATATCATGAACAAAAGGAACATCAAAGCAAAACTGGTTCCGGCTAAATGTACACAAATTTCATGTCATAAAAGCTTGAATGTGATCTATATCTGCTATGTGGTGGGCAATATAAAGTTATAAACAATAATGGTATATAAACACAAAAATTTTCACAGCTTTTTTTAGAATATTTGAATCATAAAGTTCAAAATACTTGAATTGTAGATGATTTAATTCACCATGTAGATGAAATAATTCACATTCAGACTTTTCTGACTTACAGCAATTTAAAAGATGCTCTTTTTTCTTTCTTTCGGTATGAACTATGTCAGCTACACGATGTCATTGCTCAATGTATGCGCTTGATGCTTTAAACTTACTTGGATCCATATTGGTCTTTGTAGAATCTTTCTTAATTTGGGATCAACCAACTCTTAGATTATAAAAAAATGCTCAAACAAGTTGGTCACATTTATTTCTTTTGAAGGAAAGTTGGTCACCTTTTTTTTTTATAGAGTTCGACTTATGACATCCGTTTTTGTGATTTTTACTTTTTATCATTAGACCAAAACATCAATTAGTTTTTGGTGTACAAGGAGTTAAATCGCAGATCTCTTATTTAACTATCAGAAACTTTATTAGTTGATCAACTAACTATATAATCAACGAGATGATCACATTTTTTTAGTGAAGAAAGTGTACATTATTTTGTTTGGCATATAAAAAAGCAACAATAACTTAACAAACAATGAACTCTACCTTGGATAAGGGACATTCAAGGTAGGTAGAACTAGGATTCCATGGCCATCGCTGACATTTCCATGAGAGATCATTATACATTGAATTCCAAGAGCCAGAAAATTGAAAAGATAAATAAAACAAGATAAAGTCATTGAACTAATTACGAAAATATAAAAAAAAATGGACCCACTTGGGTGGATGAGCTTTGAAAGGTAACCTTTAATGTGGTAATTGGTCGGGTCCTTCCTGGGAAGACTTAAGGAGGATTAATTTACAGTTAAACTACCAGCACGAAGTTCACAAACTTGTGAGTTCTTTTCTGAGCTATAAATTATTCATTGCGGCTGAAGACAAGTAGGAAAGTACAACAAAATTATCAACCAAATTCTGCTCACCAACCAATATACAATCATAAAATGGATATAAATTCTCAAAGTGACTCCTGAACTAATTAACAAACTCACATCAGAATAGACTTTCATCTTACACATACAAAAAAAATGGGAAAAACAACTCCCACAAACCTCTAAAGTCTAAATTCTGAAGCATACCTACTAAATAAGTAAATAGAGCTGTCTGGGGTCCTTTGATTCTTAATTTCCCAACTCCAACCTTCCTATACATGTTTTGGATGCACGAATGGCAGATGGGCAGGATCAATTTCCTTCTTTGCAATTAATCATTACTTATTCAGCTCAAAAAAAAATAATAATAATAAAAAACTAAAGCCACAAACTTTTTTACAAACTTCTAATGTAGTGAATGATTATTGATAAATGAAAAAATAATGTTAGTAGTGAGTCCAGACAAAAACCAGTAAGAATTTGTTTTATCAATAGTTTATAAAAATGTTATAAAATAATTTGTGTCATATAAAAAAAAAAAAAATATATATATATATATATATATATTTTCATTAGGTCTCTTTACAATCTATCAACAATAAGTCTAGAGTCACAAAAAGATGATGATAATGGACCTAGATGAGAACCTATTGAAATCTGTTACTCAATTATTGTGAAGAATATTGTGAAAGTTAATTTTTTATATAGCATAACCCATTTTAAAAAATTAGAATTATTATTAAACTGCGATTCTTATTGTGGAAGAGCACTTTGACAGTTTGACTTATAACAAAATTAGAAATTCTAATAATTGGAGGCCTTGACTACATTATTTGTAGAAAATCGGTCTTTAGATATTGTGGGAGAATGTTCAACAAGATCCTTAACAGACGGAGTTTGATGGTTTGGACTGAGAGACTCATCAGACTCTCTGAGAATAAAGAATTGTTGAAAGAATTTTTAAGTTTTGTATTCAATTTTTGAAAATTTCACACTATATTAAAAGCTTTCTGCATGTCTTGAGGAGAATGTTGAAAAGTTGGTTGGCATTTTATATACTAGAATATATGAAAATATTGATTAGTTGGAGCAAATTAATGAATTATGAGATTGAGAGAACTCTCTGATCTTGATATTGAAATTCAAAATAAAGGCTAAAATATTGTTTTGCATGAAGTTTGTATTTATGTTCATATACTTTAACATAATTTTTTTTACCTTCTTCCTGTACAATTGAAAATGTTACACTTTTCCCCTTAAACTTTGATAAAATGTTACACTTTCATCTTAAATGCTAACTATGTTATTATAAATATGAGTTCTTATAGTTTTCAAAAAAAAAAAAAAAAGAGTTCTTATACAATATCTAAATTATCAAGCGAATGGGAAATATATTCTTTGAAATAAAAAATGGAGAACCATAAAGTTTATGGTTTTCAATCTTTTTTGTTGACATTTTATAAGTCTCTAGTTCAAGGATGAAATTGATTTGGTCATAAAAATCAAAGTACCAGACAGATGGTTTAAAGCATACATCTCTTATGATTTGCTTTATGAAAAACTTCCAGTAACTTTAACGAAATTTGATAATGTGATAAGTATCAACAATACAATACATATATAGAAATAATTGAAGAAAAGATTATTAAATCATCACATTTCTAGTTCTCTCTCTAACATTCTCCTTCACTCATTTGGGTTTATGTTTGTTTATTAGGAGTAGGTTTTTATGTAAAAAAAATCATTTTCTTTAAAATGAAATTCTCAATGAGGTTCACATTATCAAATTCTGTTAAAATTTGTAAAAATGCCTCGTAAAACAAATCATAAATGAGATAAATGCCTTATAAAGCAAAACCAAAACCGAAAGGGAGGCAAGTATCATAAAATAAAGCACATGATAGCTCTAAGTTTTAAGGGTATATCGTGTAAATTACATTTGTAATTTTCCTTAAAAAAAAAAAAAAAACCATTAAATTGGGATATTCAAGTTCTTGTCATGTATAACGATTATTTCGGTTACCGTCAAGCATTAATAATTTAATACGGATAAAAATTGAGTGGCCCAATATTAAAGTATAGTCCAGTTTTTTTCCCACAAGCATTGTGTCATGTGGTCAGGAATGAGGATAAGGAATACTAAAAAACATACCCATCAAGGATTCAGATAAGAACAAAATTTGACCAGAAAAAACAAAGATAAGAACAAGATCCAATATTAATGTGTTTATCTAACTATTTGATACCTTGAACTTTGATGAAAACCCGTGGCTGTGAGCCAGTGACCCTATCCTGCTCATATCAATCTTAATCACTGGCCTCAAAGTCACAACAGCTCAATTGGCTAGATATGTTGCATATCAGGTTGACACACATTAACAATGCGATAACGAAAAGGTTGAAAACATGAAAAATTCATCTTTACAAATTCTTGCGATGTTTGGCAAATAACGAAGTTAGTTTAGTTTTAATACAAAGTTAGTTAATTTGTTTGTAATCAATTTTTTTTAGTTAATATGTGCACAATATATGTATGGTGAATATGTAATAAAAAATATATGATGATCATTACTCTTAAGGGTCCGTTTGGATTGAGCTTATTGTTGCTGAAACTGAAAACTGAAAACACTGTAGCAAAATAATTTTTAAATGTGTGAAAAGTATCGTGAGACCTATTTTTAATGCGTGAACAGTACTGTTACAGTATATGAATAGTACTGCTACAGTGCCTAAATAGTAATTTTTGTCTCTGTACAGTAAATTTACTGTTCATACACTGAAGAAAAAAAAAAAAAAAGAGGACAGAAACTCGGAAATGAAAATGTGAACGTTGGTTTCAACTGAAACCAAACGCTCACTAAAACTAAAAAGTTTACGGATTAAAGACAGACACAACTTACGTCCAAATCAAATTGAAAGAAAGTTCCTCAAACCTATTACACGACAATTCAAATAATTATCTATATATAATTTTAGACACATGAAATATAACTAATGATTTTAGTCACTATCCAAATCAAAACGAAAGGGCCAAATGATGGGAAAGTATATCACATCCATGAGGACAGCCTATAGACTATAGAGATGTTAGTGTCAAAGTGATCGACATAAGGCTTTTAAGTTTAAATTCGGTTGGATGGGTGAATTAATTACAAAGATACGTGTATATATAATGAAGTATTTATATAAAAATAAAATAAAACAAGAACCACATGACACAGGATATTTCAGCAAACAATGATAAGAAGGTTGTATGAATATTGTAATACCTTCAACATGGGATGGAATTAGTACTTATACCTTATGTTGGGATCGTTATAAAATTACAAGTACCATAGGGAAGAAGTGTGTGTTTGATAAAAATTATTTTGCCAATTTATTTTACTGTTCAGCTTATTTTTGTTATTATTCATGCGTCTTATTGTACTTTTTAATACTATTCATGGGTCACATGTACTATCTTAACTAACTTTTACTTTTATTTACAGTATTTTCAGCAAAAAGTTTTCAGTTTCAACAAAATAAGCGGATCCCAAACAAACTCGAAATACAAATAAAAGTTGTAAATGGTAAAAAAAATAACACTAATAATGGTGTGAGAAACGTCAAATATGACAACTTTAAGATTTAAAAGAACGGGTTAACACTGGATTGAAAGATAATAACACAATTATCAAATGTCCAAAAAGATTAAAAGATGATATGCATGGCATAAGCTATTTTTCTTTCTTTTTTTGCTGAATTACTCGTCAAAATCTCAAGCATAAATTGAAGTTCTCATTTCAAGAGATGACACATTTCCTAACTCTTTTGTTACCTTCACTAGTTTAGGGTGTAATTTATAAGATGATGTTATCAATTGTTCAGAAAAAAGATGATGTTATTCATTTGTAGTCATCTGAATTATAACATAATCTTTCTTGAGTAAATAAGAAAGTCCTTTTTATAGCTTTTTAAAAATAAAGTCAAATTATCCTATTGGGATGTATTGACTATAAAGACCAATAAGAAGTAGAATTTGGTCCAATGGACACCTACAAAGTACAAGTGCCGAGAACTGAAATTTGAAATCCAATGTATTATAAAATGGTCTTCAAGATGCCTCTCATTATTCTTTTAGGTTTGGTTTGGTTGGAGAGAAAATAAGGAGAAGAGAAGATAGGGGAAAAACAAAAAATATGTGTTTGGATGGGAAGGGAGGTGGGAGTAAAATTGGTAAGGTGTACAAGTTTTCTCCCTAGGCCCACCATTTAAGGTGAAATGATTTTCTCCTCAATTTGAATAGAAAATAGGAGAGAATGAGTGGTTTTGATGAGTAATTACTTATCTGTCATATATCCTCTATCCAACATTACTTTCTTTTTCTTTTTTATTTTATTTTATTTTTCTCCCTATATTACGTTCATTTTTTTTTTTTTTTTTCATTTCTTGTGTACTTTAATCACGTAGCAATCATTTAAAATGTGGAAAAAATTTGTTCTGTGACTTCTGTCTGCCTAGGACCAAAATTATTGGTGCTGGTTGCACATTTTTCAAAAAATAATAATTTTAAAAAAAAATCTAAGATACTTCAAGGTGGAAAATTGAAACTAAACCACATGTCATTCTTTGGATATTTTGATGTTAATTTTTTTCAGCTGGGTTAAAATTTAAGTGAAACTTAATTTTAAGTTACATATTTTATTAATTTTTAGATAGTTAATTCCCTTATATTAAGAGAACCAGTTTGTCTCCTCATGCATATTTATGTGATATATTTACAAATAAGTATAACTAAAAGCGCATTAAAATTTTAACAAGTTTATATATAATATATATAATGTTTTTATATTTGAAAATATAAAATAGTTTCTAATAAAATAATTATAATTTTATTTGAAACAAATAAAAAAAAAATCGTTTAAATTGTTATCCATGAAATTTTCAATTTTAGTTTGTCCAACCACTACTTGTATAATAATAATTGTAAGGGCAGATTTTAGTTCTTAAGCCCAAAAGATGAATGGGTTAAGGCCCAAAGAGCCCAATATAATAAATTTATAGAGAGTGGGCTTAAAAGCTAGGTTTCAATGGATCCAAGAACACGTGCCACGGGTCAAAGACAGTAAGAAAGTAAAGAAGAACAAGTTTTATGTAAAGAAAACCTTTCTTGGTGAAATTCGAGGAAGAATGATCCTGCATATATATTTCTTTTGAACTTGGATACTTTTATAGTTCTTGTTGCTACAATGTGTTCTCCCTTTTTCCTCCTTCCCATCCCTGGAGGGTCTCCTACATTATATAGCTCATTTTAGATGATCTTGCCCTTCTATTTGTTGATCATCCAGACCGCTACTTGAGTGCTTGTCCCATTAGACACCTTCCCAAACCCCTTGTGAGTTGTGGCAGCCAATGCAGCACTATTCAGTAGTCTTCTCCACATAAATGCAGCTAGGAGGTTTGGTGGGATGCATTAAATGTGGTGGCAGCCGCCAAACCCTCAGTCACGTCAGTGCTAATTCCTTCTCCGAAATTCTTTCTCTTCAATGCAACTTCCCCTAGTGATGCGTTATTGACGTGGCTTTACTATTCGAGGGTGTGACCTCCTCAGCATGATAATGGTCTTCCTTGGCCACAAGTATGACACGTGGCACAATTACCTTACTGGAATTCCAGTACCCCACAATAATAATAATAATAATTAGATTGTACACTTTGATTTTTGTAGTGTACTGAATAGCTACATTAAAATTAAGAAAATTGGATGAGAAACATGACATAAAATTATATTCCAATTTGAGATATAATTATATTTTATTTCAGCTTTGATTTTATATATATATATATATATTGTAGGGACACAATTTTTAACGACCCAAGGATGGGCTCGTATATGAAAGGGGCCCTAACAATACGATTTGTAGAGAGTGGGCTTTGGAAGGCTAGACCTTGGTCGTTGGGCGACGGTTTGGTCGAGATTTTCATGGAAGTCCATACAAAGCTAAGTTTGGCCTGCATGGCTAAGCTTTACACAGATGTGATGAGAAGATCTTTCTCCTCGGAATTAGTCCGAGGAGCGTCTTGTCCTCACCGTCTTTCTTTCTTATGAATTCTTTCTCCCCTCCTCCTTTTTCTCTGGTTCCTCCAGAAAGAGTCCCCTTCTCAATGCAACGAGCTTCCCTTTTATACTAGTATTTCCTTCCCAATCTTCATCTACGTGTCCGTCTCTCTTTGTTTGGGGTGGTTACTCGTCTTGTCAATCCTCACATCAGAGTGGTTGGGAAAAGTTGGACAGCATGGTAGGAGTATAGGTTTGTCAGGCGATGGGCTCCACAGTAAGGTGTCGGCAGCCTTCTACTTTGTGTTGTTCCTGTGCTGAATCTGTCCTTTTATTCAAGTGTTTCTGTGGGATGTTGGACGTAAAGTCGTCCTCGGCCACGTTCTTAGGCTTTCAAGGAGTTTCCATTCCGTGTCCTTGACAGTAGGGCTCCTCGGTCTGGGCTTTGGGCTTTTAATACAAAGTGGGCTGGGACCTCAGATTTCGGGCCCCACAATAGCCCCTCAAAATCCTGCTGCCCGACTTTTTAGTTGGGGAGAAGGGTTTTGGTGACATTAGGCCCACATTACGGCTTGCTCAAATCCAGTACTCCATTATTACTTTCATTTTTTCATTTTTTCATTTACATGGGAGGCGTGTCAAGATAAGGGCCACTCCTTTATTTTTCGCCCACGCAGGGTCTTCTGACATTTCAGTACTCGAGGCGCGCCTTCTCGAGGATCTTCAGATCCTACGGCTGAGGATGAGGTTGGAAATTGAGCTGAGTCTGCTTTGTTCGTAGCATTCCTTGGAAATTTGCATGCATTAAATGCCATCGGTTTACTTCTATGTATAAATAGGGCAGGGGGTCACTTCATCTACACATGAACTCTCCTGTTTTCTTCAGGATCATACTTCTTTTTTCATATTCGTGATCTTCATTTCTAGTGCCACTCTGCCTCAAAGCAAGATGTTTGAGGCGTGGATAGGGATGAAAGGTCTCCGCACGCTTCAGAGGCACCGAATCCTCAATGTGATATGGTATGGACAAGGATGGCACAGATTCAAACCAATACTCCGTTTTGACAGGGGGAAGATGGTATTCCTCCTTCTTTTAGTCAAAATCCGAAGCAGGTTCTGGTCATGCCAGATTTTTGGTATGTCAGAAGAAGGAATTTCCGCCATCATCGCCGTCTGCCTTGTTGCAGGCGTGGTTCCGTGGAGGCCCATCAACTTCCGGCTGTCTGCACCTTTTCTTCAACGGCGCTAGCCCGAAGCCAGGTGCTCTCTGCACCTTTTCTTCAACAGTGCTAGCCCCACGTTGGGTTCTTTGGCTGCCTGAGCTATGGGCATGTAAAAGTATTGAGGAATGGTTTCCTTAAAC
Source organism: Quercus lobata (assembly GCF_001633185.2). Classification (NCBI taxonomy): domain Eukaryota; kingdom Viridiplantae; phylum Streptophyta; class Magnoliopsida; order Fagales; family Fagaceae; genus Quercus; species Quercus lobata. The sequence goes on from NC_044906.1 coordinate 59,218,018, forward strand.
AGCATCTTGGAGCAGCAGCCAATCTCTCCTCTGCACTTCTTCTTCGGCTTTATCTTCATTCTCTTGTATCTTTTCTTTTCACTTATGTAATTAGCTTTAATGTAAGCTTATTCCAGCTTTTCATTGTATCCTGTACTGTTTCTTTGTCTTAATAAAAAATGAGTTTATTTCTTTCTAAATATTTCTCCTTTTGGCAGCAATAACTTTGTGAATGAATGTTGAGTATATGTTTGCCTTTAATGATACTTGGAGCAGGAAAATGCCTTAAAACAAATTCCTACTAGTTTAAACTTACTGACATTATCAAGCATAACAATGGTAATTCCCAATTAATTAAACAATGGTAATTCTTAATAAATTGAACTCTTGGAACTAACCGAGATAATGGACGAGCGCTGCGTGATGCATGCTAGATAAACGTCCGAGAACGATAAACTCTAAATAATTCATCCGAGAGAGTAGCCGAGCAGTGAGGGATCTCAATCGTGTTTTTGGTAGCATATTGCTCTATATTGCATCAATCCCTTTGGCATTGAGGATCCGAGGGTAGATTCTAAGGTCCATGTAACGTAGTTTTTCTTTTAAGTACTTAGTTTCCCCATAGGCTTGAGTCCGAGGACCATGCAAGGCCTTGGTTCTGTCCAAAACTTGTGATTTTTCTTTTTTGTACTTGGTTTCCCCATAGGCTTGAGTCCGAGGACCATGCAAGGCCTTGGTTCAGTCCAAAACTTGTAAGATTTCTTTTTTGTACTTGGTTTCCCCATAGGCTTGAGTCCGAGGACCATGCAAGGCCTTGGTTCTGTCCAAAACTTGTGATTTTTTCTTTTCTGTACTTGGTTTCCCCATAGGCTTGAGTCCGAGGACCATGCAAGGCCTTGGTTTTGTCCAAAACGTGAGATTTCTTTTTTGTACTTGGTTTCCCCATAGGCTTGAGTCCGAGGACCATGCAAGGCCTTGGTTCTGTCCAAAACTTGTGGTTTTTTCTTTTCTGTACTTGGTTTCCCTATAGGCTTGAGTCCGAGGACCATGCAAGGCCTTGGTTCTGTCCAAAACTTGTGGTTTTTTTTCTTTTCTGTACTTGGTTTCCCCATAGGCTTGAGTCCGAGGACCATGCAAGGCCTTGGTTCTGTCCAAAACTTGTGATTTTTTTCTTTTCTGTACTTGGTTTCCCCATAGGCTTGAGTCCGAGGACCATGCAAGGCCTTGGTTCTGTCCAAAACTTGTGAGATTTCTTTTTTGTACTTGGTTTCCCCATAGGCTTGAGTCCGAGGACCATGCAAGGCCTTGGTTCTGTCCAAAACTTGTGGTTTTTTCTTTTCTGTACTTGGTTTCCCTATAGGCTTGAGTCCGAGGACCATGCAAGGCCTTGGTTCTGTCCAAAACTTGTGGGTTTTTCTTTTCTGTACTTGGTTTCCCCATAGGCTTGAGTCCGAGGACCATGCAAGGCCTTGGTTCTGTCCAAAACTTGTGATTTTTTCTTTTCTGTACTTGGTTTCCCCATAGGCTTGAGTCCGAGGACCATGCAAGGCCTTGGTTCTGTCCAAAACTTGTGATTTTTTCTTTTCTGTACTTGGTTTCCCCATAGGCTTGAGTCCGAGGACCATGCAAGGCCTTGGTTCTGTCCAAAACTTGTGATTTTTTCTTTTCTGTACTTGGTTTCCCCATAGGCTTGAGTCCGAGGACCATGCAAGGCCTTGGTTCTGTCCAAAACTTGTGGTTTTTTCTTTTCTGTACTTGGTTTCCCCATAGGCTTGAGTCCGAGGACCATGCAAGGCCTTGGTTCTGTCCAAAACTTGTGATTTTTTCTTTTCTATACTTGGTTTCCCCATAGGCTTGAGTCCGAGGACCATGCAAGGCCTTAGTTCTGTCCAAAACTTATAAGATTTCTTTTACATTTATTTATGTTTCGAATATAAGCCCTTGGACCAGGGCGGGGAGAGCTGGTTTAAGTTCAAAAGCCCCTAGAGCTGCCTGTGGCTTTGGCACTGCAAGGCGTAGCCCCTAGCAGAAGTTTATGTCGGAGCAACAGCTGCATGTCGCCAGAAATGGAGGGAACCTCGCGAATCTCTGCTTGCTGGAGAGTTGACTTCACCGCCACCTGCGCCAACGCGCAAGCTTTCCCACAGACGGCGCCAATTGTAGGGACACAATTTTTAACGACCCAAGGATGGGCTCGTATATGAAAGGGGCCCTAACAATACGATTTGTAGAGAGTGGGCTTTGGAAGGCTGGACTTTGGTCGTTGGGCGACGGTTTGGTCGAGATTTTCATGGAAGTCCATACAAAGGTAAGTTTGGCCTGCATGGCTAAGCTTTACACGGATGTGTTGAGAAGATCTTTCTCCTCGGAATTAGTCCGAGGAGCGTCTTGTCCTCACCGTCTTTCTTTCTTATGAATTCTTTCTCCCCTCCTCCTTTTTCTCTGGTTCCTCCAGAAAGAGTCCCCTTCTCAATGCAACGAGCTTCCTTTTTATACTAATATTTCCTTCCCAATCTTCATCTACGTGTCCGTCTCTCTTTGTTTGGGGTGGTTACTCGTCTTGTCAATCCTCACATCAGAGTGGTTGGGAAAAGTTGGACAGCATGGTAGGAGTATAGGTTTGTCAGGCGATGGACTCCACAGTAAGGTGTCGGCAGCCTTCTCCTTTGTGTTGTTCCTGTGCTGAATCTGTCCTTTTCTTCAAGTGTTTCTGTGGGATGTTGGACGTAAAGTCGTCCTCGGCCACGTTCTTGGGCTTTCAAGGAGTTTCCATTCCGTGTCCTTGACAGTTGGGCTCCTCGGTCTGGGTTTTGGGCTTTTAATACAAAGTGGGCTGGGACCTCAGATTTCGGGCCCCACATATATATTATTGAATTTTTTATTGCAGTCTTACAAGTTGCCAACCTCGTGTACCGCAAAAAAGTGGATATAGGGTTCATTATTCTTATTCTTATTATTCTAAATACTACTACTCTTATTATTAGGGTTATGATTTAGTTTGAGGGTTAAGGATAGTAATATTCTGTTAGCAATGTTATTTTTAGGGCTATTCTAACTAATATTACCTCTACTATTATTATTTCGGTTATGAAAGAAGGCAAAAGAGTTAGTAATATTTTGTTGGCAAACATGTACTTTACATCTAAAACTTTGATAGATTGTCTTTTTAGTCTATTAAGTTAAAATTATCATTTTAGTCCATTAACTTTAATAAATTGTCATTTTAAACACTAAATTTAAAAATTTTCATTTTAGTCTGCTAACTTTGCACAATCATCATTTTAGTTTGCTAAGTTAAAAATGTTGTCATTTTAATCCATTAAATAAATTAATAAAATAATTTTTTATTATTAAAATTTAAAAATGTGAAACGTCTTCATTTTAAGGATCGTAACTAAAACGTTTAAACGACAATGAATGGAAGGATTAAAGTGAACATGTTATCAAAGTTAATGAACTAAAATGACAATCAATGACAGCTATAAGGAGTAAAATGCTTTCTTTTTCCTCCTTCTCAGATTGAGCACCTGTGATTCATTGAAATGCAAATTATTGTAGCTGCAAAAAAAAAAAAAAAAAAAAGGAATGTTTTAGAATTATAGATTTCAGCAAAACTTCAAAAAATTGAGTTGATGCATGGGAGAACGACTATGGGTCATGGGTGGGGCATAAGTCTTCCCCATTTGATTGCACAACGATGCTAACGTACTACGGGCCTAAGTTGTTTGCAGTCGAAATAGTTGGGCTTCTATCTTGGCTATCTGTGCCTCAACCCAAAGCCCAATAAAATGGGTCGTTTATTGAGAACTTAGGCAAAGGGAGTAGGGTTGCTAGAATGAGTTGGGCTTAACTTTGGGCTTGGCAAAAATTTGATGAATATTAGGCCAAGCCTAGTCTTTCTTTTGTTAATCATATTTTCATGTAAATTATACTCCTCAAATAATTATTTCATTTCTTTGATGTTTAACATGTTTAAATTTTCTATGTATCCTTAACGTTTTGAACAATTATTATTTAATTATTATTCAAAGTAAGAGAAAAATTAAAAGTAATGATTATTCAGGCAAAAAAAGGGAAATTTAAAAATAAATCCTTTAAATCGAATATATAATGGGTTAGATTCGTTAGAAAGCTGGGCCCAGACCTATATGGAGTGTGTCTCGAGATTGGAAATGGGTGACAAAACTGAATTCCTAATTCATAAGGCTGGACCAGTTAGGCCTAGGCCAGCACCATGAATATTGACTTATAATCTTGCCTTATTAGGCCTACAAACAATTCAACAGTAGAGTTTATTTTTCTTGGTTTCATTTCTGATTTGAAAAGATAATTGTTTTTATGCTATACTTTCGAGATATTGAACAGTGATAAATTCAAAATCTTGAGGGGTGGAGGGGAATAAGTGTGATGGTATCATGGCTTCTAATTAGCTCAACTAATGAAGTCTTTGATGGTTGAATAAAAAATCTAGGATTCAATCTCCTATTTACACCAAACCGATTAATGTCTTGGTTTGATGATAAATAGCACAATCATCATAAGCGTGGGGCTATAGGTTGAAATTCTATATTAAAAAAAAATGTGGTTGTATCATTGCCGATAACATGGATTTTTTTATTATTTTTTATTTTTTATAGGAAATACTAAATAATGACATTAAATCAGGAATGAGAGACTACAGCCATATCATGAGCACATGTGTGCTCAAAAAGCTAGGGCATTCCTCTAGCCAAACTACATAGTTCTCAACCTCTCTTTTGCATATTGAGCTAACAAGTGAGTAGGGACATTTTCCTGTCTTTTTACATGAGAGAAATAAAAGCTTCTAAAGCCTGAAGTTTGTTCCAACGTTACTGCCAGCACATTATGAGTGGATGAGGGAGCCTCCCCCTCACGCTGGAGGGCCTTGCAAATGACCAATAAGTCTCCTTCAAACATGGCCTCCCTAATCCCCACATCCCATGCAAACAGTACACCTGCTTTCATTGCTTTTGCTTCGATCTCCGCTGCTCCCAAGGTGCATTTACTATTTTACTTAAGGCCGCTATTACCACCCTATTTTCATCCCAAATCACTACACCAATTCCCGCCTTTTTTTTATGCTTGAAGACCACACCATTGACGTTCACCTTGTATTGTTCTCGAGCAGGAGGCCTCCATGTTATCACTGGCCTCGCCACCTGGGCATCTTCCTGTCTGACTTCGTTCGCAGCATGGTACTCTTCCATAAGGTGCAACGAGGTTTTCAATATTTCTCTTCCCAGTTTGCCTTTACCTCCCATTCTTTTCTCGTTGCGATCTTTCCATATGCCCCAACAAACTGAAATGACTTTCTCTATCAGACCGGGTTGAGACCCTTCCCATTTTTGCAGGTTCTGCATAATGTCCAGGAAAGTCCAAGACGGAGCAATGGTAAAGGGTAGAGCAAGCTTACTGGACTCCCATACCCCACAGGCATGTTTACAGAACCACAACAAGTGGCACGTGGTTTCCTTAGGTTGTCCACATAAAACACACTCATCGTTGGCAAAGATTTTTCTTCGTTTAAGGTTATCCTTTGTGGCTAGGATATTTCGGCTTGCTTTCCATGCGAAGTGTCTTAGCTTGTGAGGGAGTTTCAATTGCCAAATGCCTTTCCCAACCTATTTCTGATTCGAGTCATTTGAGCAATCTCCCCTGTTCTGCTCTATCCTTTCCTCATAGGCTAACACATATGCTGACTTAATCAAGAATTTCCCAGAATTACAAGCAGCCCAAATTAGCTTATCTTTTCTGCCCGTCAAGCTTAACGGGATGCCCAAAATGGCCTGATGCATCCTCGGCATTGAAGCATTGATTGACCATATCCACATCCCACTCAAAAGTTCCTTTGTTTATGAGGTCCTTAACTAGAGTGACCTGTGGGCTCTATTTTTCTGGAGATACCACCTTGTAAGTGCTCGCTCTTGGCACCCATTTATCATACCATACTCTAATGTTTTCGCCATCCCCCACCTGCCATCGAATGCCTTTTCGCACCACCCCTTGTGCTACCATTAAGCTCCTCCACGCATAGGAGGGGGTCCTTCCCATATCAACTTCCATAAAGCTGCCATGAGGGAAATACTTAGCTCTAAAGACTCGGCAAAATAGGGATGAGGTGTTTGTTTGTAATCTCTATCCCTGTTTCGCTAAGAGAGCTAGATTGAAAAGCTTCAAGTCACGAAAGCCCAAACCCCCTCTATCTTTTGACATGCAAAGTTTCTCCCAGCTTAACCATGCTAATTTCTTCTCAGTGTTTGCTTGTCCTCACCAGAATTGTCTAATCATCCTCTGGAAGTCATCACAAAGTTTGTTTGGCAAAAGGAAGCAACTCATAATGTATGAAGGCACCGCTTGTGCGACTGCCTTAATCAGAATTTCTTTGCCAACACTAGTCAATAGTTTTTCCTTCCAGCCTGACACCTTAGTCACCACTCTTTGTTCCAGGTGAGCAAAGGTATTGGACTTTGACCTCCCTACCAAAGAGGGTAAACCGAGGTATGACTCGTGGGGTTCAATCACTTGGGCACCAAATAAGGTTTTCACATCATCTCTTATCCCTTCATCCGTGTTAGGGCTGAAGAAAAGGGCTGTCTTGTTCCGGTTCAGCTGTTGGCCTAAGGAGGTTTCGTATACCTGCAACAGTCTCTGAATTTCAGCTACCTCCTTCTTTGTCGCCCATCCAAAGACTAGGCTACCATCGACGAAAAAGATGTGCGAAACTTTGGGCCCCTTGACCGAGAAAGCCACCGCTCTAAGCTTCTTCCTTTGGACGGCTTGGTGCAATAGTGCCAAAAGTCCTTCCACACAAATGAGGAAGAGATATGGCGATAATGGGTCACCCTACCTCAGTCCTCGGGATGGATGTATCTTACTGTATGGTTGTCCATCGATTCTCACTGTGTAAGTCACCGGGGTCACAGATCTCATCACTATAGATATCCAGTTGTCATGAAAACCTAGCTTCTTCATTATTTGTCGTAGACAATCCCACTTCACTCGGTCATAGGCTTTTCTCCCCACATTTACCTTTCTTTTTTCTGCTTATGTGAGTCATCATCTCATGGACCACAAGAACATTATTTGTGATTAGCCTTTATGCTACAAACGTGCTCTGATTCTCACAGACAATTTCCATTCTATTTGCCACCACCTTTGAGGCTAGCTTATAGGCCACGTAGCACAAGCTAATTGGCCTGTAGTCAGTGACACATTCCAGATTCTTTGTTTTGGGGATTAGTGCAATGTGGGTATCATGAAAGTGCGGGGGAGCAGTGCCATGGTTTAGAAAATCTAAAGCAGTAGTAATAACAATAGACTTAACCGTAGACCAGAAATGTTGGTAAAAAGTAGGGGTATACCATCGGAGCCAAGTGCTTTTAAGGGATGCATCTATCGGAGGGCCTTCTCCACCTTATGGGCATTAAAATTTATGAGCAAAGAGGTATTCGTCCTATTAGTGACTTTTGTGTGGATGGCCTTAAGTAGCTCCCCCTCCACCGCTGGTCGCGAAGATGTAAAAAGTTGTTCGTAATGCTCAATAAAGATTCTGCCAATTTGTTCCTTATCCTCCTGCCAAGTGTTATCACCATCCTGCACCTTATGTATTGAGTTCCTTTGAAATCGGTTAGTGGCTTTTGTATGGAAGAAGGTGGTATTTTTGTCACCTACTTTCAGCCAACTGTTTCGGGATTGTTGGTGCCACATTTCCTCCTCCACATTTAGCCACTGATTCAGCTCCATTTTCATGGTGTATATGTCCTCTAAGACTGACTCACTACCCCTCCAATTCCCCAGCATTTGAAGCTTTTTTTGCAACTCAGTGATCTGTTTGCCTGCATGGCCAAAGGAGTGTTTGTTCCACTCGATCAGTGACGTGCGACATTCCTCCAGGCAATGAAGGAGTGGCCAATTTATTCCCATGTTTCTTCCACTTTCCTATGCATCATTGACCACCTCTGAACATCGTTCATCCCTTAGCCACATTGACTCGAAGCGAAATAACTTTGCCCTCTTTCTCCTCTTTCCAGTAGGGTTTGCACTCTAAAGAAATAGCATGCTATGATCGGACACTAAGTTTGCCACATGATAGAGCTTGGTTGTAGGAAACAATGCTGCCCAGTTGGTCGACACAAATGCTCTGTCCAAGCGTTTGCGGACCCACCCTCTCGCTCCTAGTCTTCAACTCCAAGTGAAGTTCGACCCATTGTAGCCCATATCTCACAGTCCACAACTATCAATGGTATCTCGGAACACTTTAATTTGTCCCTCTTGTCTTACATTTCCCCCCTCTTTTTCATTTGCATGAAGAAGCTCATTGAAATCCCTAATGATCACCTACAGTAGCTCACATTTACTATTGAGATTCCTTATCAGTGCCCAAGACTCCTCCCATTTGCTCGTCTCCAAGTTGCCATAAAAACCAGTAAATCTCCACCTCTTCTTTCCATCTTCCTTATTAACTATCACGTCAATATGCCGTGGAGAATAAGTCAAAGGATCCACCTTCAGTGTACTCCTCCAAAGTAGAGCTAAACCTCCCCCACGATTTTGACTTGGCACCACCAGGCCATGTTGTTTCTCAATCTTTCTCTTAACTCCTTCTATCTCCATTGCCTTAAACTTAGTCTCCATTAGAAAGACTAAAGCAGGATCTTCCTCCTTAACTATTTTTTGGAGTGTTTTAATTGTTAGGAGGTTCCCAAGCCTTCTACAGTTCCAGTTTAAGGCACTCATTGTTCCCGACAGGGCTGCTCCGCAGCCACCGCCGATCCAAGATGTTGTTTTAGAATCCATCCAAAATATTTCACTTCTCCCTCCACTTTGACTCTCTTCTCGTTTCCATTCTCCTCCAATATCTCCGTCAAAGGAGTACGACATCTCCTCTTAGTCCCTGTCATCGCACCATCCACATCCATAGCCATATCCCGAACTATCATGGCTTCCATTACAGAGTTTGAAGGCGTTTCAGCAATGTTTTCTTTTCCTTTCGTTGACGTCCTTATTCTTGTTTTTTTGGGCCTCCACTACGTAGCTTTTTTATGTTGATGCCATTTATTGGTGTTGGGCTATTTGAAACAAATTTAAACCCATCCTCGGGCTAGGCCCATTCAGTAATTATGTCCATAACCAGAGACATATTGGGCCCGTTTGCATCATTGAGGCCCACGGAGCATGCGTGTGTTTATAGGATTGACCTTTGCTACTTTCCTTCACTTCCTTCCCAGACCCCTCACCTGTCATCATTCAAGAAACTTCACCATGAATTCTTGTGTCAATCTTTGCTAGTTGTTTTTCAAAATCTCTTGTTAGCGCAGAAATCGACTTCACAGGTACAGCAAGGTTCTCCATCAACCTCATATCGTCCACATCGTTCCTTATGAGGTTGGTGAGCTCTGATTTGCCTACCCGCAGCTCACTAGTCACCTATCCCATCTGCGTAGGCTCTGTTGGGATGCTCGCCACCCCATCATTTGTCTTGTCAAACGCCCCTTCTTCCCCACAGCTGCTATGGCTCGTCGCCACTATTAGCTGAGCCCTCTGGTTTCGTTCCGGTGAAGCCCACAGCCACACTCCAAACTGCTTCTCCTCCGGTCTTAATGTCTCCCTACTCCGTATCCACTGTAGACATTCTTTCTCATCGTGGTCCACCATCCCGCACCAGTAGTAGAATATAGGAAGTCGCTCATATTTAAAGTCTACCCACAACAGATTCTCTCTTCCCAACCGTATTTTCCAGTCTCGGCATAGTGGTTCTGTGATGTTTACTGAAACTCGGATATGTAGGTAACCTCCTATACCGAAACCCTTGTCATCTATGTCCACCTTTTCCACTACCCCCAGAATTTCCCAAATGCTCTCCTTATTTCCTTAGTTTGGCTCATCATGGGTAGTCCATGAATTTGGACCCAGAAGGATACCCTCTCAAGACATGCTCTTTGAGCAGATTCCCCGGCTTGCAACTTGTGGAGAATGAGAAGATACTTATCGTACAACCACGGGCCTAGTTACAGCACTCTATCCAGATTGTCCGTCGTCTGGAAAAGGAATAAAGCTCTATTCTCCCCCAGATCACTTACCTCAAAATTTTCCTTGGTTTTCCTTGCTATCTTCAACACCCTAGCCACCAACTCCAAGTTAACCAGCCTTTTCGTGTAGAATTTTCCAACTAGGATCAATCTACCCTCCCCTGTTGGGGAAAGTACCTCAACTTCAGCCTCTTCCTTCGTCGACAATCGAAACCCAGCACACCTGTTCGTGATCTCGTCCATGTCCTCTTAGGATTTTTCTACCTTGACGAAGAAAAGGTTTGCACAAGGCAGCCTTTTTTCACCTCCAAGTTTCAATGGATTTAATGGATGGTAAAGTTGATAAAATACTTACTTATGTTAATGTATTTGTATATGTCTTTGTCTTTCAAATTAAATCACACAAGTTTCTAAAATCACCCTCATGGTGAGACTAATGATTGTTTAAATAAAGTAAATGGAAAGTTATGAAATTTATTTATTTACTTTTCAAAAAGGACTAATGACCGTAAATGGTAAAACCCTAAAGCCATTGTTCCAAAATCAACCTCAATCTGTTAGTTATTCTCACCAAGTCTCGCCATGCCATTGCCGGTCTCACCATTTTGCCGTCATTTTCAAAAGGACGCCAAGAGGAGAAGTAAGCCCCCCCCCCCCTCCCGGGACCCCGAAGATTTTTGATTTAGAGATCCAACTACTTTATTTATTCCTTTGATTTTTTTTTTTTTCATTTGTCTTAAATTAAATGAATATTAAAAGATTGTTTTGAAATTGATTTTTACAGTTGAAAATCCACACTACAAAACAAATCTCACAATTTTACTGTGTCGTCATATCATTATTGTTTCAAAACTCTAGCTTAAATGACACATTCTCCTTGTACAATCAAGGTGAATGTTAAGATCATATTTATTGAAACATATGTTATCATCATTTATTGAAACATATGTTAGTATGTTACCATAAGAATTTTTGTTAAAATAATAACATTTCTAAGTTTTTTAGATTTTTATCCCTCTAAATTATATGAGCAAATAAGAATAAATTTTCTTAACCTAACTAAATGAACAACTAGCAAAAGAATCAACAAGACTTAGGATATTATCTATCAAAATACGGATGGACCAATTTGTATCTCTTAAACTGGAGAGGAGTGCTTCTATACAAATTTTAGAGTCCCCTTCTAGGATAACATAATTCCAATGCTTAGAGACAACTAACTGGGCTTCCAAAGAATTGTTGAAGTTTCGGCTATAAGGTGGGAGCTAAGCAAACTTATCTTGGGCCAAGCCTTGATTACCTCACCTTGTGATTTCAAGCAACAGTTGTAAGGTCAACCTTAGAAGTTGACAAAGCTGCGTCAACATTGATTTTAATCCACTGAATATGAGGAGGCTACTAGTTTGCTTAGGGACACAGAGGTTCATGATATTCTATTTATGAAATATTTTTTACTGTTTTCCTCTAATTGCCTCATTAAAAATTTGCTTACCCTAATATCCTTGATTGTAATAACCCCGTAGACCTTTGCCCAAATTTCGTGATCTTGTCAAAACTTTGCCCAAAATCTAACAATATCTTTGTCCAAAATCCTATCTTTGCTCATCACCATCCAGGATTTTGCCTAGATTTGTGTAGATCTCATGATCTTTGACCAAATATGGCTGGAAATCTTGTGAATTTTGGAGAGATCTAATGGATATCTCACAATCTTCGGCCATAATTGGGTGGCTTCAAAATTATTGAGGTAGAGATAAGAAAGTTAATATTGTACCAGTACAAGTCATATCGGTGATATATTTCGCATCAGCAATAAAATTGGTATTACTCTTCTAAAATATACCTAGTAAAAGATAGAGTTATACTGGAGATTTTTTGGGTGATAACTGATTAGGTTACATTTATAACTCTTATTGGGAAGGAACTAAAGAATTTAGCCATATAAAATTAAAATTAATTGTTGTTAGAGGCAATTTTTTTGGACAACAGCCCATCTTTGCCCATCTCTCATTATATTTTTGCCTAGGAGAAAATGCAATGGTAATGTAAAAATTTCAAATTTACTTTTTATTTTCTCATTTAATTTAGAGGGACAGAACTCTAAAAAAAACTTATGAAATGTTATTATTTATAAAAATAAAATAAAAAAGACTTATTGTAACATATGTTTCAATAAATGTTGGTAACACATGTTTCAATAAATATTGGCAACATATGTTTTAATGACTTTTTTTACCTGAGTGATAAATTTGTTTCTCATTATCTCTATGGTAAACAAATAGAAAAATTTTTGGGCAAGTTTATGACTTCGAATTGAAAATTTGTTGTCAACTTAATCGGTTGGATATGACACTACAAAAAAGATTACTATTTATGTTAAAACTTTTCAAACACTTGGCTGACTGCATTAACTAATAAAATAAGAATAATATTATCTTTTCTAAAAATAATTAAATTCAAAACAACCAATTATTGTATCTAATGAGATTTTTTTTTGGCATTTAGCTTGATTTTTCTAACAATTTTGTTAGATGACAGGTTTTGCAAACATATCTGTAAAATAACATCTCGAGTCTATAATACTTGAGATCAATGAAGGAACTCAAGTCTTTAAGACTAGAGTTCCTTAAAAGAAAACCAAGAGAAAAACTCGAGCTTACCACCGATCATTCTTCTTTTCTCCAAATCTGATCCTTCTTCTTCTCTCTAGATCAAGCCCATATTGGGCCTTGAAGGCTGAAGCTATTTCTCTCTAGATTTGCAAACCTGATCCTTTGGTGGTTATCTCTTTCTTCTCTGTAGGGGGTTCTCTCTTTCTTCTTCTTCTTTGTAGGCTCTACCGTGTGGGTTGTTGTTTTTGTGGAACTCAAGTCTCTAAGACTCGAGATGTTACTAAACAAATATGTCTAGTTTTTTTTTTTAATGAAATTGTTAGTGAAATCAAGCTAAATGCCAAAAAAAAAAAAAATCCGTATATAATGTATCTAAGTTTTACCTAAACACATCGCGTGCGCACACACACACATATATATGAGAAATGCTATGTCTACAACATTTTCACAACGCTATCATAATAAATCGTAAGTAACAGGTTGTTATTTGCTATTATGGGAGGACATAAAAGTAATTTAAGTTGTGAATTCAAATTAGAACCAATAACAACTTATTACCTATAATTTATAATTTATTATGAAAATGTTGTGAACATAACACTTTTCATATATATATATATATATATATAGTCAGACCAATATAGACTATATAATGTGTCTCTCGGGACTGGAAATGGGTGACAAAACTAAATTCCTAATTTGTAAGGCTGGACAGTTGGGCCTAGGCCAACACCATAAATGTTTACTCATAATCTTGCCCCCATTGGACCTATGAACAATTCAATAGGAGAGCTTATTTTTATTGGTTTTAAAAAATAAGTTGGCCAAACAAAAAAAAAAAAGCAAATATTTAAAAAGTTATGACTATCAGGCATAAATTAGGCTCTGGTTTCATCTCCGATCTAAAAAGATTGTTGTTCTTATGCTATGACAACCTTGAAGGGCAGAGAGGAATAAGTGTGATGGTATCGTTCCCAATACATATGTAACCAAGTGAGAAAAATGTAACGGTATAAGCTCATTATTATTGTAACACAATAACATCAGGCAGATTACATCTAGAGCTTCGGACACCATTATTTTGGTCCATTAACAAATAGAATTACACTTTGCTGATGTTTCTGGTACCAAGAAAGTCGAACTAAGATTTAATAGACACCTGAAACTTGCCATGAAAATGAAAATAGAAGTACAACAGAGATAAATCTTCAGCAGTTGATTATGCAGCTGCAGTGATACACTCGATTGCCTGTTTGCATATTCCGGTCATTGTTGCTTCAGGCCCATAAACCTATAAGAGAAATTGAAAATAAGACACTTCGGAGATGCTCATTTTAATGCTAATGTCAATATTAAGGTGTTCTGTATCAGATTTGTTGCAGTTTCATATATCAGCAAAAAGGTCTGGAGTGTTTTGCTATATTAATACCTCAATTGGGATGCCAATTTCCTCTCCAAGTCCACGCATTTTTGCCAGGCCTTTCTGGTAGTTAGGACCTCCTCTCCTCACATAAATGTGCACCCTTGCTGCTTTAAGTTTTGATTCCTGATTTATTAACATTTTGTAATCAATTATGCTTACAATAAGCAAAGGAACACTGTGAAATTAAGTTAAGTTTATTCAGGTTACGCTCACCTTCTCCTTCAGGGCACGAATTATACCATTAAATGTAGCAGCAACATCAGTAAAGTTAGCTATTCCTCCTCCAATTACAAGGGCTCTCTTACGGCCATCAGGATCAGCAGTTACACACTGTACAGGAGCAATGAGATTATTTTAAGAGCTAGCAGGGAAGATATAATGAGTAATTCTTAAATACTCCAAGAGTTCAAAGAATAATGCTCCCTCCTCTCACATTCATGGTAAAGTCCA